>NW_005842023.1:1365022-1373156 GCF_000455745.1 Alligator sinensis | reverse complement strand
GGTGTTAAGTAGTCTGTCTGTCCCCAGTCCAGTCCACACAGCCCTGATCACTCCCAAAAATGTCATTTTTCCCTTCCTAGTCTTTCTACCTCCCCCAGAGCTCCTTCACTTCTTTCAGTCTTCCCACTCCTCTGTTTCCAACCTGCTCTTTCACTGTCTCCTGGACATCTTCTGGGAGATGGTCATCTCACTTCGTTGGTATGTCAGCAAAACCATTCAGTCTTTGCTGCTGCTAAAGGTCTATCTAGTTTCTTTTTGCACATAGCCAGCCCTGGCTTACCCCTTCATTCTCTGTGCACAGGTTATTGTGGTAAATTGAGTCACACTATATTATAACAACCCAAACACAACACAGAAATATCAGAATGAAACCCAATACACAAGGCATGTGGGAGATCACATCTAAAATGCCAACTACAGTTCTGGTCACCCGTTTTGAAGGAAGATAATCTCGAGCTGGAACTGGTATAGAAAAAGGCTATTGTTAGTAGTATCAGGGGAATGAAGAGCCAACCTGTCTTGTGAGGGAAAGTTAGAAGAGTTGGACTTGTTTCACCTAGCAAAATAAAGACTTGCACATACATTAGGGGGTTGAACACAGGGAAATAAAAGAACTGTTTAGGTTAAAAAGGCAATGTTGACATAAGAACAGATAAGTAGAAGTGACCATGCAGAAAGCTAGGTTGGACATAAGAGGAGGGTAAGGGTTGCATATCAGAGCAATCAGGCTCTGGAGCAGACATCTTTTTAGAATTTGAGGGGAAAACACTTAACTGCTATTAAGATGGAGCTTACTAAGCTTTTATAAAACATTAAATGATAGTGTATCTGACAGTAGGGAAGGGTCCCTTCCAGTGTCTGTTCCTGTAGGTGAAAATGGAGTTAGCTTTTCCCAAGTTTTGGGTCTCCCCCACCCCCAAATGATGCAACTATCTGGTCCAAAAGAGACCTTCATAATACTGTTTCTCCCCCAGCATGCAAACACACACATACACACACTTGCGCGTATGTCCCTTACTCTTTATCCCAGTCCACTCACCATGTGTACTCATTTTTGTGTTTTAAATCTATTATAAGCATTTATCCTGCAGTAGCCTTACACTACGAGTAGCTGTCTTGAAATCAATAAAAGCAATGGCATCTATAAAATTTAAGTATGTGTATAATTGTTTGTTGGATGAGGAATTTAGATTTTAATCTCTGTTTATCTTCCCATTTTCCTCTAAAGCACCATGCACACTTGCATTGTTATTACACAATATTTGGCAGTGCAGTAGGTCTGCATCTGAGCAAATAGTTGAAAGCTGATTCTAATAAGGTGAACTGATTACAAAACAGAACCAGGGTTACTCATGCATGCACAACTCAAATCCTAGGAAGACTTTTCTTGCTTATTTTTTGAGGGGTTGGGATTTTTTTCCTTTTTGTATTACTGAAAGTATTTGGAAGTACAGAGCCAATTTTCCATATTTCAGCTGAAGGCCTCTTTTCAGAAATCTAGTTTGTAGTATTAATTTGTTTGCATTCTTTACAAGTTAATGTTTGTAGAGGTGTAGAAACTGAGTTTTCACCCATGTGGCACACCTGTCCAAAAGAAAAAGAGGTTTGTCTGCTCAGTACCTAGTTTTCTGCCTGTAACTGCACTACAGTTATCTTGAATACAGTTACCTTGAGTATATCTTCAAATTACCCCAAAAGCCAGCACATTTATGCAGAAGAGTCCCTTGTGGATTCTGCTTTTTTGAGTCTTGAAATCAGGTAATCAGTCTCTTTGGAACGGTATTTTCCATTTACAGAGTTGGTTAATCATGTAAAATTTCAGAACCAATGCAGTGATAATGGCATGGGGGTCTTTAAGATGCATTTGATTATAGTTTATTTGTTTGCCAAAAAACTTTGATTAAATAGGGTTCTGAAACACAGTATTTGTAAGCCTTACGTAACTGCATTCTACAGGGATTCTGTACTGGAGCCTTTCAAAATAAAACAAAAAAACCCCACCAACTTAACATTAAAGCAGTGCGTTTACTTAGTGTGAGCCCTCTAAACTGTCATTGTCTGCAGTTGTTAGTCTTATGACATGAAACGTGAGAAATACCAACATGCTGTCAGAGGGAGGTGTGCTTAGTCCATTGGTTCTTTTTTGGGCGACAATTCTAGTTGGGGAGACATTCTTTCATGAGTTTCTCATGATGACTTAATTTGCCCCTTTGGAAAATTCACAGAAACAAAAATCGAAAATCCAGTGTGGTGTAGTAAAACAGGGTATTTAGAGAATGGGGGAAGAGTGTCATATGAAACTGCAGGTGTCATCGACATAGTCATTCAGGGTTGTTCTTGCTGTTCACACTCAACAGGTTTGAGGTAGCTACTTTTCCTGGACAGCTTAAAGTTCCCCATGAAAGGAAGTCACATTAACGGTTTCTGCTCGTGTTCCCATCCACCTCATTCCACGGCCATCTGTTCCATGCTGTAGCCTAATGACTACATTTTAGCACATAATCGTGGCTGTCAGTCTGAGTCCAGCTGACTTCATGCCAACAAAACTTATTTTCTTAGACTTACCTCAAGTTTGTTATACTCTATCAAATATGAAACAATTGATCAATTAAAGTCAACATGTCACAGCTATCTCTCCTTTATAGAATTACGTGTGGGGTATATTAGCTATTTCAGAGTCGTTACCTTTTTCAGTTTTGTGTACAAGTCAGTCCGCATCATAGGAATTGCAGCATGTCAGAGCAGCCTTTCTGCTCGTGTATAGATACCCTGAAACTCTGTCTTTTAAACCTTGTAATTTATAGCTGCTAAAAATGGGAATGCTCTGTAATATTACTTGCAGCCTCTGCAAGTAATAGTTCAGTGTCCTGCATTCAAGTTTTCAAAATTCTTTAAACACATTAAGCATTATTATATTCCTATAAGGTGATGTTTATCCTATTTTACTGTTGCAGAAAATGAGGACTAGGAATTGAATTTAGCCAAGACCAGCAATGTTGACCCTTTAAGGCAGTTCATTTTTTCCCAGCAATACATCATGATGTGACAAATGCAATATTATGATCAAACAGAAGACAAAAAAGAATTATCAAGTCCTAGTTCAAATAAATTTTACAATCCTTCCTTAAATACAGCACTGCCCTCATGTACAGTAGCCACATCAATATGGTAAAGATGGTGCTTTTAATTGCTTTAAAAGCATTAAGCCATGTATAAGAATACAATTATGAAAGATCTTGTTACTGGACAGCAAAAAAAAATAGCATGTGGAAAATCAGTTTTAGTGGCTGTTAACAAAACATTTTCTAATCCATGTTTTATGAGGTTGAATATTTCAGATAAAACCAAACCTTTACTGAGAACTTCTTTGTAAAATTGAAAACCCCTTTAAAAATAAGGGCTTAAATAGGAAAATATGATAAACCCTAAACAATACAGTGAACTCACTGTAACAGTGAGCATTTCATTAATTTGAAATTTCTTTTACATGGTACATAGCAATTTATATTTAATGAAATACTTCAAAATGTTATTAGTGTTTGGTTGGGGTTAAAGTGCTAGACTCGTTCAGAGTACTGCAAAATTATTAAAATACTTTACTTTGAACTGTGAAAGTAATAAGCTTTCCAGTTACTTTATCACTTCTGGGCCCGGATCACTTCCAAATGTTACATTTGATCTTTACCATTTTTAAGGCTAAGCACAATATACACTAAAAAATCCCAGTCATATTCAGAGCTGCCACTCAGAATGCAGAGAAGCATAGTCAGAGTCCTGGAAAAGTTGGAAGTGGACCATTATAAAACAGTAGTGTTAGAAGCAACTAAAAAGTTCTTTATCTTTCTCTAATTGTGGAATATAAGTGCGTACCATATTTCTTGAATTTGCACCTGGCAAACATTTTATACCTTTTTTTTGGTAAAGGATATCTTCTTAAATATATCCAGTAGTTTTCTGCAAGATGGTCTGACAGTTTGTTTAGTTTATTGTAAAGAGTTTATTATTAATCAAAATTAAAACTCTGGACAAGGGTTGTCTAAAGCGGTTTGTTATAAGATAGAAAACATTCACACCCACTCCTGTTACTGCTGCTGCTCCTACCAACCACTGCACTTTGATTTGTAACACAAATGATATAGCTTTAAAAATGTAGGATAGGAAGATCTTGAATAAGGAAAGATATCAACAGTGGGTGAAAGTCAAAATAAAGATGCTACATCTCAGATCAATTAAATTTGTGAAAAAGATACTAGATTCTACCAGGGAAGTCTAACATGATAAATGCTCCAATTTGAAAAATAAAGCAGGTCCATAGCTTTCTACTGTGTCTTTCAAGGGACCAGAGCATGAATGACTTGTGCCCCCAGCAGCTGCGGGACATAGTGGCGGCGGGAACATGGGAGCAGTAAGCAGGGAGCTCCTGCAGCTGCTGCTGGCGCTGTCAGTGGGGGGGGAGGGGGGGAGCGAGTGCCAACCAGGGGGCGGCAACCACCCACAGCCATTGCTGGCAGCGTTGGCAGTGGCTGGCATGGATTGCAGACCGCCCACAGACCAGCAATGGCGGGGCAAGCAGTGACCGCCCACAGGCACTGCCAACAATGTCAGCGGTGCCTTTTTGTAGGGGGTGCGCTGCCACGCTCAGGGGATGCACATGCACCCATGTGCACCCCCTACGCGTCGCCACTAGTCAAGAATCAAGGTCTCTTCTGAAGATTAAGCTCTACCATGATCCCTGAAGAACACTACTATTTGATAATAAGTAAACTACTGGTGAGCTGCAACAGTTGACACTGATCTACTCATTTGTCTCCATTAACTAAAGCAGTGCTTCTCTGCCTTTTTAGACTCAAGGTACCCCTTGTTAGATTCAAGGCATCCCTCAGAAACTGCCAGCTCTTAGCTTTCCCTCATTTTTTGACTACAGACAAATACAGAACAATTCTTCTGTTGCAAAAAAATTCAGAAAGACCACAACAGGCCAGAATGCTTGTGATACTTTCGATTCCTATTTGAAATCTCTGGGTTTATTTTGTGAATCATGTTTGGGTGTTTGTGTACCTAACAATGCTAACAAGGTGCCACAGCACCTGGTTGAGAAACACTCAACTAAAGCATTCAAATATTCTCTAAAACTGTATGGAGCCAATCAATTTTAAAAAGTCTTGTCTTAGCTCCCTCTCCCTTGTTTGCTCGCTTTAGCCCAATGACCGGTTCGCAGTCTAAAAGTTAGGTATATACATAAGCCTTTGCAGGAACAGGGCCTGAAACTGAGAGTTTCTGAGCCAGAAATTGGACTATCTTTTTACTATGTGTGTGTGTGTGTGTGTATACAGCACCTAGCATGAAGTCGGGTTGACCTGTCAGGGCCCCATGCATGCTACCATAATAAAACACCATCAACAGAATCTCCATAAAGTATTGGATTGTTCAAAGAATTTGTCCAAAGGTTTTGGAAAGTTTACAGGTCAGACACTGAGGCAGCCCCATGTGTAGAATAGAATTAGATGCCCCAAAAGTTCGGATCCAAATTGTTGCAAGTATTTACTTTGTGATACAGATCCTTCTTTGGATCAATTTGCTTCAGTTTCTTGATAATCTCTTTTATAGTAATATTCATAATGTTTGAATGACAACCAAAGTAAATTCATACATATGGTATATCTCTAAACCCATTCTTCATTTATGAAATCGCTGTCATTTCATTTTACAAAAGCTGTGACAGGCTATTATTACTGTAACAGTGACTTCAGGAATTGCAAGTAGAATATGTATCACTTTTAAGCTAGTTTGTATATTGAAGAGCTTTAATAATATGAAGTTTTACAAAACCATAAAAAGATGCATTCAGGGTTCTTTAAAGTGATGAGTTTGAAAGAAAGAAATGAATATACTTGTAGACTATAGTTGGTTTGTGTTGGTGAAAGGAAACATTGGTACAGCTTTCTGGATTGAAGTATTTTTGTTGGTTTTGTTTTGATAGGAAAGAGGTGGTGGTTTTTAAAGTAATTGCTTTTTGTGTCTTGGGCCTCCAAAATAAATCTTCAAACCATGTGTACCTAAATCTAATCTATTTTTGTCTATGAAATACTTTTGGTAAAAGTGACAATAGAAGTTTACATTGCACTAACTAATAGTACTTTTGTGTGCAGGGAGGTTTTGTTTTGTTTTTTTTTGTCAGAGAGGTATGTTGCAGGAATGGTACTATCTGTTAATTCAACAGATGATTTGCCACTGGCATCAGTGGAATTGTAACTGATAAATGCAGGCCAAGGATCCAAAGTTGAGGCTTAGATTGAATGAAAGATGGTCCAAGAAGTCATTAAATGAAAACGCATATTTTTGGCAGCACATAGAAGAGCTGGGGATGTAATTGGTTTCATGTTCATGAACAGTGGCTTAACTTTTTAAAGAATTTGGGAAATGTTAGCCTAGGCTGAGAGATCAACAGAAATACAGTAATTGCTGAAACTATCAGATTTCCATGTGCTATGTAGCTGAGTTGTATTAGTTGCTTTGTTTGCAATTTTCATTTTCAATAAGAGCCAATACAGAATACACCAACTGTTTCAATATAAAAGAACCCTCACCACAGTGTTGTGGGAGTCTAAAGTCATTAGCCTTTTCCTAATACCCTCGAAAATCTACAACATTTCTGAGTATCACATTGCTTTTAAAAGGAGGGAAGGATTATTAGATATGTTTTAGATAGGCAGTTAGATAGCTATATATTTTTGTTTGGATGAAGACTGGCTAGGTGTAGCTATAGGTTTGAAATTATTATAAGAAAGTATTTTTAAATATAAATGCCCATTTTTTTCTAATGTAATTTCTGTTAATTGGTTAAGATTGAAATTTTTTGTTCTTTTTAATTCAAATACATAATCAAAGTCTGATTCAATTGTGCGAGGTACTGAGTGTTCTTTACCCATGAAAAGCCCAGTTCATCATTAGCAGAGTGCACTCAGCACATCTTTTATCAGCAAGTCCTTCATAATTTCTGTCCAGCCCAAATGATGGAAATGAATCTTTTGCCTTTTAAAGAAACCATTTAAAGTACCTTGGCTTCTTCCCCCTCCTTCCTCTTGTTCCAAGTTTACAATCTTTCCCTCTCCTCCAGCTTCCATTTGAGAGTCCTCCAGTGATGCTGCTCATTTCATGTTGTAACCTTCTCTTGGTGTTGCTATTGGTAACAAAGCAGATTATTTTTTACCTGTGATGGTGATAGGTTTTATAATTCCTAGTCAGGATCTGGTTTGCTGACTTCATTTTTTTCCCTGAAGGCATACTTGGTAAAGGTTTGAGGCAGAGGCAGCTTCTTTTATGGAGTAACAGCAATCTTAGCTTGTTTCACAACATCTTAGCTAAGATACATACAAGGGAATGGAGCCAGCAGACCACACCTGCTTGGTTCTAGCTACAGTCTGTAACTGTTACAGGTATGCCTACTGTGAAACCTCTGAGCCCTGGGGCTTAAGGCTGCTGCGTTCTCCAAGGCTCACGGCTGCATGAAACCCCCAGGCCCACAAGGGCTCTGGGTCCTGGCTATACCTCTCATGCATCTGGGACCCAGAGACCCCACAGCTGACAGGGCTCTGGGTCCCAAGTGTGACTCTTGGACTTCCCCCCTCCACAAGCAGTAAGGCGCAGTTGGATGCAATGCATAATCCCACAATCGTATAATGCAATTGTGTGGATCATGCATTAAATTCAATAGTGCCTTTACCTTCATGTATAAAGGGGGCTTTAGTAACAAGAATGCCACCATTTATAGCCCCATTCCTACAAGTTGCCCGTTGAAGCGCACCCAACCTTATACAGGAACTTGAAGACTCTAGTTTGTACATCCTGATATAATCTGCTCAATTAGCGAACTAAAAATAGCACAGTACAACAAGCAACTAACAATAGCCCTCACTTTTTATATTGGTAAGATTACTCCGAAGGCAGTTTGGAGGTAAATCTTTGCAAGCTTATGTGTTGAAGGATGTGTTGTATCAACATGATGTCATGGTTGGAAAGAGAGGAAAAAAAGACAGTGGCTAACTGAGGTGGGGCAACTGCTGTAGCAACTCCAGCCACTGCCCCTGGGGAGGAGGGCACTAAAATATCTCCCCACACAGTTGGCAGCTGGCCC
>NW_005842023.1:1341364-1365012 GCF_000455745.1 Alligator sinensis | reverse complement strand
TCCTGCCACTGCCCATAGCATGGAGCTGCCCAGTTAGGAGAGAGATGACTAGTTCACAGAGGGCAATCTGGTTTCCAGTTCATAATTTCTGCGCTGTTTTTTCCTGTTGTATGTGGCCCTCATAAAGAGTGGCCCCTCTCCCCCTTCCTTTAAGAACTCCCTGCTTTCTGATTGCCCTGCACAAGCAGGACATCTTTAGATTTGCCTTTTAGTGGTTTCTCCTTTTTAACCTCACCTAGCAAGTGTGTAGCTACTTATATGTCATTGTCAGCTCTCTCATCATCGTTAGTTTCCCTTGTCTTCAGAGTTACTATGAATTATGCTGAGAAGGATTTAAAGGAAACGGTAATCAGCGTGCTATTTAATTAATACAGAGCTAGCATGAACAATTTATCAAAACATTTTCAGTTTTACAAAGAAAACCTACTAATGAACTATTTATAGCACACTTTTTGTATCTATTTTTGTCAGTAGACTAGGGACTGACTGAGGACAAATGGGTTAAAAACAGGAAATGTGGTTAAATAAGTGGGTAATCTCTCCAAAGAGTTTCCAGAGCTTGCCCACACATTCACATTTTCTTCTGAAAATACTATCAAAACAACAATGGGTACAGTACTTTGAAATCCATCTCTGCTTAAAGGCAGGAATATTTCCAGCAATAGCAGGAAATGGCTCATAGAAAAGTTTTACATTTTTTGCTCAGTTGAAATGATGTTCTAGAGCAGCGGTTTTCAACCTGTAGTCCGCAGTCTCCTGGTGATCCACAAACTGTCTTAGGGGTCCAAAAGATGACTATGATTAATCAAAAGTATGTGAATATCCACACTTAAAATTCATAGATGTCCACATTTCCATTTGAAATTTTCTAGGGGTCCGCAAAAGAAAAAAGGTTGAAAACCACTTTTCTAGAGCTGCTGTCTGTTAATGTTTTCTCTCTGCTTTAGGAAAATGGAAGCAATTATATAGCATTTTAGTTGACACAGGAATGTCTTAAGACATCAACTGAGCCTGGGAATAGCAAATCTTACTTCATAGGGTAGTTTCCATTTTCCGTCTTGATTATAAGAAAACCTTGGATTTTCTTTTCCCTTTTCAGGTCAAACCATTATTAGGGATACTTCCATCAGAACTATATTTTCAAGAAATTGTTGTCATGCTATAAACTACTGTAGAAGAGAAAATTATACAACATAAAATCTGGAGACCTGAATGTGGTGTTATTTGTGCCTCCTTAGCACTCATTAAATTGTGTTAGTTTCATTGGTAACTCAGCATAATCACTGCTTCTTGGGTCTCTTATGGTATAGTGTCCTTGGAAATTAACTTAA
Source organism: Alligator sinensis (assembly GCF_000455745.1). NCBI lineage: Eukaryota > Metazoa > Chordata > Crocodylia > Alligatoridae > Alligator > Alligator sinensis. The sequence goes on along the minus strand of NW_005842023.1, from coordinate 1,363,681 downwards.
ATTTGTTTTTCACCAAATATGCAGCATAGATCCTCCTGAATGATTAAGGAATTTAAACCCTGATATATTTAATATTGTAAGGGTATTGCTATATTTATTGCAGCAACAGATTTTTTGCTCATGTAAGTATTTTATCTTACTTTGGATGAAAGAAATATTTTTGTCCAGTATTTCACAATAGAAGTGTGTACATTATAACTGTTTGTTATTGTCATACTTAAAAAAAAAAAAAAAATTCTTCCAGGAGAAAAAATATCACCTGACTTTGGATGATCAATCATACAGTGTGAGCAGATAGCAAGCAGTGTCAGCAAGCAATTAAGAAAAAATTATTTATCCAGAATATTTGATGACTTAAAATTAGCTTTTATTTAAAGAAGAAAAAGCTTGTGTGTAGTTTATAAATAAAAACCGCAAAGGAAACCAAATCAATTCATAAGAAATAATTTTACCAGCATTAGTTATTGTAAAGTAGAAGACTGGATAGAATCTTTCTGTTACTCTGGGAGTCACGGTCAGATGTAGTTTGGCCATTCCTAAGCATTGAACAAAACCTGCTTCAAATGCACAGCATATATGTCCAAAGAAACAAATGAGAGAGAGATTAAAAAAACAATAACAAATACATTTTATGTAATGGGAGCAAAAGCCCTATCCGTTTACCTTGGATTTAAAAAAAAAAAAGGCCACTAGTAGATGACAGTTTGAATCTGATTTCCCATCAGCCCACTCTGAAGGAAGAAACCTGTTGTCATGCAGAGTAGAAGTGAATTGCTTTGTTGTGTCCATGGGGAATTTCCAAGTCAGAACTCTACATATTTTTTTTAACTTTTGCTAGGCTCATGGGTTAGATGATATATCACTGTGTGGGTGGGGACACTTCAGCCAAATATCATCACATATACAGGTAATATAGTGCAGGAAAGGCTTGTCTGCAAACGGTTAGGACTCTTTCTACTCTACAGTTGGTAGAATACCTGGAAAGGTATAGGTTTCTTGGAAATTCAACCATTGTTTTTCTAAAAGAGTGTTTTGAAAGAAAAATATTGCATTGAATATGTTCATTGGAAATGCTACCTACCTTTAAGTATACTATTTTGAGATATAAATTTTTTAATTAATTTCTTCTTAAGGCAGCTATTTACTGACATTTATTTGAAATCTTTGGGCACTTTTACACATGGTCCAGGGGTGGAGAGGGCAGCACTTCAATTAGAGCAGCTCCAAGAGCTCTCAGAGCCATTCTAATTAAAGTGCCACTGTATCTCGTGTATCAGAATCCCTGCACTTAAAAATTGCAGAGGGGGCGTTTGAACTAAAGCTCATTCAACAAGCTTTAGCTCGGTCAATGAGCTTTAGTTCAAACGCCCCCTCTGCAATTTTTAAGCGCAGGGATGCTGATACACAAAACACAGGAGGCTGCTGGAGTGCTGCACTCCAGCAGACTAGATTAATCGATTCTGCTCCAACGTGCTGGAATTCCAACATGTTGGTGCGGCTTCACTGCTCATGTATAGGCACCCAATATGTGTATATATTTCTAACTTCTGTTAATAACAGGACTTCAGTTCTCTTCAGTTAATACCTCAACTTAAATATGATGTATCATCCTCTGTCTAACATGTACAGTGCAAATGATGGAACTTTAAACAGTTTCCAGTGATAATGTCCTGATAGAAATGCTAGAATTACCCATAGACCCTTTTGTACTGGCAAGATATCTGTGCCTCCCTGGTAAAGCATCCCACCCTCTTCCTTTCATCTCTCTCTCTCTCTCTCTGTCTCTCTCTCCATCTCCCTCACCCTTCATTTTTCAAACCCTGATATAGTGCTATGAAAGAGAGAAGAAACAAACAAATTATATATGATCATTATGAAATTATTTGAGAAATGCTTTGTGATACATAAGAGCATAGGACTTTACATTACTATTGTAGGTACACAGGTGTCATCTTGTGGTTCTGTGTACTGAGCCCCTGAAAGCCATTTATATGAAAAGCACACTGTAAACCATATTTACCCAGCATACTGTATAATAAAAATAACATAGAAAATAAAAATATGGTGGCATGTACAAAATACAGTACATAACTTTTTCTGTATTTTGAGATCCTGGATGGTGTCTATATAATTTTCGTTTAAATAGCCAAAACAACCTGCTTCAGGTTCATTTCATAGGATGAGTTACTTAACTACAAAGATAACTACTGTAGATACCTACTATCTTAGGGAGCATTTATTTATATACATACTCTCACTGCACTGATTAAAAAAATAATGCACGGTATAAGGTACTGGTACAGAAGCTATTATTTATAAATATGTTCAGAGAATTGAATTGAATATAAACAGCTTTTTTTCTGTAAAGATCTAATGCATCACTGGCAATGAAATTAGAGTACAGGAATTGCATGTAAATGAAAACATACCATCCAGGCTCTCAAAATGAAAGAAAGTTACGTATTGTATTTTACCAGTATTGAATGATACAATTAAAGAATAATGTAATGCACAAGCATTAGGAAACAGAGTTAATTGGGTAATTGCAGTCTTTTCTGCCTTGATGGCCACCTGAACTGTCTTTGAATATAGCAATTTGGGGAGAAGGAGTTGCATGCAAGTACGCGGAGAGAAAATGTTAAGCAGTTGTAATGGAATTTGTGTGCTGTTGCAGTTTACCTTTAAACCATTCTAAATTTGTTGAACATTAAGCAGTGTTAACGTTGGAAGAGTTTCAGAGCAGTCGTAGATCAAGGTTTAATGCTGTCTCTGACCTACAGAACTGTGACTTGCCACTAGAGGGCTTGACAAGCGGGGGTGTGACCAGGAGCCCTCTCCTTGAACCGGAGTTAACCACAGTGAGAGCATGGAGCCCGAGGGGGCAGCTTACTTTGACTAGTTGATGGCTTCTCCCCAGTGTGGAGCATCTAGGGATTAACCACAGAAATCATGGATCCTGGGGAAGCATTCCTCTCTAGGATCCATGGTCTTGCTGTGCTCGCCACTAAGCAGCCCTCCCCTTCCTGCCTCAGAATACTAGAGCCTGGGAGGGAAGCAACCCGCTCCCTAATTCTTCTGGCTCAGGGTGAGCCACATGGATGTGGGGCAACAGCTTAGTTCTCTAAGGGGAGGCCCTGTGCCTGGGCCTCAGTCCAGAGTGCTGGTTTAGATCTCTTGGGGTCCTTGTACCTGGCAATATGGAGCTAGTAAAGACTTCCCCCTGCCCCTCCCCTTTTGTCCTCAGGCAGTATAACTTGGGGAATGGAAAGGTTGTCAGGGGTAGAGGGGTTAGGAATAGAGATGCATCCGTATATCGGTCCATATCAGATCGACACCAATAAAAGTAAAATTGACGTTATCAACAATAGACTCTTTTTGACCAGCGTAGCCAATAATGTCACTGATAAGTGCTGCATGCACATGTGCAGCCACAGCATGCATGTGGCCAAGAATGCACCCCAGCAGCTTGGGGAGCAGCATCCGCCAGTAAGTCTGTGGGTGGGGACGGGGCATGGGGGGACAGATCAAAGCCCTTATGATAAGGGAGGGAATGGGGCAGAGGCAGACTGACTGGGGCAGGTTGTGAGGCAGAGCCATGGGCAGCTCGTACAGGGGGCGCAAAGGGCTGGGGAGTGGATGCAGCTTCCCACCACTGCACGCAACCCCAGAGGAGGCATGGGGAACTTGTGCCCCCTGGATTTGCATGCAGGGCAGGGACAGGCTGCCTCCTACAGGCCTGGAAGAAGCTGGCACAGCCCTTGCCCCCCCCAGAACAGTTCCTGCACTCAGCGCATGCAGCAGCATTACCTGGGGGGGGGGGGGGGCCGAGCTGTTGTTGGGGGGGGGGGGGGACTACGGGGTGTGTTACAACCTCCCCAATATTTGGTGCTACAGCCATCCCTAGCCCTGAGCCCACAGCAGGCAGCCCGCTCTCATCCCACTCACAAATTGGGATGTGCACATGCCTCTTGTGCCTCCCCTGGGGATGCACGCAAGGGCAGGGAGCCATCCCCTCTCCCTGTTCCCACTGCCCCACCCCAGCTGGGCAGCGCCTGCCCCTGAGAGTCTCCATCTGCTCCCCCCCATAGACTTACCAGCTGGATGCTGCTTCCCAAGCTGCTGGCCTGCATATTGGCAATCAGATAGGTGCAGCCGATATGGCTGGTTAACAATCAGCCATTGCTATCGGCCAAAAAAATCTTTATCGGTGTACCCCTAGTTGGGAACCATGTATTTTGGAATGCTGGATGACTGAAGATTGGTTGCTTTATCTTTGTGAAGCAGACTAAAAATACCCTAGCTTGAGCTGGAACCAACTTACAAGCGAAGTGGTGCTGGCTCCTACCCTGGGGGTCTATAAGAGGAGGTTAGACTAACACCTTGCTGAGGTCGTTTGACCCCAGTATTTTTTCCTGTCGTGGCAGGGGGTCGGACTTGATGATCTGCTCAGGTCCCTTCCGACCCTGCCACCTATGAAACTATGAGCTGGGTAGAACAGCTCAAAGATAACCCTCACCCAAAGTGGCGTTACTTTTAAGATACTTAGAGGGTACTTAGCACTATTTAACAGCCTTAAAATGGGAGCATCTACGCATTAAAGTGCCTTTAAAAGTTAACCTGTAACACTACCCTCATTAAACCATGGTACTAAATGTCACATTTTGATTTAAAGGGTATCCAGAACTATCTATATCTATATATATTTCTATATCTATATATAGAGAGATATAGATATATCTATATCGATCAAAAGATATGTGTTAATTTTGTGTTTTGAGGGGAAAAGAGGGGTTGCTAGTTTGGTTTTTTTTGCATTTGATAAATAGTTATTTGCATTCATGAAATTCCTAGCCTGCCTCTGTTGCTCCATTTTTTTCAGTATTTGCACCATTTTTAAACTTTGTAATGCATGGATGTGTAATGAATGCCAGGAAGCACACCTCCAGCATGAAAATCAATTATGAAGTACAAGACTTTAATAACATGGAGGGATTTTTGATCATGATACCAAATGAAAGCGTTGACCTTGAGGAATTCTGATGGCACCTGAAACCCTAGAGTGTATCTGTTTGTTTTCTTTCACATAATATAAATGGACAACTGTTAAAAAAGTACGCAGTGCTTCCTTTTCTGTGCCATCACCACGATTTGTACGCCCCTGCCCTCTTTTCCTATCTCTGCTTTTTGCTTTTACTCATTTATAGCACCATTTGAGTTTCTTGTCTCTAATAATAATGAAGTGGCTTTAATTTTAACATGTCTGCATCTGTAGTAGTTGAATTAAGTTTTATAATTCTTATATATGGGTGGGGGGAGGTGTTCCAACCAGTCTCTCTTTCAAATAGATTTGTTTTCAGAGACTTTTAAAGCAAGTTCTGCTTTGAAAGATGTCTAATTACCAGTATCAGCATACAGAGGAATGCTTTGCGAGATGATTCTGTGATTTCTGTGCACGTGGCTGAAACCTGGATAGCGATATAGGGTCTGCAATCTAGTCAAATGTAAAACAGCAGCCTGTATGTTTCAAACATTATTAACTGTGTTCTGAATTTCTGGCATTCTTAGACTTTGACTTTTTGGCTTCTCTTTCCTTTCTCACCCCCACTTCAGGATTTCTCAAGGAGATGCTTAAGCTCAGGCAGAAGCTGTATTCTTGATGTAGGAATCAGAGTGAAATCCTGTGGCATGTGTTACTCAGTAGGTGATCCAAAGATTCCAACTGGCCTTAAAATCAATAGACCTCTTGGGATGGGGACTATCTCTTACTATATATGTTCTCTACTATACCGGGACTCTGTCAGTTGAGACCTCCTAGACATTACCTAAATAAATAAATAAACATAAACTACTGTGCTATGCTACAAACAACCTTCCCAGCTTCTACTAGAATTTTATAACATGCATTTCAAGGGAGAAAAGTGTCGTGATGGGACTGGAAGTAGTATCAGAATGAAACTTGCAAAAGCAATTTTTCAGCATTGCTGTCACCATTTGAACTTTGGTGCAGACAGTGTCTATAGGAAATTTTAACTTTAAACAGTCTGATTTTAACAGTTACCCGACTTGTGGGTACCATTCATTAGTTTCTTTTTCAATGTGCAGTATGCAGCACTGATTAACTATAGCGGTTATGTGCAGGTTTCTTTCAACAGTTTCTTGATGGTTCTTTATTACACATTACTTACAGCACGATTGACAGTGTTTTTCTCAACAAAAAAAAAAAAGTTCCTCTGTACATTTGAAATTTGGACTTGAGAATTTTCCATAATACTGATATCAAGCAATTTGTCAAAAGTTCTTTTTTTTTTTTTTTTTTAAGAAATCAGCATAAGGAACTAATGAAAGCAGAACTAATAAAGGTATATATTCCCTATTCCTTGCCTGTGTTCTTGGCATGATATTCCTATGTTCTAGTGTCACAAATGAAATGTGCAAGGACCATCAAGTATCAGAGCTTGAGGTATCCGTGTAATAAGGTATGAATTACTTGCATCTCTCTGGACTGTCATACAGCGTATGTGATCATCTTGGCGATGGGGAGGAAAAAACCTAAGCAATCAGGCAAAGTAGTAGCTATGAGAGGCAGACTGGCTCTTCCTGACACATCTCAATGCTCAGAATACTAAGTTCTACAAATAAGAATTGTAGCTTAGAATCAGCTGCGTTTAAGATTAAAAGCAAAAAAAAACAAAAAACAAAAAACAAAACAAAAAAAACCCCACCCTTTCCTGGCTTCTCTTCCCTCAGCTTTACCAAGTCAAGGTTGATGCCAGCATTGCGACCCATCAACACACAGTGTGAATCACCACTCTTACAACAGGGTGACTATAGCATCAGAATCCCCCAAACTTGGTGTTCACTTTCAAACTGGGGCCCATTTTAATTCATCAGAGCTTATTAGTCAAACAGCTCAAATCTTGAAAATTATTTCGAAGAGGGCCTACCCTGTGGTAGCAGCATTTAAGAACTTTTAATTTTACATCAGTGATTCAGTTCCTCATCCTGGAAAATATAGGGCCAGTCAGAACTGATATGATCAGACAAATCTAATACCTCAAAAAAGCTGCCTTCTCCTGAAACTCTCTATCTCTGAGCATGGAAAAGCAATAGCAGCCTGTATGTCTTTCTGATAGTGAATTTGTCTCTCAAAGTAGGGTTTCCTTTTACAGTTCTCTCTGTTTCTTTTCCATTTTTCCTTACAATTTCTGGCATTGTAGCAATCCTCACCACTAGTATGATTTTCTACCCCTGAATAAAGCTATGAATTGAAATGACCTTTTTCTTAACATGTGTTTACCTTGTTTCTGTGTCACCTGATCCACAAAAATTTGACTGGCTTATGTTACAAGAGACCATAGCAATCTGAGTTAGTTTCAGTTTATACCAGCGTTTTATACATCATCTCTAATGCAGTTCAAATCTCAGAGACTTAAGATATGTAAAATCTATATCACTTGTGTTTAACAAAACAACAAAATTTCCTGTCTGTTCCTGTAGTCCTAGCTCAATTTCAGCTCTGTTCTTTGAGCATTGAGTTTTCTAGACTGCGGAAGAGGTTAAAATGTTTGAAGTTCATATCCTCTTTTTGAGCACTTGAAGAACTACGTTACTGCTTGCGGGTAGAGTACATGTCCTGATGAGTTCAAGTTTGCACTACTGTACACGCAGGTTTCTGTGGCTTTCTGTTTAAATTAAGTGTTAGAATATATTATGCAAATGGAGCAAAGTTGGAATGTTTTGCATGTTTGTTTAATCACTTTTAAATGATTAGCTGCTTGCATACTTAAACAAATCCTCCCTTTCAATAGATTCTAGTAGAATATTTTCATAGTAGTCAAGAACTGTTTTTACAACCCAGTTGTTTTGATAAGTATTAATATATGTGTTTTATGGGAAAACAAAAATACAGTGTGTGGGGTTCCAGTTGCTTGTAGGGAGAGTGGTATACTTCTACTACTGCTCAACCTACTGGATGTTTATCTTGATGGGATCATTTGATCGTGGCAGACTTCCTGCCTCTGGCATGGGGGCTGGACTCAATTATCTCACGAGGTCCCTTCCAGCCCCTAATGCAGGGGCAGGCAATTATTGTGGGCGGAGGGCCACTTACGGAGTTTTGGCAAGCCATCGAGGGCCACATGACAGGCAGCCCAGGGCAGATTAATATTAATTTTCTAAATTTTTTAGGGGCCCTGCAGGCTGGTAGAATGACTTGGCAGGCTGTGTCCGGTCCGCGGGCCGCATTTTGCCCATCCCTACCCTAATGTCTATGAAGTCTATGAACCTGTATGCCCAGGTGCAGTAGCTTTGGGAGATCTAGGCTTTGTCTGACCCATCCCTGATGCTACTTCTTTGGGTGACATGGAGCTTAGCTTCTGTTAGTTCTCAGAACCACAAATCTTTCCCTTCTGTTTTTCTCATAACTTGTACAACAGCCCTTGCAAAAGCCTTAAGTTCTCTGGTAACTTTATTGCTAAAAGTGAACTTTTTGAAGTGATGGTTTTTGTTGCATAAAAAATAAAAAAAACAAACAAACCCTTGAACATGTTTGGGACACCAACTGGAAAATGTATTTAACAGACTGTCTTGCCAAATGTTTTCATCAGTACAAAACTGCTGTGGTTGGCTCAAAATAGGAAGATTGTTCATATGTTTCTGTAAGCCAAACTGTGGTGGTTGATGGTTGAAACTGTCCTGTAGATGTTCCTACTCTGCCTTTAACATTTTGAAAAAATATGCATTCTTGATGATTAATTTTACTAGTAATTTGAATTAGCAATTACATTTTTTCTCTTCACGAACAGAGTGGATCTGGAATGTAGTTGTACCAGAGGATAGCAATAGTATATCCCTGAGAAATTTTTCAGAAGTTGGTTGGTTGAGTTATTCTTTAACACATCTCTGTCAGAAGCTTGGCAAGAGTGCTCTCTCTGTGCCTCAGTACTCTAAATAACATTAAATTGATGATACGTCTTATGTTTCAGTTGATTAGAGTAGTAGTTGCAATCTCTGGTTTTACCACAGTTGTGCTCTACTGCTATATAGTAAGCTTGGCAGTATGTTAGTTTCATTGCATGTTCTGCAGTACAGACATAAATAAACCTGAGGAAAAATTTTGCTTTCTGAAGAGCACCTTTATAACAAATTTACAATTGGAAGTTGAGATGCATTTTTTAATAAATTTAGTTAAAAAACAAAACAAAACTGTAATGCTTTCTTCAACAAAGACACCCATTAAGGAATGCAGAGATATCATAAAGCAGTTATTTTATTTTTCTGTTCAAAATACAATGCAGTAGCTAATCATGATTATAGGTTTCAACATCCAGATTTCTATCTCCATACGCAAATCTAAAAATCCTTCCTGAGAAAAAAGAAAAAAAAAAACTTCTGCTCCATGCATGGTTGGAAATTGACTCACGACAGTGGTTGTCACAACAAGTCATGCATAGTAGTGTAATGGGGGCAAACCTGTTATATAGGAAAATAGGACTTGAGGAGACTTCCTGGGTCACAAAGTCCAGTCCCTTGCTGTTATAGGCAATGGCTTAATATAATCTGTTTTATAAACTGAACAGCTCATCTTAACGCTAGTGGTGGTGGAGGGGGGTTGTTCATAATTTTCCCCATTGGAAGCTGTTTAAAACTTCTGATTTCCATTCTAAATTTATTCATGAAAAGTTATTCTTGTGCCAGCAGAGCCTGGTAGCTTAAGTAGCTTTCTGTTATACACATGGCCCCTGTCTTCCACCCCCTGCCCCCCAATGAAAAATATTTCTAAAGAGAAACTGTAGCGAAGGTGCTCTGTGTAAATTCTCAGGTTTGCACTGAAGCTTTTGCTGCTGTGGCTGTCCTGCTAATTTGGGAATATCTAAACAAGCTATAAACTCTCCCCAGTGACTGCACTGTAGACATGTATTTTGTATATGGGCACATGAGGGCCAAGCTAAAGCAAGTTAGTGTTCACATGGGTGGTAAGAACATTCACATTTGCAGCTAAGGCAGCTAAGGCACAGTAAAACCCTGCCCCTTTTTATCCTGTGGTATGTTGTTTCTATGCCGAGACCAGTGGCTTTTCAGATCTGAAGCACTCCGTGATAGATTTGAGGCACCCCTCAATAGATTCAAGGTGCATCCATCAGAAAATATCAGCTCTTAGTTTTCACTCTTCTTTTCCACTACAGAAAAAAAATTAAGCATTTTTGCTGCAAAGAACTCAGAAACATCACAGCAACTTAGAATGTTTTAAATGCAATGGATTCCTATATGAAAACTATGGGTTTATCTTATAAATTATCTTTGCATACTTAACATTGCTAACATTGCATGGCACTGCACAGTGCCGTGCAATGAAAGAATCTTGAAGTACCCCAAGGTACCACAGCAACCTGGTTGAGAATCACTGGCCTGTACACTAAGGTACTCCATGCCTTTGTTCCCTTCAGCTGAGAGCCTCTCACCAAGTCTGCCATCTTTTAAAAATAGTTTTGAAATTAAATAGCTTATCTCACCTAAACCTTTTACAGTTTAGTAGTGGTGCATGGGGAAGTGTTACCAATAGTATTTGTCAAGCAGCTGCTATTTCCCTGGCAGCTGTTGAAGATTGAGAGACTAATTTAATGGTACCCACTTAACCTTTATTTTTACCTTAACTTGAGGACAAAAGTCTCTGCTTAATGCAGCTTTAAATATTGAAACAGCTAATTTAATTAAGACATGCTCTTTGAAAAAAGACATGTTTTGTATCTTACATGTTCATGGCACAATCAGAAGAATCATAGGAAAGTAGGGCTGGAAGGGACCTCACAAGGTCATCTTATCTAGCCTCTTGCTCAAGCCAGGATGATCATCCATGACTAAATCATCCCAGCCAAAGTCTGTCAAACCTGCTCTTCAAAACTTCCAAGATAGAGATTTCACAGTTTCTGTAGGTCGTCTGTTCCAATGCTTGAGCACCCTCATAGTCAAAAAGTTCCTCTAAATCTCCAACCTAAATTTCCTCTGCTGCAGCTTGAGGCCATTGCTTCTAGTCCTGTCCCCTCCAGCCACTGAGAAAAGTCCAGCTCCATTCTCTGTCTAATCGCCCTACAGGCATTTGAAGACAGATCTCCATCAGTCTTCTCTTCTCCAGCCTAAATAACCCTAGTTCTTTCAGCCTTTCTTCATAGGCCTTTTCCCTGGGCCTCTAATAATCTTTGTTGCTCTCCACTGGACTCTTTCCAAACTATCCACATCCTTGAAGTGTGGTACTCCAGGTGAGGCCTCACTATTGCTGAGTATATTGGAAGAAACACTTCCTTTTACTTACTAGTCATACTCTTGATGATACAACCTAGTATCAGCAGCAAATAGGAAGGGTCCTATCCCCCCCCCAGCAACACCTGGGGGGACGAGGAACAATGGCCAGAAGCTGCTGCAGAATAGGTTCACGTTAGAGATTAGGAGGCACTATTTCACTGTTAGGGTGGCTAGGATCTGGAACCAAATTCCTAGGGAAGTGGTCCTTGCTCCTACCTTGGGTAAATTCAAAAAGAGGTTGTATGAACACCTGTCTGGTGTCATGTGATCCCCGCGTGTGCTCCAGCCAGTGGCGGGGGGTTAGACTAGATGATCTATTTAGGTCCCTTCTGACCCCAAACTACTATGAAGCTAGTATTTTTTTAGCTTTTTTTTTTTTTTTTTGCAACAAAAGGATATTGTTAATTCATATTTAACTTATGGTTTATTCTAACCCCAGGTCCTTCTCTGCAGGACTGCAGCCTAGCCAATTGTTCCCTGGTCTGTATTTGTGCATGCAGTTATTCTGTTCCAGGTGCATGACTTTGCACTTGTCCTTGTTAAATCTCACCTGATTGATTGTAGACCATTTTTTCCAGTCTATTCAGATTCTGAATCCTAGCTTTACTCTCCAGAGTTTCTGCAACTCCAGCCAACTTGGTATTGTCCACAGATTTGCTATATGCACTCAGTCCTGACATCCAAATCATTAATGTCAATACTAAACAATACCAGACTCAGGGTAGACCCTGGGGAACCCCATTTGACACCTCCTCCCAACTAGAAATTGAGCCATTGAGTGCAATGATCCAGCCAGTTATGTATCCACCTTAAAATACTTTAATCTAGTCTGTATTTCCATAGCCTGTTAATGAGAATGTAATAAGAGACTGTCAAAAAAGTCTTGCTAAGGTCAACGCATATTTCACATCCGCTACTCTCCCCCCATCCCTCCAGTGTGACCAAGACAGCAAGACCTTGATGTTGCTGATAATGATAGTTTTACATATATGGGCATGATAATTGCTTTAGAATTTTTCTCAGGGACAGTGTTGTGTGAAAATGTAATTGCTAGTATGTTTTCTGTATGATATAATATGCAATTTGGCCATATGTGATTACGACTTCTACATGAAGTAAGTCAACAGTGTTACATGCACCCAGCAGAGCAGTGGTGCCCAGTCTTCAGTGTCTCATAGTCAACAATACTGAGCAAGTAATGTGCTGTGGGAAGTCATGACTGTGCGTGATGCTGGAGGGTTTTGTGGCCAATGTGTTAGCTATGACCCAGGAGTTTGTGAGGACTGCTACAGTGGATTTAAATCCTAAGGAAGAGAAGTGGGAGACAAACCAGGGAGATGAAAGCAAAAACAAAAAGTGGCAGGAAGAAATCATAGTTGCATGCTGGCCTGTGAACTTTGACAGGGTAGCAGCAGCAGGCATCTCTGTGTTTGATTTGCAGATTCGAGGAAAACATGTCAGACAAGTTCACAAAGTTCTTTCAGGGCTCCCCTGTCCCCTCTTCCCCCCACCACTGATTGTATCTTAATAAAATGCAGTGATGAAGAGAGATGACATAAAATCTGAGAAGCTTGGGAAGTATTACAACTGCAGGTTTTTTATTTTTGTTATTGTTTGGTCTAAATGGAAAAGATGATTGAAAACTTCTTGAAGTACAAGTCCCAGCCTGTGCATTTCTGTCTCTGCACATCATTAGATTGAAGTTTGTTTCTAATCTAGACAGTTGCTATGTAAAAATGGAACAGATCTGCCCCCTGTCTGTGTTCAAAGTCCTACTTGTTGGCTTTAGTGACAGAAATAGTGTGTCACTTATTCCTTTTAAGTGTTCAGAAGCAAGAAGTATGAATGAGTGGGACCTGCCCCTTCAATGCATAATCAATATATTTGTTTACTCAGCTTTCATGATAAAGTTAACTAAATTCTTCTATAAATGTACAAATATATTAGGAGCAATAGTGTTGGACTTATGATTTAAATCATGGGTAGCCAACCTGTGGCACAGGACAAGTAGCATGGACAGCCTTTGTGTATGGCACACAGCAGATTGGGAAGGGGATAGGCAGCACAGTGACAGTAAGGGCAGGGAGCAGAAAGAGCAGAAGCTTGATCAGGGAGCACGGAGTAAGGAACAGAAAGCTAAGCACCAGATCTTATAAGGGAAAGGGATCAAAATGCCTTTTGGAGATGGGGCAGGGCTAATTTATGGCCCATCTCATTTATGGCCCCTGTTGATTTAAATTATAATTTGAAGATGGCAGTTTACACAAATGTAACTAAAGGCCCTCACCTTTAAATGGTAATAGCAGATGAAAAAACTGCTTTTTGATAGGTGGCAGATCCTGCTGTTATGTGCAGGACTCCTGAAGCAAGGTGGGGAAACTTCTACATGTGCTTGATCTGCTCTTTACTACTGCCTGTGCCATATGAGAAGAGTGTGTGAGCTGAGCTGTACTCAGCCTCACTCTGCCCTGTAGAATCATAGGTCTGGCTAAGAGTCTGTTGCTCTCTGTGAAACTTTGCTGCCCCACATAGCCCATGCCATCCTTACCCTGACTGGGACAGATAGAAGAATATATTTGTGATCTGGAAGGTGGGATGGAGTACATCCTCAGCAAGTTTGGAGATTACACCAAGATTTGGGGAATGGTACATACACTGGTGGGTAGGGCTAGGATTCAGAGAGACCTAGACAAATTGGAGCAATTAGCCAAAAGAAGTCTTGTGAAGTTCAATAAGTACAAGTTCAAAGTCCTTCACTTAGAACAGTCCCGTGCACCAGTACAGGCTGGGGACTGACCAGCTAAGCAGCAGTTCTGCTGAAAAGGACCCAGGGATTCTAATAAGCTTCATATGAGCCAAAATACATCTTGTTGCAAAGAACACTAACAGCATACTGGGCTGTATTTGTAGGAGTGTTGCCAGCAGATTGAGGGATGTGATTATTCCCTTCTATATGGCACTGATGAGGCCACATCTGGAGTACCATGTCTAGTTTTGGGTCCTGCACTACAGAAAGGATGCAGACAAATAGGAGAGAGTCCAATGGAGGACAACAAAAATGATGAGGCGGCAGGGGCACATGACTTACGAGGAGAGACGGAGGGAACTGGGTTTATTTAGTCTGAAGAAGAGAAGACTGAGAGGGGATTTAATAGCAGCCTACAACTACCTGAAGGGTGATAGCCAAACACTGTTCTCAGTGGTGGCAGATAAGTGAAGGAGCAATAGTCTCAAGTTTCAGCACAGGAAGTTTAAGTTAGATATTAGGAAAAACTTTCTCAGTAAGAGGGTAGTAAGGCACTGGAACAGGCTACCTAGAGAGGTTGTGAGACTTCCATCCTTTAGAGGTTTTGAAGACCCAGATAGACAAAACCCTGGCTGGGATGATATAGTTGGGGAAGTTCCTATTCTGCGTAACAGATTGAATTAGATGACCTCCTGAGGTCACTTTCAACTAGAGGTACACCGATACATCGGTCTGATATTGGATTGGCACCAACATAAAGAAAATTGACTGTATCAGAAATTGGACTGACATGTCTGATAATGTGGCTGATAAATGCCCTGTGCATGTGCGCAGCCGCAGTGCAGCACATAGGTGGCGAGGAGTACAGCCTGGCAGCATGGAGAACTGCGTCCAGCTGGTAAGTCTGTTGTAGTGGAAGGGGAGGGGGAAGGGAACTGAAAGGAAGGGGCATGACCTGGGGCAGATTGAGGCCCCTGTGATGAGGGAGGGAGTGGGGCTGGGCATATACTACCCAGCTAGAGCAGAGCAGGGCATGGGACAGAGCCACAGCTCATCCAGGGGCCACAGGGAGGGGGTCAGCTCCTGCTGCTGTGCACTCCCTGGGAGGGCATGGGGCAGTGGTGGCCCCACATCTGCACAGGGCAGGCAGCAGCTGTGGACTGGGCCAGGGCTGTGCTGGGCTCTTCCAGGCAGGGGCTGGGCCAGGCTGTGCTCAGGGTGGCTCTGGGAGGAAGGGGTGGGGGGGCTATGGTGAATTTGGGATGGATGCAGCCCCCTCCCCCATAATCCCCTCCCAGCACCACCACTGCCCACCCTGAGCACAGCCCAGCCCAGCCCTTGCTGAGAAGAGCCTGGTGCTACTCCGGCCCCAGCCCGCAGCTGCAGCTCGCCCTGCGCAAATCCTGGGGCACACCCCCATGCCCTCCTGGGGTGTGCACAGCAGTGGGAGTCACACCCCTCCCCCCACCCCTGCACCGTTCGGGTGAGCTGCAACTCCATCCTGTGCCTCACCCTGCTCCAGCTGGGCAGTGCCTGCCCCAGCTCCAGCCCCAGCCCCACTCTCTCCCTCACTGCAGAGGCCTCGATCTGCACACACCTCCCCCCCGACGCCCCATCCCTTCCCCCTCTCCTACCACAGCAGACTTACCAGCCAAACGCTGCTCTTCAAGCTGCCGGGCTGCATAATAGAAATCGGATCAGTATCGGCCAATATGCCTCCTTAAAAATTGGCTATCGGTATCAGCCCCAAAAATCTTTATTGGTTCACCCCTACTTTCAACCCTAATTTTTTGTAATTCTATATGTAAGGGAACTTTGATCTTTTGTCCTCACAGGCTTTATGTATAGTGCTGTCCTCCAGGAGTCGTTCTTGCCTTTTAAACAAGGCTTTTTCCTAGGTCCTTCCACCTATAGCAACTTCTTCTGTAGTTGTATGTAGTTGCAACGTCTTCTACCGTAGTTGCATGATGCTTCCCTTCCTCCTCCAGCACTGCTGTCATTGCATAGTGTCTGCAATTTCCTTTACCTCTTCATCTCCTAAGATATGTTGGCACTGCATTCTGTGATACAGTGTAGAGAGACTCAGGCTACCTTTGGAACTAGAAGGAGCTCAGGTCAGAGTATGTTATCTTGTGTGAAGCTTCATGCCATTACAGCTAGATGGTGTACAATGTAGGTATACATCTTTAGCCTCCCAACCTTCAGCCTTTTTATCTTATATTTGCCTTCTCTAAGCTTTCACTACCACCTTTTCAGCTAGGTCCAGCCATGGCTAATGGAAAATACCTATGTGTTTTACACATATACAATATACACATTTACTATTAAGCAGCAAGTAAAAATGATTAAATGGACTGTTCCATGACATCCCTGCCAGTAGGAGTAACTGCAGAAGCAGTGAAAGTAAGGACTGGGGGGAAGAAAGTGAAATAAGGCAGGTCCCCCAGTTCACAGTACTGTGCTGTGAACACAAGGACTTTGGTAGTGTCTCACTGTCCCTCCAGCCTTGTAGCTTTGAGGAAGAAATGTAAAGAAGAATCGGCAAGAAACTCCAGCTGATTGGAGCAGCGTAAAATAAAGCAGGAGCCTTGGGATATTCAGAGACTTTCTTAGCCCAATGTTGAGGAACTGTTTTACACTGGCACCCTATCTTTCCTCTAAGGTTTGTTCTCCTTAGCTTTGCTCTACATCTGTTCTGGCCTCTCATTCCCACCCTTTTCTTTCCATTTAACGGATCTAGCTAAACCACCAACAGTGAAATTTGTGAGAATAATGTAGCATTTGTTGTCATCACCCGACTACTTTCATGTTGTATCTCTTGGTCTCATTCCATGACCAGTCTGTTTAGATTGTAAATATTGTGGGGCAGGAACTTTCTGTTACTCCACTTACGCAGTGCCTGTTATTTGTTTCCTTTCTGTAATAAATATATATAGTAATAATGTGGGTACAGCCCTAATCAGAAAGGATAACTCTTAGGTCTTGGGCTGAGTTTTCATGGCGAGCAGATGCAATGTGTGAATAAATGTGTCTCGTAAAATGACAAAACTTGATAGGTAATTGAGAGACAATGTGCTCCAGTTCCTCTGCCTTTCATGGTAGAGTTGTATTCTAATAGCTCAACTCTGAGGAAAGGTGGAACAAATGAGACGAACCGCTTAAAAGTTCAACTTTGTAACATTTACTATTAAAAGCTGTAATCCCCAGAGCCTCAATATTTTCATCTTTTTTCCTAATTTCTGGTCTGTTACCTATGGAGGAAATGCATGAAAGTCAGTGCAGGGTTGTTGTTATACTTGCCCTGGATTACTGAGATCCGTCTGGCCTGTCACATATAGTTGTCGCACTCTCATTACTGCTCAGTCATGGCTCCAGTCTGGCCCCTGCCTGGCCAGGCAGCAGCATTGGAGGCAACTCTGGCTGTGACCTGGTCCCCAAGCCAGAGCTGCCACTGCCACCGCCACTGCTGCCTCGCTGTTTAAGGGCAGAAGCCACCATATGCTTCATGCCATGGGGTAGAACAGGAGTGAGGGCAAGTGGCAATGGGAGGAGGACAGGCTCAGCAGGGTAGAATAGGCACAGTTAGGGTAGGTGATAGGCAACAAGTTTGGAGGGAGATGGGCAGGCAGCGGGGGGCAAAGTGCAGGGTAGAGCAAGGAACAGGGGTCAAGCCACTCTGCTACCTGCATCCCCACCACCTGCCCCCCTGCTTCTGCATTACCCACTGGAGCAGTGGCGGGGGGTGAATTTAAGAAGACCCTCCAATAATTAGATCCTGTACATGGAGAATGATGATACATTTATACATTTTCCACGTATAGAAACTAGTTATTGGGAGTTTGTTTTAAATTTGAAGTTGACTTGGATTCAGGTAAATACGGTCATTACCACTCTAACAAAATAAATGTTTTGTGTTGTCATTGCTCACAAGGTTGTCATTGCTTACAACTGCAGGGTCAGATTAATCCTGCACTCTCCAGACTCCTACCGTTCTCATCCACTTCTGTGAATGTGCATCTGATTTATTGCAGTGGACCTAAGGAAAAGTACATTTGACCCAGTTACTCTTTACATGCGCAAAGGCATTAGGAACAATGAGGTTGTTCTGCATGTAAAGAACATAACAGCCCTCTGATTTGATATACCTCAGCACATTAAAATAAAATTTTATTTCAGTTGAACGAATATGCTTTTGTGAAAGTCAGGCGTTAGCAAATAAATTGCATCCTTTAATTTTTCTTTTTCTCAAAGAGGGAACTTCTAAACAAATATGACTGCTATAAAGTGGTATGAGTAGTATAGTCTGAAAACACTTCCATAGAAACAAGAATCTTTGTTATTTCCGTAGACAACAAGTTTCCAATCAAAGCAACTCAGAAAGAAATAATAATGAGATCTCCTGCATTCAAGCTTTGTTAGTCTTATTTTTTTTACAATTGCGGCTTAAAACACTACTCACCTGTTAAACATGAAAAAAGCCATTGTGCATATTAGGATATTGAGATTAAGTTTTAATACTAGATCTTTGATAAACTGACAAGGTTTTTGAAACTGGGTTATTGTACAGAAGAAGACTACAGAAACAGGAACCTACTGGCTGCTTTAACCTTTTACTGTAAGGAAATGTGCCTTTCTCCATTTGATTTTGAAAAAGGAAATAGATAGTGGCAATGTGGCTGTGGAACTTTCTCTTTCTGCCTCTCTGATTGCAAATGTGCTAGTTAAAGAAATTAAAAGGAAGAAGTACAGTATTGAACAGCAAGCTAGCATAGCCATGTCAATATGACTGAATGTAAGTGATTAACTACCTTTTTTGTTTTTGTTTTAGGTGTCAGAAATTATCTGAAAGAAGCTTTGGTGAACATCATCGCTGTTCATGCAGAGGTGAGGTAATTTTAGATTACTCCCAATATTGGTAACATCCAACAGTCTTGGCTGATTTTGTGGGAGCTGCAAGTCCTTTGCTCCTGTGAAAATCACACTGCCTTTAATTAGGTGTCTGATTGCAAATTATGATTAGTTTTAGATTAGATACCCAGGTTGAAACTTCACACTAGGAATTTTGTAGAGCTTTTTTATTTTCTTTCCACAATCTGGCAAAGAATAAATTCAAATTTAATAAAATTAAATTCTTCTCTTCCCCATATAGTGTGTGTGTGTGTGTGTGCGTTATAGGTAAAGAAAACAATAATTCTTTACTCTATCGTGTAAAAAATCAATTTGTTTTCACTTTGTGAGATTGGAGCATAGAGGAAGTGTAGAATGTACTGCTTGTGGGGAAGAGACCTTGTACCGTACGTCTTACCCTGTATGCAGGAAATGAAATCTAAAGTGGATGTACAATGTATGTAGTTTATGGCATACTAAATTGGGCTGTGATTTAGAATAGAAAGGAAAAATTCACATTAAAAAAGCAAGAGTGAAATAATTAAGACATTTTAAGTAATTATTTGCAGCAGCACATTAGTTGCACACTTGGAACAAGATGCTGTGGGAATTTTCTGCAGCACATAAATGATACTGCCTCCTTTAAACAACTCTATTCATCACTTTTTTATGTTCCCATTGGTATTATCAAAACCATCCTCTAAGTAGCACACAATCCAATAGATCAACTATACCCTTAAAATAGGATTTTTGTGTATTTTATGCTCCTTTTTAAAACATTTCTTAAAATGCAAAGCCTGAAGTCAGTTGAAATCTTTTCATGGGTTTCTAAATTCCACTTAAAACAACATTTACTTAAGTATAAGTATTCATCTACAATGTATGTAGTGCAAAAGTTACAGCATTCTACTAATGCATGAGAAATGAAAGCACAAAATAGCAATCAGTCATAGTTAAACTAGTAAGTTTATTTTATTTCCAGAATGAGTGTATTTACATAAAATCATAAAGAAGTGGGGCTGGAAGGGACCTCCAGAGGTCATCTAATCCTGTGATTCTCAACCTTTTTTGTAGCAGGACCCATTTGTAAACATCAGTGGCCAGTCCTGACCCAGTACCTCTCACTCCTGACCCACTGCCCCAGGTCCCAGGGGGTGGGTGTGTTGCAACCCTTTCATATATGCTTGAGACCTACTTTTGGGTTGCGACCCAGAGGTTGAGAAATACTGATCTAGTCCAATCCTCTGCCTGAGACAGGATCATACCTATTCAAACCATCCTGTACACTCCATAATCTAAACTCTGCACGAGACTATCATCAACCCTGACACAACACAGACCTAACCCTCTAACTGGCAACAAGCAAATGTCCTGCTTCTATGAAATGTTGTCTATATATGCTCAAGAGATCCTGAATACAGGGCCATCCCCCCCCCTCCACTACAGAGGAAGGCAAAACCCCCCACAGTCCATACCAATCTGACCATGGGGTAAAATTGCTTCCTGACCCCAAATATAGTGATCAGTCTGACCCTAAGTGGAAGGACAAGACCCTTTAACCGGGAACCCACTGAGGAAGACTTAAAAACCCCCTGACGCATGTAGCAGAAAATGGAGGTGGGGCATAGCAGAGGCAACCAGCAAAGCCCAGAAGCATGTGAAATACCCATAGTAGTACATAAGCGTAGCTATGCTTAGATCATCCCAGACTAGTAGCTGTCCAACCTCTTCTTAAACACTTGAAATAATGGAGAGTCCACAACTTCCCGAGGCAGTCTATTCCACTGCCTCACTATTCTAACAGTGCAAAAGTTTTTCTGGGTATCCAATCTAAATTTACTTTGCTGCAAGTTCAAACCATTGATCTACATCCTCCTCTCTGCAGCAGGAGAGAAAAAGTGCCTTCCCTCTTCTTTATGGTAGGGACTTTCCCTTTTCAGGTATCATGTCACCTCTTAAGTGCCTTTTCCTCAAGTTGAATCTTCAGCCTCTCCTCATATGACTTGCCTTCCAAGCCCTTTATCATCTTTGTTGCCTGCCTGTGAACCCTCTTTAATTTCTCCACATCCTTTTTAAAATGTGTAGCCCTGAACTGCACATAGTACTCTGGGTGAGGCCTAAACAGTGGTGAATAGAGAGGCACTATCACCTACTGTATCTTGCACCAAAAGCATCTATTGATGCATCCCAAAACTTCATTCATCTTTTGTGTGGCTGCATCATACTGCAAACTCGCATTGAATCAAGTACCCAGGGAGCACTTGCCTGCCTGTAAAACTAATGCCAGGAGCTTGGGGAATAAGCAGGAGGAGCTCATCCTCCTGCTCAGTGCAAACAATTACGATGTCATAGGGATAACGGAGACCTGGTGGGACTCCGCCCATGACTGGACCACGGGTATAGATGGCTATACCCTGTACAGGAGGGATCGTGTAGAGAAAAGGGGTTAAGGAAAGCTACACGTCCCTGCAAGCCGATATTGGCGACCAGGGTGGACGGCTGGAGACCCTCTGGGTTAAAATCCGTGGGGAACACGGCACAGGGGACACAATGGTGGGAATCTATTACAGACCTCCCACCCAAAGTCCTGAGCTTGACCAGGAGTTTGCCCAGGAACTGGCTGAGGCAGCTTGCTCCAGGACCATGGTTGTCATGGGTGACTTCAATTACCTGGACATCTCGTGGGAGGATCGCTCAGCAAAATCTGAGCGGTCGCAGAGCTTCCTCTCGTGCGTGGATGACCTCTACCTGACTCAAGAAGTCTGTGGGCCAACGAGAGGCAAAGCGCTGCTCGACCTGGTACTGGCTACTGGGGATGACCTAGTCGGCGACCTAGTGATTGATGGGAAGCTGGGTGACAGCAACCATGAGCTGATCACCTTCACCATCCGCCGAAAAGCTGGCAAGTCGGTCAGCAACGCGCAAGTCCTCGACTTCAGGAAAGCCGACTTTGACAAGCTCAGGACGCTTGTCAGTGAGGCCCTAAGGGACCGTGACCACAGGGAGAGGGGAGTTCAAGAGGAGTGGTTGCTCCTCAAGGGAGCGATCCTCAATGCACAAACTAAGTCTATTCCATCTCGGAGGAAAGGCAGCAAGAGGGCACAGCAGCCCCCCTGGCTCTCCAGGGACCTAGCAGACCTCCTGAGGCTAAAAAGAAAGGCCTACAAAGGATGGAGGATGGGAGTCACCTCCAAGGAGGATTATTCTGCACTGGTCCGGTCCTGTAGGGAGCAGACCAGGAAAGCCAAGGCTGCAACTGAACTCCAGCTAGCTTTGAGCATCAAGGACAATAAGAAGTCCTTTTTCAGATATGTGGGGAGCCGGAGGAAAAGCAGAGGCAACATTGGACCCCTGCTGAGCCAGATGGGGCAACTGACAACTGACGC
>NW_005842023.1:1319076-1340316 GCF_000455745.1 Alligator sinensis | reverse complement strand
TGCTTCCAGTTTTGGGCTCCACAATTCAAAAAGGATGTGGAGAAGCTTGAGAGAGTCCAGAGAAGAGCCACGCGCATGATCAGAGGTCAGGGAAGCAGACCCTACGATGACAGGCTGAGAGCCCTGGGGCTCTTTAGCCTGAAAAAGCGCAGGCTCAGGGGTGATCTGATGGCCACCTACAAGTTTATCAGGGGTGACCACCAGCATCTGGGGGAACGTTTGTTCACCAGAGCGCCCCAAGGGATGACGAGGTCGAATGGTCACAAACTACTTCAAGATCGTTTCAGGCTGGACATAAGGAAGAACTTCTTTACTGTCCGAGCCCCCAAGGTCTGGAACAGCCTGCCACCGGAGGTGGTTCAAGCGCCTTCATTGAACACCTTCAGGATGAAACTGGATGCTTATCTTGCTGGGATCCTATGACCCCAGCTGACTTCCTGCCCTTTGGGCAGGGGGCTGGACTCAATGATCTTCCGAGGTCCCTTCCAGCCCTAATGTCTATGAATCTGTGATCTACCAAGATTCCCAAGTCCTTTTCCATAGAACTGTCACCCAGCCAAGTGTCACCCATTTTATATTTGTGTTTTTGATTATTCCTCCTGCAGTGTTGCACCTTACATTTGTCCACATTGAACTTCATCCTGTTAGCTCTAGCCTGGCTTTCCGATCTATCAAGAGCCTTTTGAATTGTGCTCGCATCCTCCAATGTGTTCACAATCCTTCCCAGTTTTGTGTCATCTGCAGATTTGCTCAAGAAGCTTTCCATGCCAACATCCAAATTGTTAATAAACATCTTGAACAGCACCAGGCCCAGGACAGATCCCTGTGGAACTCCTGTCAAAACCTCCTGCCATTCCGACATGGATCCATTAAAAACCATTTGTTTGAAGCTATTTGTGCCAGTTATTTATCCACCTTGTAGTAGTTTTATCTGGCCCGCATTTTTCCAATTTGTTTATGAGACGGTCGTGTGGGACCTTGTGAAAAGCCTTGCTGAAGTCCAGCATTCCCTTCATTCACCCAAGTAGTTACTTTGTCAAAGGAGATCATAAATACTTGTTTTTCATAAATTCATGCCAGCTGCTTGTGATCAGACATTCCTCTCCCAGATGTTTGCAAATGTCCTTTCTTAGGATACATACCAGTAACTTCCCAAGTACTGAGGTGAGGCTAACAAATCTGTAGTTCCCCAGGACTGCAGGTCCTCCTTCTTGCCTTTTTTAAAAAGAGGGGCACTACATTGTCCCTTTTCCAGTCTTCTGATACCTGGCCCATCTCCCACGATGTCACGAAGATCATTGCTTAAGGCTCCAAGATCTCTGCCAGTTTCTGCAGTACCCTGGGATGAAGTTTATCTGGCTCTGTTGCCTTGAATTAATTCAGACCAAACAAAAGCTCTCTGGCCATCTTTCTTGTTAACTCCTCCCTCAGCTTGTCCCCTCCCTTATCCAAATAATCCTTATTTGGTGTCTGGCTGCAGCTTAATTTTTTTGTGGAGATTGAGACAAAATAGTTTCTGAGGAGATCTGCCTGCTTTGCATCTTTGGTTAGGAGCTCTCCCTAGCTTATTAACAGAGGAACCCACTGCTTCCTTGGTCCTTCTTTTCTAGTTAACATACTCATAGAACTTCTTGTTGTCTTTAAACTCCTTTGTCAGGTGCAGCTCGTTCTTTATATTTGCCTTCCTGACTTTGTCCCTGCAGGTTCTTGCTATTTCCTGGTATGCTTTTTTGGATGACCTGACCATTCTTCCATTGCCTGTATGCTTTCCTTTTGCATTTGAGACATTTTAGAAGCTCTTCTTGCAACCATATCGATGTCTTGCCATTCTTCTTGTGCTTCCATCATGTTGGGACAGTTTCTTGTTGAGTTTCCAATACTGTGTCCTTTAGAAGCTCCTAGCCCTCCCGGGTGCCTTTGTTTCAATCTATCCTCCCATGACATCATGCCTATTAACCCCTTGAGTTGGATGAAATTCACCTTTTTGACATCTAGCATCCTAATTTAACTGACTTCATGCTTTCCCTGTCTCAGAATATGGAATTCTATCATATCGTGATCTCTTCCTCCGAAGATACCCATCACCTTCACATCCTCCAGCAGTTCTTCCCTGCTGGTCAGGACAGGATCCAAAATAGTTAATGCCCTTGTTGTATCCTCTACTTTCTGGAACAGAAAATTGTCTTCCTTACAAGATAGGAACTGGCTTGAAATGAGTAAAGCACATATGAGATGATTTCTTTTAAATTCCACCAAAAATTAAGCCCACTTTATTTTAAAACTTTAAATCAAATTTTGATGTGACAATATCCCTTTAACTGGCATACCTGCTTCAACTACTGGTTCAGCAAGGGACCCTGCATCTTTGAATTCAGTAGGACTGTTCATGTACTCGAAGTTGGTTATATGCTTAGATTGTCTTGAGCCCTAATAGCTTCTATTGAGTTCACTGTTGCCTCCCTACATTTTTACATGTGAAATGTTGGTAAGTATGTAAAGAAATATGAGAATTTGATCAATAGTGAAACTTTTTAACAAGAGTAATACTACTTTCTGCTGCAATTTTGCTATCCTGGCTCAAGCTAAAAATTTTGCTAGCATCACTGTAAGTTTCTTGTGGGTTTTATAAACAACAAGAATTCACCATCAGCTGTACAAGAGCCCAAAGCTGTAGCGGAAAAATGATTTTCTTTATTTCAGAAGACAAATCTTAACTGAAATCAAACTAAGATCACAATTTTGTAAAAACTGTGATGATTCACCAGTGCTAAGAATTTTTTTTTTCCTCAGTTCTAAAGAGTAACATTGAGAGTTGATTGTGGGTGCAAAATATTTTCTTCTCAGTAGAAGATTTTGCCATGTTCTTGGTATGCTTGTGTTGTATAGCTCAGCAATACCTTTTGTTGCCTGAGGTGACCCTTTCACATTTTGTTTTTACCATTTTTCTCTGTATGTAACCAAGACAGTTGGAACTGTGGTAGGTTTTGTGAGCCAAAGCAGCCAGAAGCAGGACAAACATTTGAATGAATGGGGTGAATGACTGATAGCCAGCATGCCTGTGGTCAATATGCCTAGGCTGTGGGGCAAATCTGCCTAATATAAATGGG
Source organism: Alligator sinensis (assembly GCF_000455745.1). NCBI lineage: Eukaryota > Metazoa > Chordata > Crocodylia > Alligatoridae > Alligator > Alligator sinensis. The sequence goes on along the minus strand of NW_005842023.1, from coordinate 1,337,209 downwards.
TCTGAGCATCATCTCTCTCCTAGGCATCATGAATAATAGGGTAGGTTTCCAGTGCTCAGATTCTGAATTTCACTCACCCACACACTGATACTCACCTAAATATTTCTTCTAGTTCATGCACATATTTTATAAGTCAGTTCACTGTCAAACCAGAAGAAACACCATTTGCACACCTAAGTTTCACAAAAAGCAAAGGCCCTTTTACAAAAATGTGACCTAATTCTTTAGTTTGTGATGGATGTGGTTTTTCCCCCCCCCCATAGCCCCCACCCCTTGTACTTTCTTCTGTCTTCCATCTGTGTATAATAGCATCCCTATTATAACATACCAGCATTTCTCACTTCCTTTAGATCTCTCCCTAAACCCCGGCTCTAGTACTTGTATCTTCTTTTGCCTTTTTAATCTTATTTTTTTTGCCGGATTATTTCCTGGTAGTTGTAGATGGCTGTTTTATAAGCACCTTCAGACATCAATCTTGTAATGTTACTATAGTAATATTTATTTGGTATAAATGTAGCAATTCCAAACCATAATCAGGAATCAACTGTGAAGTTACATAAGCAAGTAGTACAAGAAGTCTGTATATGTTTTTATGAAGGGTGTAGGTTGTAGCCATGTTGGTCTAAGGGCATAGGCAGACAAGGTTCTTTGGGTAAATCCAATATCTTTTATTAGACCACCTCAACTAGCTACAAAAATTCTTCTTTGCAAGCTTTTGGGTACAATTGCCCTTCATCAGGCAGAGAAGACGCCTGCAGATGGTCTGTGCTCTTCCTGGATGGAGTAGTAAAGCAGCCAGAGGCCAGTACCTATACAAGAAAGCCAGTCAGTTAAAAAGTAAATTGGGTTGGTTAATAGGTAAGAGACAGGTTGGGGTGTGGGGAATAATGTTGCTGTAGTCAAGGGATAGAAAGAGTGGGGGAGAAGAGGAAATGAATATAACTGGTAAAAAGTGGAGGCTTTACCTGGGGAGTCGGATGTTAGGCAGATTATAATGTGTCATAAATCCAATGCCTGTATTTAGTCCATGATTTTTTGTATCCAGTAGATTGATGAAGTGAAGTTCATAGGCTTGTCTGTGAAAGGTGTTTTGTAAATTCCCTTTGAGGATTAGAACTCAGAGATTGGAGATAGATTGGTTTTCTTGTATGTTTATGCAATATCTTAACAGATACAGCAAACTGGATGAATAGCAGGCCAATAGAGTAACAGTAAAACAGCAAGTTGTTTGCATAATAAACACAGTCCCAGCCATCTACCTGTCTAGCCATTATTGAATGGCAGCTGTCTTTAGACCTCATGGTACAGGTGAGCCTTAAATGATTTAAAGGAGGGTATAGCATGAGGCAAAGCACAGATAAGGTTTATTGGGAAAGCAGCTCAGCCTGTCATTAAGGTGGATGCCTTACACGTCTATGCTTCAAGTGTTATGCAATAATAAGTATACCCAGCTAATGACTCAGATTTAAAACCTCCAGGTATTCACCATCTCCAAGGAGTTAGTGCCTCGAGTACTGTCAAGGATTGTGGAAGCAGTTTCTGAAGAACTAAGTCGACTGATGCAGTGTGTTTCATCCTTCAGTAAAAATGGAGCTTTACAGGTACCTAAATACATTTGTTCTCAAATACACAAATTGAAAAACAGTATGGGGTACCTAGAGAGGGAGATGTATGTTCCATATAATGGGATGTTGTGTTGTAATTACCTCTTTTTATCCAAATGCAACAACTCTCCACCTACGCATCATGAGGGATAAAGCTGTAGTAGGAATTATATTCTTACCCATTATTCTGTAGTAGCCTGTTAAATAGTTTGTTCTTACATTTTAAGTTTACGGAGGTTTCGGTTTTCATAATCATGTTTTTTATTTTATTTTAGGTATTTAAAAAACAAACCTGTTAGAGCTACTGTATAAAAGCTAATGTAGTGTTTTGGTTTTTTTACTTAGCAATATATTATTGCACTGTATGGACAATGATAGAATAGCTCATGTATTGTACTGTCACTGTGGGAAGTGCAACTGCCTCAGTGAAGAGCATGGTACAAAATGACATCTCTCTAGAGATGCTTTCAAAAATGACCATTTTAAGTAGAACTCTTTAAAAAAAAAAAAATTGTTTCAATGACTTCATTGTAGAGAAGATGAACTGGTACAAAAGATGATGAGCAGATTAATGTATTAGTATTAATAATGGGACGAGGAGGAAATCTGTGCCTGCCCGTTGGTTATAACAACATTTGTAAGTGCTTATCCTGTGAAATTGATTTCCAAAAGGGTGCACAGAAGATTGTCTAAGCTCAAAGGGTTTTGCAAATAACTGTAGCCCTGTAACTTACTAACATACTCATACAAAATAGGTCTTTATCACATGCTTCATAGGCATAGAGCCAGTAGTCTTTTATTCAGGCTGCACTGTCAGTTAATCATCATTCTTGAAGCCCATAGGGGTCTTGACTGAGATAAAAATATAGGATATGTAAGGACTGTATGTTATTTTCCACCCAAGTATTAAATAGTTTCATAGTTGTTGGGGGCTGGAAGGGACCTTGCCAATCATCGGGTCCAGCCCCCTGCACTTATGCAGGAAAGACTGCTGGGATCAGGTGACCCCAGCAAGATGGACGTTGAGACACTTTTTGAAGATCACCAGGGTGGATGGACGGGACCAGACACTTTTTGAAGATCACCAGGGTGGATGGAGGGGCCCCCCTTGGGCGGGGAGCCTGTTCCGAACCCTTGGCACTCAACTTGTAAAGAAGTTCTTCCTTATGTCTAGCCTAACTCAATCTTTAATCAGTTTGTTGTCCAGCCAAACTATTTTAAGTGTCAAAATATCTTTAATTTTTTTAGTTATTCTGTCTTTTTTTTGTTTTGTAATACCTGCACACTTTTTTTAAAAAATATTCTCAACAATGCTGATTTAAAAATCTGCATCCCATGTCCATCTTTCTCTCCTCATATTTATTTTAGAATCCTTAAGCAACCAAATATTAGAAGTAAAAAAACAGCTTTGTTTTTAAAAGCATGTGTTGCTTTTTAATGAAAATTGAATGTGTGGTAGTCAGCAGTGGAGACTTACAGACACTTAATGCTGTTTAACAAGTAAGCTATAAGTAGAATATTCCATAACCTAGTAAAATTATGAGTAGCCTTAACTACAATATATTTAAAATGCAAATGATTTTAAATAATGCTACTTGTAGATACTCTTTAACAAATAAAAACATGGAAAAATTTCAAACAGAGCATATGATCTAATCCATATCACATGTGGGCTGATGAAGGGGACTGTGGTATTCCATACATGAGCATTTTGGCAGCTTATCTACCATTAACTGTACATATGTTCCAGAAGGGGATTTTTGGGGCAAGAGGAGTTTACACAAAATAGTTGTGTAATGTTATTCAATGTAAAGTCTCAGGCTATAGTCAAATATTTTTAAACCAATCTTATGATCTTGAGTGGGGAGAACCTTGTGGGAACTTTGTAAACACCATGTTTCATAGTTTCATAGTTTCATAGTTTCAGGGTCGGAAGGGACCTAATAGATCTTCTAGCCCGACCCCCCGCCAGGGCGGGAGAACAACCCAAAAACACAAACAAAACCACTCACCCTAAAAACAAAAACGGGACTCAAATGAGTCCAGCCAGGTAAGTATCCAGCCTCTTCTTAAAGATCCCCAGGGTAGGGGCCAGCACCACCTCCCTTGGAAGTTGGTTCCAGCTCCTAGCCGCCCTAACTGTGAAGTAGTTTTTCCGGATGTCCAATCTGTACCTCCTCTCCATCAACTTGTGCCCATTACTCCTTGTTATGCCAGCGGGGGCTAGGGGAAACAGCGTCTCCCCCAAACCCTTCTGGTTCCCCCTAGTGAGTTTATAGACGGTCACCAGGTCCCCCCTCAGCCTTCTCTTGTGGAGGCTGAATAGGTTCAAGTCCCGCAGTCTCTCACTGTAGGGTCTGCCCTGTTGTCCCCGGATCATGCGGGTGGCCCTCCTCTGGACCCTCTCCATGTTGTCCACATCCCTCCTGAAATGGGGCGCACAGAACTGGACACAATACTCCAGCTGCGGCCTGACCAGCGTCGCATAGAGGGGGAGGATCACCTCCCTGGCTCTACTCGAGATGCACCTGTGGATGCACGACAAGGTCCGGTTAGCCCTGCCAACCATGACCTCGCATTGTCGGCCCATGTTCATCTTGGAGTCAATAATGACACCAAGATCCCTTTCCGCCTCCGTGCTCTCAAGTAGGGAGCTCCCCATCTTATAAGTGTGCTGCTGGTTCCTACTACCCAAGTGCAGCACCCTGCACTTGTCCGTATTGAAACGCATCCTGTTCCTGTCTGCCCACCCCTGTAACCTATCCAGATCCTTCTGCAATCTCTCTCTCCCTGCTAGCGTGCTCACCTCCCCCCAAATTTTGGTGTCATCAGCGAATTTAAACAGGTTGCTCTCCACCCCAACATCAAGATCGCTGATGAAGAAATTGAACAGCGCAGGCCCCAGGACCGAGCCCTGGGGGACTCCACTACCCACCTCCCCCCAAGTCGAATATGATCCATCCACCACCACCCTCTGAGTGCGACCCTTCAGCCAATCTGCAATCCATCTGACCGTGTAGGCATCTATGCCACAGTCGCCTAGTTTATTAATTAGGATGGGGTGAGAGACGGTGTCAAAGGCCTTGCTGAAGTCCAGAAAGACTACATCCACCGCGACACCTGCATCCATGGCCTTTGTGACCTGATCATAAAAGGCAATCAGGTTGGTCTGACATGATCTCCCCCTAATAAATCCATGCTGATTGCCCCTGAGCATCATCTCGGATGCCGGCCCATCACAAATGTGCTCCTTGATGATCTTCTCAAAGAGCTTCCCCAGGATTGAGGTAAGACTGACGGGCCTATAATTGCCCGGGTCCTCCCTTTTCCCTTTTTTGAAGATGGGGACCACATTAGCTACCTTCCAATCGTCTGGCACCTGGCCCAAGCACCACGATCGCTCGTAGAGCCGTGCCAGGGGCCCTGCAATAACCCCAGCCAGCTCCCTCAGCACCCTGGGGTGGAGAGCATCCGGACCCGCTGACTTGAACGCGTCCAGCCCCTCCAGAAGCTCTCTAACCCGGTCCTCCCCAACCTGAGGTCTGAAGGCGATCCCCTCGCGTCCGGCTTCTATCACAGCAGGGAAGTCCCGGTCCCTGCACAAGAAAACGGAGGTGAAGAATTGGTTAAAGAGGTCCGCTTTATCCTCTGACGCAACCACCAGATTGCCCCGCATATCCTGCAGGGGCCCCACATTACCCGGCGCCTTCTTCATCCTCCCAATATATTTGAAAAAGGACTTTTTGTTATCCTTAATCCTGGACGCTAATCCGAGCTCTATCTCCGCCTTGGCCTTCCTAACAGCCCGCCTGCAGGCCCGAGCAGAGGAGGTATACTCCTCTTTGGAGATTACACCCCCCTTCCACCGGGCGTACGCCACCCTTTTGGCAAGCAGGCATTCCCGGACACCCTTGGTGAGCCAGGGGGGCTTTTGGACACTCCTGCCCGCCTTGCTTCTTGTCGGGATGGACACCCCTTGGGCCCCGAGTATCGTTTCCTTAAGGAACGACCACTCCTCTTGGACGCTGAGTTCCTCTGCCCTCAAGGACCCCAGTTCCTCTCCCACTAATCTCCTCATCTCACTGAAGTTGGCCCTCCTGAAGTCTAGGGCCACCACCTTGCTGCGGGCCCTTGACACTCTACGCTGGATGGTGAATTCCAGCACGCGATGATCACTATTGCCCAGGTGGTCAAGAACCTGGAGGCCTCTTACCAGGTCGTCGCCTGCGGCCAGGACCAGGTCCAGCAGAGCATCTCCTCTGGTGGGACTGTGCACCTCCTGAATCAAGTGGAGGTCCTGCAACTCGGCCAAGAACCTCCTGGAGCGGTCCGTCCCGGCTGACTGCTCCTCCCAGCAGATGTCCGGGTAATTAAAATCGCCCATGACAACTACATCCCTTGCTTTTAGTGTCTCCGCAAGCTGGCCTGAAAATTCCCTGTCCAGCTCCTCCTCCTGATTGGGGGGTCTGTAATAGACCCCCACCGTCAAATCCCTCTCGCCTTGCCCCCCCTGGATCTTGACCCAGAGCACTTCAGCTCGCCCTTCCCCTGACCCCATACTGCTGGCAGAGGATGTGTAGTGCTCCTTGACATAGAGTGCCACCCCCGCCCCTTTTCTGCCTTCTCTATCCCGCCTGTACAGCCTATAGCCCCTAATGTTAACTGCCCAGTCATGGGATGAGTCCCACCATGTCTCTGTTAACCCTACGACATCTGGATTTGAACTAGCTATTCTGAGGGCGAGTTCCTCCTGTTTGTTCCCCATGCTACGAGCATTGGTGTACAGGCATTTAAGGCCTTGCAAGACTGTGTGCCCCCCCACCCCCTGATTAGCCAGACCATCAGGACCCCTGTTACTTACCTTTGCACCCCTTGCCCTGATGGCAAGACCCCCATTACTTACCTTTGCACCCCTTGCCCTGATGGCGTCTCCTCGTCTTCCTGCAGCCCCCTCCCCCGGCGAGTCTAGTTTAAAGCTCGCCGTACGAGATCAGGATCCTGCCTCCTCATGTGGCAGGAGCTTGCACGTATTTTTACACTGCAGTGCTTGTTTCTGATTGGTCTAGTTATTTGTGCTATCAGTCTGAACTGAAGCCTAGCATAGTCTAGAGTTAAAAAAAAAAGTGGGGAAAAGTCTCCCTTTGACTCAACACCTGCTCTGTCTGAGACAGGCAGTACCATCTGCCATTTCGTATTGTGTCTGAAGGTCTCATCATCTGGTGATAGGAAACCAAACATCAAAACCCTACCTTGTTTTATATACCTTTTGTAAAGCCTTAATGTATGTATTATTTTTCAAATGCTCAAAGGGCAGTTGTGTCTGAAGAAGTTAAGGTAGAAAGTAATTGTTGTCCCAGTCGAGCAAGAATGGTAAATAAATGGTAAATATGCTTGTGCAAGTTATCTTTGGTTTGGATGAATTTGTGTATTTTATTGAACTCATTAAGTGAACCCATAACTAAATTGTTTCTCAAAGCAGTAAAAAGTGTTACTTGTGGTCCTTTTTCCATCTCTTTGATTAAATTCATTACTTTGATCAGAGATGTTACAGTTTGTATTTACTAGCCCTTTCCCTGATCCACACACCACAGTTATTCTGACTTCACTTTCTCCTTAGCCTTGTCCTTGACGTAGGACATAAACAATGGTTCCTGATCATTGCAAACTCTAAACTGGACTGTTACCTTTTGAAGCTGAGACTAAAGTGAACAGCTGAGCATCACTGTATAGCTCTAATAATCCCAAAATTTTATGGACAGGATTTTCCAAAGTTCGAAAAGGTACACAACTCAAAAATCCCAAAACATTCAACTTAAGAGAACCTACAGGATTTCAGAGATCCCTGTTGTAAGTTTGCAATGAGTGAAACATTTTTCTCGACTATAAAATTATTGATTAGTTGGATTCCAAAACTTTCCAGGAAGCCTTGCACTACTAAAGCACAAATCTGTACTGGCTGCCTAACTTGAGAGCAAGTGAGTGACAAGGAAAAAAGGGCAATCTCCATATGTGTATTCTAAGAGCTTTCACAAATAGAAACCTTCATTAGTATTGGCATTAGATTATTAACATTATGTTGAAAAAAAGCTTCATTAGAAAACGGATGTAGTTACATGAACGTTGTCATTCTCTGCATTTCCTGAATTAATTCAGCTAATACCTCTGTAGTGGTCTAAACAGAAACTGTTCAGATTTGACTCTAGACTTCATGGCTCTAATCCACTTCTAGAGAAAACATTTGTGAATGGAATACTTTAGGTGTTGATCAGTGTTCACCATCTTCATATAAAATCCATTATTGCCATAATTTCATATAATTTCTCTAGACTCTGCTTCAGTCATTTTTACCTTAGAAACATACCCAGACTTAATTTCCCACCATTGTCTGTTTAGGTGGAAATTAACGCATAGGTATAGTGCAGAGGTAAAATCCCCTAGCCTGTATGCCCAGCAGGTGACAGACAAGAGAAGTGGAGCAGAGACAGCTTACTTCCTCATCTGAAGAAGAAAAAAATAATTTCAGCTGCTGAGCCCAGAATAAAATGTGTATTGACAGAGTTTTGTTCTCTTGTATTTCCTTCCTTCCTGGTCAAGCTGTACTGTAAAAAGCTAAGCTCATTGTTCAAAAATATATAATTAATGCATGTAGCATTTCATTGCTTTTCCATCATAGAGCATAAAAAGTATACTACAATTCATGCTTTAGCACAGTCACTGGGACAGAAAGGGAGATTTTCAGACAACTTTTTATAGCAGTTGCTTAAACAATTTTAATTAATTCATAAATGTAAGTGTGCCTGTAGCACTTCCCTGACTCTGGCAGTGTGGCAATGAAAGCTTCAGAAAATAAGCTGTCAAAGTCATGTCTGTTTAACTTGCTGCAGCATACCAAAATCTTTTACTACTTGTGATATCATAGGTTTAATTGAGCAAAGAATATAGTAAAGTTCTTACCATGTTAATATTTTTGTCTTTTAGGCAAGACTTGAAATTTTTGCACTGAGAGATACTGTAGCTGTGTACCTCACACCTGAAAGCAAGTAAGAGCTGAAGAAACTTATGCTACTTCATTCAAATGAAATGTCTGACAAACATGCCAAAACCTAAATGTAGCTAAAATATTTTTCATAAACTTTTATTGCAAGTTAATTTTCACAGTAAGACAGTGCTATATGCTGGAAATTCTGATAATTAAGTTTATGTTCATTTAAAGGAATATTGTTGATTTTATGAAGGTTTGTAAAACAGGTCTTAAACATTTTTTGTACTAGCTAGGGGTTCTTTACTCTTATCTGCAAAGACAAATGAAAACTTCTTGATCAGATTCCAAGTAGTATTTCTGTTGCTGAGAAAACAGAGTTGAAACCTAGCAGGGGCAAACATTGTGGAGTTTTATCCAATCTTGCACATAGGCCTTTGAGTATGCTGTGAAGAGTCTCCCAGACATCTGTGAGGCAAATCTGAAAGTCTGTAGAACCTGCACTAGGTTGGGTGCCCCAGAAGGGTCCCCTCTAAAGACATGGAGAGTTGGTTTTGCCTACTAGTCTCTTGCCTTGCCTTGCTTCATGTACCATTTTAGAGCGAGAAGCAAAATTCCCTCTCACTTCTTTTATCTCATAAAATCATGGTAGTAGCTAGAAAGGCCCATCTTAAAGTTAAGCACTCCCAAGCAATGTGAAACCCCCGTCACCCCCATGAGTGAGATCCAAAGATAAGGGAATCTTAGAGGAGAAAGAGAGTTCAGTGTCCTCCATCTTCTCTAATAGGATCATAGGAAAGTAGGGCTGGAAGGGACCTCATGAGGTTATCTAGTCCATCCCCTGCTCAAGGCAGGATCATCCTTGAGTAAACCACCCCATCCAAGTGTCCTGTCTAACCTGCTCTTGAAAATTTCTAGAGATGGAGATTATACATCTTCTCTAGGTATCCTGTTCTAATGCTTAAACACTTTCATAGTCAGAAAATGCTTCCTAATCTACAACCTAAACTTCCTCAGGTGCAATTTGAGGCCATTGTTCCTAGTCCTGTTACCCTACAGACATTGAGAAAAGACTGCCTCTGTCTTCTTTATAATCACCCTTTAGGTATTTGAAGACCGCTATCATATCCCTTCACTCAGTTAAACAATACTGGATCCAGGACAGATCCCTGAGGAACCCCCCCACCCCCCATTAGGTCCATCTAGAAATAACAGGAAATATTCACATTTTTGTTTATAAAACACAGATCAAATAAAAAGTTTAAGTAGTAAAGAATGTTTAGGTGAAAAAGGTTTACAAGATGCAATATAACCTCATTGTAACAGCCTGGGAGAAAAGTGTATAAAAAGAGGGTGCTTTCAACTGTGCTGCTTTATTACTTTTATTCAAAACTGTATTGAACATTAATGGTGTAGCCAGCTATCTCCAGTTTTCATCTTCCCTGTTCTTGGAAAGGGCTTAAGGACAAGTAAACCTCAACCTTGACATCTTCCAGTTAAAGATATGTTCTTTTTGACACAAACCAGTTGGATACCAGGCTCAGAACCATCCCTAGAGTATGGCAAATCAGGGCAACCACCCTGGGCCGTGCACTTTGGGGAGGCCAGATGGAGTGGCCACAGCCCCTCCCATGGGGCCTGCCTGCAGCTGGCAGCTCAGCCTCGCACCACAGAAGAAGCACAGAGGACCCACCCCCTTTTGCAGGGGTACCACAGCCCCATGCAATGTTAAGGGGGCCCTGCACAGGCTTATTTGCCCTAGGCCCTGCACTCCTCTAGGGTTGGCTCTGACCAGGCTTGACATAACACAGAGATATCGGCAGCCTCTAAATGGCTGTTCATCTACTTGAAACAGAGGAGAAAAGTTAAGTGTAAAAACACATGCTTTCATAGCTTTTTAGTGTTGATGTTGAGGTATTTGTTGGCCCAGCTTTGAAATGGAAAAGGGGAATGTTATTCCTTAAAGCAGATTTAACTCATTCCTCCTTCTGGATAACCACTTTTCTTTGTCTGACAGATGGCACTTGTGTAGTCCCCCCAAATTCAGTCTTATTACTTTACTTGCTTAACATTAAGTGGATGCGATTGTGAGACTTGAGTATCCATAATGTTGTCTTTTCATCTGCCTTTTGGAGTGCTACTCTATTCACTGTTCTCCAAGTATTTTGCATAGAGGAGGAGCTGAAGCCTATTTGGCATAAGCACAAACTGGGTAAGCCAAGTGCTGTGCTTTGACAGCAGAGATAAAATCCAAATTGTTCTTTTTTTTTTCTGGAATCCCAGAAATATTTTTGTTCATCTTCTTCTAGCCAAGAGACTATACCTTTCCTTCTTCAGTGCAAATCTTGCCACTTTGCTAAATCTGTCATCTCAGCGCTAAATAATCGTGACACCACTATATAGGTGTTTGTTGAATACAAAATGATACTAGACTCTTGAGTACAATGAAACAATGACAACATATTCCATCTGTACTTCATATTCTTCTTCCCCATCAATTCTAGGTGGATTAAAAATGTATTATCATCTCTAATTCCCTACAAGTCTTAAAAACCAGTGATCCTCAAGGACAGTCTTTCCTTCTGTAGACCCTCACAGCAACTATATTCAGACAAATGCTTTTGTTGTCTGTCTCTAAGGTTCATCTGGTCTCAAGTCCATCTCAGAAAGATTTCCAATATGAATATATTGTAGAGCAATCTGAGCCCATGGCTAGTTCTATTCACTTTTTTTTACTACCATTTCAACATCTCAGGTTTAAATGTTGATTTAGTGAAGTGAAAGCATCGTGTAGATTTTGTAGAATATCTGTGTGAAGTCATAAGGTGAGGCTGTGATACATGCATTTCATATCTGGAGAAAAATGCATATGATGTTTTCATTGTAGCTCAAGCTTTAAGCAGGCTTTGGAAGCTTTACCTCAACTGTCAAGTGGAGCAGATAAAAAGTAAGTGTACTGCACAGTAAGCATACTGTGTTATTTTTAATACCAGCCCCAAGCCCTTTTATCACAGTACCCATATACTCTTACAGGAAGGATAACCATTATCATATTCTGACTTTTATGAGCCACAGAAACCAACTTTAAATTGGGCAGTGTTAAAATAAACCAGACTCCACATTTAGTGTGACATACCAACCCTAAGATGTAAATAAGAAATGGCCATGTGCTGTCTTCATATTACACAATATAATGCTAATTTTTAATTTTTTTAAACATTAGCTCTTGCTAAAAGGTGGCCTACAAAGGATTTTATAAAATTATGTCTTGCCCTTTCATGTTTCCCTTGGACTTGAACCCCCAAATTTGGGGAGTTCTGCATCCTCCTAAAAACATTTTAAGAGGTGAAGTCTTAGTGCTTCCTGCTGTCTGGAAAAAATATGTTGCTGATCAGAGAGTTCTAATGTGACCTAGTTAGTGGGATGAGTGCTGAGTGTTTAACAAAAATAATTTGTTGCATGTTCCATATGCACTGAAGTTAAAGAGGAAGGATATTCTGTGGCCAAATTCTGCAGTGGGGTTCATACCTGTTTCAATTCCCAGTACCACCACAAGCCTGTATGACCTTGAGCAAGTTGATCTCTCAACGTCTGGGCTACATGTCTGTAAAATTGTACTTCCTTTCTCTAGTCCTTTGCCTAGTTATAGACTGGAAATTCTCTAGAGCAGGAAGTTTCTCTTGCTACGTGCCTGTATAGTGCTTAGCAAAATGGGACCCAGGTCTCAGTTGGGGTGTTGTAAGCTGTACTGCAGTGATAATTATTAGGGCAGTGTGAACCTTCGGTTGCTGATTTGATTTGGTGGAGATTAGGCCTGATTCAGTGGTTGAATCTCTGAATCCGAATCAAATCAGGAGACCCTTTAACCTCTCCAACTTGAATGAGAACCTTCTGAATCAATTCAGAGAGATTCAGAAAGATTTGACAATTCAGACATAGACACCTCTTTAAATGTTTTTTCTACATACCTCAAGGTACCAGGGGGCTCCTGAATGCTGAGATGATGGGGCGTATGGAGGGTCCCACAGGAGCGTGGGCGGATCCCCAGTGCACTTGGCAGCAAACCTGGAAGTGAACCAGAAGCAGTTCTGGTTCACTTCTGGGTCTGCCAGGGAGCATGCAGCAGCTCAGCAACTGGTGCTTCCTGGGTCGGGGAGAGCATCCAGGGTCCCCCTGTGGCTCATTGCTGAGCTAGAGGCACGTTGGGGGTGGGGAGGGCCAGCACACTCCCTGGCAGACCCAGAAGTGGTCTGGAAGTACATTCGGTCCACTTCTGGGTTCACCGCGGAGCACATACGGCGGGGGGAGGATGGGCACGCACCTGTGGGACACTCCATCTGCCCCAGCATCGCAGCATTCATGAGCCACAGCTGGTACCTTGAGGTATGTAAAGAAACCATTTAAAGCTGTGTCTATGGCTGAATCACTGATTCTCCAAATCAGCTTCAAATCTTCATATTCGGATTCAGCCAATTCAAATTGGGGACAGTGATCCAAATCAATGAATTGAATCACTGACCCTGATTTGGGATGAATCTGAATCAAATATGGCCAATTTCGTACCCCTCTAATAACTATTCAGTTCCTGTTTAATAGGCAATTAACAGTTTAACTTTCAGTCTCTGATTTTCAGGCGCTACCATCTTCAAGAGTAGATGAGAAAGAAAAACAAGACATTTAAAAAAAATATATAACTTTACTTTTCATGCAGAGGTTTGCACACGGTATGTGTGCAAGTTGAGGTGGTGGGTACAGAATCACCTAGAGACATAGTGGAGTTCAGGACTCCCGTTCCTTGATGGGCAGTATGTATACCCACAGAAAGAAATAGCATATGCCCAAAAGGAGCATACAGTTGTGAACAACCCAATTTTCTCCCTCTTTTAGGTCACCTGTTCAGTAAGTTTATTGTTAAGAGAGAGAATTTCTATAAAAGTTGAAAACATGCAGCTCAATAGCATGTCTACCATTTTCTTACCATAGCTTTATGCTGTGTGTTACGAATGACAAGTCCTTGCTGTACTCAGTGGCTGCAAGATAGAATCCTTAAACAGGGATTAGCACTTGATCTGACATAAGCAAATGAAGTATTTTTGAACAAAGGAAGAACTGCTGGGAGTTTTGGTTTGAATTGCTTCTCTTGTGCTCTCCCTGTTTAACATCTTTGGTACATTAAAAAGGAGTTTGTGAAAATCTAGGCAAAGGCAGCGGATTAATACTATCAAGTTATTCCATTCCTGATTCTTCTGATTTCCTGGAAGCTGCTGTTTCCAGCATTCTTCAGTTGGGCTAGGGACAGAAATTACACACAAACCTCTTTAAGTGATCAGAAACCAGTTCAGATCTGTAACACAACAGCAGTTCAGTGCATGAAACCAGTTTAAGATAAACCTGGATGGATATAGTTATCAGACTTAACTGATTTAGTTTAAATGGGTTTATTGAATGTCTGTCCCAGGTCTCCTCCAGATTCAAGTTAATGCACAGTCCACCAGCATCCCAAGATGCTTTGCACCTCCCTTGCCAACTCACTCTTACAGGGTAGTGGGCTAGCCTTGACCCAAGCTGTCTGCCAAACATGTGGCTGTATTTTCAGAATCAAAAGTGAATGCCTGTTCACTTGCTTAATGGTTTAATCTATGCAATTTAGACTAACTTGTGAAGATTGAATCAATTCAGCCTTGGGCTTTTTGACTGTCTGTATTTAGCCCAGGTATCACAGCAAGGAAATTTCTCATTTCATTGTAATATTGAGAGAAATTATAAAAAATTACAAGTTCTTTGTTGGATCCATTATAGAAGGATGACAATGTAATATAAAGCATCTGTTATTGGTGATCTAGCCAGTACCTTGCAGGGCTAAGTAAAATTGAAGCACTTACACACAAGACCTGAGATTTTCCTTGCAGTTCTCACAATAAAAATGTGTGCAAAACAGTAGGGGTGCACCAATAAAGATTTTTTTTTAGCAGATACTGATGGCCGATTTATTTATGAGCTGCAGTGCCTGCGCCTGCCCCCGCCCCTTTCCTCCCCCTGCTCCTTCCCCTGCAACAGACTTACCAGCCAGGTACTGCTCGCCAGGCTGGTCATGTGCATACTGCAGCTGCGTACGTGCACATGGCATTTATCGGCAACATTATCGGCCACATCAGCCAAAAAAGCCGATGGCTGATTGTCAGTTTTCCTTTTATTGATGCCGATGCGATATGGACTGTTGTGTCAGTGCATCTCTGCAAAACAATGTATGTATACTTTAAGAAAAGTGGGCATGCACCTGCAGTGTCTGATTTATTCTCTACCCCCCTCCCCAAACAAAGCACACCTTTTCCTGATCCCTGATGAAGAAAATGTTATTTTTTTTCTTGTTTAAAGAAATACCCCTGCCTTAAGATTTTCACTGAGGTTGGCATATGTCATGTTAATAACCTACTGTGTAACTGGATCCTATTAACTGGTTCACTCAAAAACTGTACCCTCCAATTTGTCAGTTATAACTTTTTTTTTCTTACAGGTTATTAGAAGAGTTATTGAACAAATTCAAAAGCAGCATGCATTTGCAGCTTACCTGTTTTCAGGCTGCTTCTTCAGCAATGATGAAAACATAGACAACTGCAAAAAGTAAGCATCCCTGGAAAATATATAAACAGACGTATTCCATTAGTCCTTTGTTTTTTCTCTAAACACTTCTAGAATATTAGTCATTGGTGCTTCAGTTTATTAGCAAACACTCTGGTCCATGAATGTTAATGCATCCTTTTGAGTAAGAGGGACTCTTAAGTGCCACTAAAAATGTTTTTGTCTACTGTATTTCATTCCATCAAGTGTGTGAAGCCAACTTTGCCTAAATATATTCTTCATAGCTATATGTTTATAGAAGACGCTTCATTTGTGAGTTACACAAGAAGTGTTGTGTTAAAAATAGGTTTTGAAAACGTACCATTTTCTGATTCACTCTTCTACAGTACTCTGTGTCAGTTTTCAGCGTTACTTAGTGCAGATCAATACTCATGTAAATGGCTGCCTATGCTGACATTTTGTAGCATCCAGTTGGCATAAATGTGCATGTGTACTAGAAATTTTACTACCTGTAAATGGCTTTAATAATGCATGTTCAGATGTAGCACTGTGGAGGGAGCTGTGTTTGTATTTTGCATTAAAATATTAGCACTTCAGGTAACTTCTTTGCCACTGGCTTTAATCTTAGTACTAAAAAAATCAGGACCTTTTTAATTCAGCCAGTCACCTGGGCAGTACTGTCACTTGGCCATAGCTGTAATATAGCAGTACGGATAACTTTTTCATAAGGCATGTAATTGTAATGTAAAGGCTACACCAACGTATAAAAATAAAGATATTTTAAAATCCTTCTAAATATTTAAATTACACTTTCTTTTACTGGCATTTAAATATCAGAAGAATAAGCAGCTTCTCATAGTCAAAATAAGTTACATATCTAATATATGTCACTGTTTTTTGTTTCTTTCCTCCAACTTACCTTTCCTTCTCAAAACAGACTGACTAAATCTGTGTCTGTTCTTTCAAAACAGTATTATTCACATCACCAAAACTGAGTTATTGTCATGGGAATGAAGATTCAACAAACAAAAGACAAATTATTTTGTTCCTAGCATTTGGTGTGAAATCACAGGAAACACTGTTTTATAGATGAGGATTTAATATAAAGCATAGGAAAAGAATTTGTATAAACTGTAGCAATGGCCAATTAGTGCAAGCTGTAAAACTTTTTACTGACACTTGTTTTGTTTCACACATTAAGTAAATAAGGCCCAAGCATGTATCTCGTCTTTATGTACGTGGTTGTTTTTGGCCTGGTTTTCAGAAGTTAGAAGTTTTATTTCATAGAAACTTTTTTTCAATTAATTGCCATTAACTGCTTGCCCTACAATTGGTTGCTTTAAAAACACCATATTAAGTTGCAAGCATAAAAAAAGAAGTACTGTAAGAAACAGGTTTATGCTAGTGTATTTATTCACTTTGAATGTTTGGAAAATAAGAATTAAGAGCATTTTAAGTCAAAGTTTGAAACATTTCAAGCATATATACCTATTGACTTAATGTGGGGAAAGTACTAAACAATCCTGAGTCTACTGCTAATGTTATCTCATCTAAACTGAATGTATACATTTATAGTCAAAACTTCTGTACTGATCTAAATGATTGTACTGCTTGTTCAACTTGCAGTGGAGCTACTTCAGAGTATTAAAGAGGTATTTAAATGAAATGACCATTACTTTTTTTCTAAACTCATTTTTTCCCAAGAAATTATCCTCACCTGTTTTGATCACTGCATTTGCCTCAAACACTGCAATTTGTATGAAGCTCTTGTATTCCATATTCCTATCAACATAAAGAAGTTCCTGCCTGAGCGTCACTTTATTTATTGTCTTTTGGTATATGGTGTTGCTGTTGCTTTTCAGACCCTAAAACAATTTGATTTCAAATGTACTGTTGAATATTTAATGTGGAGGTACTAACAGCAAATATGATAATAATGGGGAAATAATTGTGATTTTTTTTTAATTAAGGTTGATGCATAAATGTTTTATGAAACAGCATAGCACAAGAGTATTAGCTCTCAGGAAAACAACTTTTTATGAACTAAGAAAACTGGTGAACAAGATGCAAAGACTGAACCTACTGCAATCAGTTTGTGTGAAAGAAGGCTTGGAGTGCTAAGAATGTAAGAAGTGCCATACTAGGCCAGATCCAAGGGTCTGTGTAACCCAGTATCCTGTCTCCCACAGTGGCAGAGTAGATGCCAAGGGAAAGATTATTTATGCAGGATCTATGTAGATTGGTTGGTCCCCTGCCCTTTTCACCCTACAGCTTCCTGATTATAAGTAAGTTGCCAGCACACTATAGTTCCTCTGACAAGATTTCAAGAAACAAGATGTGGTTAAAGTGGGTTCACAAGTAACTGTTCAAAGATACAGTGAAGTTAAAAAATGTCATATTTTCTCACATACAACATGCATCTTTCCCTGCAGATCAGCCCTCCAAAACTGGGGCATGTGTATGAAGCAAGGAAACTGATTTTCTGACCAGGATAGGCAAACCCTGCTTTGATTCCTGCCCCACAGTGTAGCTGCTGTGGTATTACTTTAGGCAGCTAAAGGAGTCAGTTGACTTAATTCTGCACTCCAGAGGTGTTAATAATCATCTCTCCTTTTTAATAGTCTTAACGCTCCACTAATCAAGCTAACCTTTGTTAGGACAGTTTTGCAGTGCTGCTCCTAGTCACTCTTCTCCTAGTCCACAGCTTGAGAGACTTTTTTTCAAAATCACAAATCCACCCATGGAGACCATTCTTCAGCAGCAGTTAGGGTTTCTGCTTTAGTTAAGCAGGAAAGGGAGGGTGCGTGAACTGAAGATTAGGCTGTGTCCCTGCTCTGTTCAGCCATAACCCCAGAAAAGTATTTTCCTTCATTCTTCCTTTCAGAAACAAGATGCATGTTATATTCTGAGCTGTGCTGTATGTGAGAAAATATAGTAATTGTATTAGAAGTGGCAAAGGTTTGGGGGGGGG
>NW_005842023.1:1307066-1319045 GCF_000455745.1 Alligator sinensis | reverse complement strand
AGGTGGGGGGGGGGGGGGGGGGGGGGGGGGGGGCCACAGCAGATACAGTCAGTTAAGGCTTGCAAGAGAGCAGAGGCAGTGAAAAATACAGTTGATGATAGCAAAGTGTTTAAGACCCTTTACAAATGTGAAATAAAAGGAGTACATAGGGAAGTACTAAGCAACTTAGAAAGAATCTTATCGATCTGACTAAAACAGGTGAAAATTCAGACACACATTAATGGATATGAATGCTGTGCATCTTGAAGTGCTAAGAAATTAGATAATTCATTCACTGAACTGAGAATTGTTTATTAACTCCTGGATAATTAAAGAGAGACCCAAAGCCTGGGGCAGATGTGTATATATAATATGGTTAATGCAGAAAAGAGAGAAGTGTCTGTCTGTTTTCATTTCCTTAGTAAAATGCTGGAAGAGATACCGAGAGGCAATCCATTACATGTGCGGAGAGGTTATATAACCAGAAGAAATGAGTAGCATCCAAGAGCAGAGAACAAAACATGCTAAGCAACTTGAATCTTAAAACACTCTTCATTTAATACTCTCTGGAAGGTGTATGTTATATTTGCTGATAAAATCTGACTCAGACGTGTTGCATACCTCAAAGGATAGAGGAGTAATTCAAAGGAGCCTAGAAGATCAGAAATGTACACCATAATCCTGCAGTTTTATGCATGTGCTTACCTTCAAACATGAGATATGGGATTATACACTCACATTTAAGTGTGTGTATGAGTCTGTAGACAGAGGGACAACAGGCTTTTTTGGGGGGCCTACCAACTCTGTATGCATAAAAACCCTAAAATAGAACAGAACCTGTTTGATTTCATTGCTGGACCACCAGAAGAAGGCGGTAAATCCATGCAATAGGATGGGTCTCAGTTCCTTGTCCATCGCAGAACTTTTCATACAAGCTGTCTGCTGTACAATGAAAGGAGTCGGGGTGTGACTGAGGCTACTGCATTTTTGAGGAGCAACATATAGTGTCATTGAGGTGAGAGTTTTTTTCCTGCACATACACCCTGTACTCATTCAACTGTGAAACCATACTGGGGTGGTGTCATTCATTTTGGGATTTGTCCATTGCTAGTGGGATATAAATAAAATGGACGGAAATCAAAGAAGAGAGAAACATTATTAAAATATTGTGTATATTGATTCATGTTGATCAATTAAATAAACTAAATGAGCTAAAGATAAGCAGCAACTAAGGTAGAATAGAAATACAAGCTTGCAAATAGTTGGATGATCTAAACACTGAAGAGGGAAGGGAAATGGATCAAGGTGATACAAAATCAGATGCAATAGAAATGATACTGAAAAAAAACTGTATTATGACCTCTGTTACTCTGGTACATGAGAAACCTTCCAAAGGATGTGCTGGAAGTCCCCTGCCTACACGTTTTTAACACTTGACTGGGCAAAGCATGCAAAAATCTGCATTGAGAGAACTTTTCCTGAAGTGACCTTTTTTGGGACATGAATTATGTGATTAAATAGATATTTTCCACCTCTTGAGTCTGACTTGGAGTATGGTCCAAAGATTTTTTTTCTAGAGCTTATTATGTATGTATGGCCTTATGAAAAGAGTAATACCAAAACAAAGATTTAGCTATTAACACTGCAGATGATCCTTATTCATGCAAGCTTCCTTCCAGAAAAAGGCAAAAGGGTTACATTCACTGCTCCCATTCTCTGACCTGATAGTAAGTCAACAGATAGACTCTCATCAACAGCAGTGACCTTTAAATCATCTCCATGTAGTTATGCATTAAACGTGTGTGTGTGTGTGTGTGTGTGTGTTGAAAATGTACTTCCTCAGAGACTTAACTTCTGTAGCAAAGTGGGTTCCCTGCTTCATAGTAGCCTTGAGGAGGCCTCACATCCTGTGTAGTCCAGATACTCTACATTTAAACATAACAGTTTAACTTTTTGTAAAATCTATCACAACACGTTCAAGTAAAAAGAAGCAAATTATCTGAAAGAGGAGATGGGTTCAGACCCCAAAATGCAGATATTGAACGCTAAAGTATTTTCGCTATGCATAGCTGTAGGCTTAGTTGTGACACATCTGGATCTGTGACAGTAACAGAGGTCCTTTGTCTATAATCTGCAAGGCTACTTCATGTTATGAGTGTAGCATATGTAGGTGCTTACAGTTTTAATATGGGACTGGCATTGCTAGTAGGTACATGACCATTGTCAGAACCGCTTTTATGTATGGAGCAGAACCAGAATCTATTTCCAAGTGTTCAGGTGTCAGGACACAGTGGGGATTGCCATCATTTGATAAAGCTGACCTGAAATTGGAATATAGTTTTGGAAAGTTTTTGTTAGCATTTCTGCTGTAAACAAAGCTGGTTGCATCCTGACTTTGAGCAATAAGAATTTGCTTTGGTTTTGTAAGTAGCAGAAGAGGTCTTGGCATCAGATCAAATTATTTTACATCTGAGGTTAAAGATTAAACCACTTCAGAATGAAATCTAAAAACTGAAAAAAAAATACTAGATATGGACTCCTCTACCTCAGGCATTTTTAAAGGAGCCTCACACTTTTTGCACATCAAACTAAAATGTTTAAATTGAGGCAGAGGCATGAGAGAAACTTAATAATAGAATTTATCCCCTTTCACCTCTGTTACTGCTTCATCTCTAGCCCAAGGCAAAAGTTGTAAAATATCACAAGTAATGACTGTAAGTTATCATTTACTAGATGGGGTGGTCATGTTAGTGGGAGATGTACAGTAAAAGAAAAACCAGGTAATCCAGGAAATTGTGGCAGTGGTTTAAAATAACTGACAATCTCCCCTGAACCCATGGGCCAGTGTAGTATTAGGGTGCACTAAAGTTCCTATCAAATTAGGCAGGCTACAAACAGAGTTTAACAGGTTCATGCTAGACTTTCAGTGGTAAATTATTTTGTGCTTGTTGTTTTAAAGTACACATAATAATATCGGCTTCATACGGAAACATGCAGAAACTGAATTCCTTTCCCAGAGAGCTTATTTGCTATACTTCTATTCATTTCCTTCCCTAAACTGCTGTGCAGTGATGCTGAACATTGTAATACATCTGCAGCATTTCATTCCAGAGGTGGCTGCTTTTTACCCGCTGGTAGGTGAAGTGTTTTTCTCAATAAATTTGAAATCCTACCATGTGCTTTTTAGGTTCCTTTAATGCACAAATATATCAAGAGATTCCTAAAAGTAAAAATACTTCTGCAGTGTTGCATGGCCTTTCACTCCAACAGCAGAAAAATGCTACACTGAAAAATGTAGGCAAAATGAAGATTAATGCTGCCTTTGGACTGTTATAATTTTTATCTGCTTGACAATTCTCACTCTGACTTTTTCAGATCTTGATCCTGTACTCCCCCTGCACTGGCAAAAAGCAAGCTCCCAGCCGCAGGTGAGCCCCACACACTCCTGTGGCTGGGAGGTGCAGGAGCCATGATCTCCTGAGGGTTTCACACACCCCAAGGCTGGAAGACCACAGCAGCCATGCCCCATGGCTTCTGGGACCCAGAGTTGGCAGCTGCCAGAGCTGTATCCCCTCAGTTACAGGACTCTTGGTGCATGGAGCCCCAGCTGGCATGGTGCACCCTTGCAGCTATGAGCTTGGTCATCTGACAGGCCCCCCAGCCACAGGGGAGACCCTGCTACATATGAAAATTAAAGCTGGATACCAACCAGCTATAAAGTTAGTACACCTTTTCAAGGTCTAACTTTATAGCTGGTTGGACCTTTTTATGGCATGATGGGTACTTTGCTGGTTTCAGTTAATTGCACAAATTCACCAGCTAATTGTGCAATACCTGTAACAGGTGGAGGGGGCTTAAGGTGCCACCCTGCCCTGCCTTCACCTGACTTCAAATTAACACAGTTAACTGTCTTTCTCCTAAACAGTGTAGGAGAACTTGTAACTACTGCCTGAACTATGCCTTTTCTGTGCATTGACCTTAGGTTTATAATGACATTTACATGAAAATAACAAATCTGACATAAATGAAGGAATCAAGGAGATTCCAATTTAAGCCAGAATTAAAAACCTGTCTCATGCTGTTGTTTTTAGATGTTTGGTTGATCTAGGAATAGCTCAAAGAGTACAGTCTATCTTGATTTCACTGGCAGGCAAGTTTCATGCTTCAACAAATCTAGATTGCACTAATGTTAATATTCTTAGCCAAAAAGAGTACAGCTCTCAATTTTTCTAGGTTCATAAGCAAATTTTCAGCACATGCCGTCATATCAGATAATTTAAATAAAAAATTAGCAAGATAAGACAGTCTTTATTACCATTTGTTACTCATTTTTCTGATAAATTTCACTCATTTAACTGAACTGTATATTTTTCACATTTGCAGAGAGGTAGTTCCCCTTTCAGCTTAACTTTTTAAAATCAATAGATAATGATGAATTTGAAATGTCACAGTGCTACTCAGCATTTTTAGCTATTGAAATAATAGGTAGATATTCAGGTAGGTGAATGTAGACATTAATTGACAGAGTAAGGGTAATTCTGAAATGTTGTAAAGTGAATGCTTTGCATGCAGTGGTTCTAAACTAAGAAGTGTGTCATGTTCAAAGGAAAAATATCCTAAATTTTCTGTTCAGGCATTGACCATGTCAGACTTTGAAAGGTGACGTTTATCTAAATCACATGTTGGCAGCTTATCTATGATCATCTGAGTTTATCAGTATATCTCCACACAAAATGAAATAACCCACAATGAAATCTTGCATTCTTGTAAGATTAAAAACTATCCTACTTGTTTAAGATTCACAAATGTTCCCTGAGTAGAACATCTTTAACTTACTAGGTCTAAAGGAAGTGGAATATTGTAGGATAGAGGAAATACTGTACCAGGTTTAAAAACAGAAACTATGGATGGTGCCCTTTTTATGGGTACCAGGTTTAAAAACAGAAACTATGGATGGGGCCCTTTTTATTTGCTCATGAATCATGAAAAAAAATACAGTGTTTAAAAAGAGAAATGTCATCTTATCAATGGTAACTGCTGATGCTCCCTCTACTCTATATAAGCATTGAATTCTTTTTTGAATCCTAATATGTTCTGATCCTCAGTAATATCTTGAGACAGTGAAATGATGTGTTAATTATGTTCTGTATCTGTTTTTAAAAATACCAGGTAAAAGCACTATAGGACTGCACCTTGTGACTGTCAGTATTAAAAGCACCTATTAATGCTTTTCAACAGCAAATGCCTAGCTTTGTCTTGGGTCCTTGTAGAGTCCCCATTTTCATAACATGCCACCTTGAAAACTTTGAAGCATTTACCCTTGTCTCATTGTCATGCAGGCAGTCAGGCTCAGATCTACAAATGGGTATGGACACTTTCCAATTGAGATGCTCAAGTCCAAATTCCTCAGAACTCCCACTTAACTCCATCAGCACCTAAACTTCATAGGCACCCAAGTTTTCGCTAGTAAAATGCTGCATCTAAAAATCTGCTTCTCCATCTGCCCAGAACTACAGCAAAGTGGCAGCACCAAGCACCTCCCCACATAAGTGCCCTGAGGGGCCTGTTCTGGTAGGCACCTTCTAGCACACCGAACCTATACCTAAAGGATGAGCTCCATGCAAAGCACAGCAATCATGACCACTTTTGTTCAAAAACACGTAGAATTACCTATGCCTGCTTTCTATACAGTAGCTCAGTAGTAGGGGTGTGTAAAGTGGGCCCTATTCAATTCTGATTTGGATTTGGATTCTGCCTGAATTTGGGACAGTGATTCAGTTTTGTTGATTTGGATCACTGTCCCTGATTCGATTCAGCTGAATCTGAATCTAAAGATTCGATGCTGATTCGGTGATTGAGCCATAGACAGCTTTAAATGTTTTTCTACGTACCTCGAAGTACCAGGTGCGGCTTGTGAAAGCTGCGATGCTGGGGTGGATGGAGTGTCCCACAGCGGGGCCCCGGCATGCTCAGCAGCAAACCTGGAAGTGTACTGGAAGTACACACCCCCCCCACCCCCGACCCAGAAGGCACTAGCCACTGGGCTGGGAGACCCCAGCATCACAGTATTCGCAAGCCACCTGCTACCTTGAGGTACGTAGAAAAAACATTTAAAGCTGTGTCTGTCTGAATCTTTCAGAATCTCTCCAAATTGATTCAGAAGGTTCTGATTCAATTCAGAGAGATTAAAGGGTCCTCTGATTCAATTCAGATTCGGCCACCAAATCGGGCCGAATCGAATCAGGGACTGAAGCTTTGCACAGCCCTACTCAGTAGTTAACCATTTGTCAGGACCTGGGAGACCTTGGTTCCAGGTCCTTCTCAGCTTGAGTGGTTCAAACTGACTTGTCTCAAAAAGGCACTTCGCACCCCTCCTACTGAAGCCATCCTATTGTGGCCAAAAGAAGGCAAGATTCTTTGGGAGCCAAAGGGAGGATGGTTCTGTAGCCAAGTGATTAGAGCACTCACCTGGGAGATGAGATGCTTGGGTTCTAGCTCTTTTTCAAGGACTGTTGTAGAAGGAGCTTAGTTCCCTACTGCAGGGCCATGGATTTGGGGAGTTAGGCATTTAAGAGTTAGACACTGCAATGCTGAGCCTTGCAATTTTTCAGTTTTTTGTGAATCTAGCCCTTAGTGACTTACCTGTGGTCATACTTGAAGGTTGTGGCATGGCAGGGATACAAGGTCAGATTTCTCAAGTTCAAGTTGAGTGGAATGATGTTACCAAACTGTACATCTGCAGCGCAGGGACATTGGCATCAAGCTAATTAAAACAACACCCTAATATGAAATCTATATGACATTGGGGTGGAAATGGCTTATGCTGCAGAGAACTTATTTAGTATAATGAGATGGGATCTTTCATCTTAGGATCTCAAAATGGTTTATGTTACTGCACTCCTGACAATTAAATGGAAAAACTTCAATAGTATTAGGATTTTACCTTGTGTGTTATCACTGGAGAAGTGTTTCTTAATTGAAATACCATGCTTATTCCCAGTAGTATAAGGCACAGAGAAGCTAAGTGACTCAACCAAAGTCACCAGTGAGTCAGGGACAGAGGCAGGGACAGAAATATGACATGCAAATTCCCAGTTCTATATTCTAACTGTGAGGCACACACTCCCAAGTTTCCTATCAAAAGGAAATATAATGTCAAATGTTAGGTGTAAAACAGATTGTTTTCAGTTATTGCTACATGTGGAAAAAAAACAGTTAAACTTTAAAATAATGTATCATTAATGTTTTCTTTCTCTGGATTAGAGTATCACTAAAATAAAAACAGATTTTTTTTTCTTATGATCTTGATTCTGGCCATGTTTCAAGAAATAGATTTATCTGACAAACCTGTTCCCTCCTAAAACTAGTCTAGTCCATCAGCCTTCATAGTCATGGTGCCTAGTTCATGCTACATGGCTAACACTATGACACACCACTAGCTCTTCAGAACAGTTATAGTTACGTGATTAAGATTTAGTCAAAAACATTATTAGGTTTAGTTTTCTATTGACTATATTGATTAATAAGGAACACTATGGCTTGGTGCTCAAATTTTCAGACAATGTGGCCACCTTCACCGATCACATAAGAGTAAACACCTGTGTGGAGATCCAGTCCATGGGAGCTTTGTGTTGCAAGAATTCATATATATTGCACTGTACACACAAGATGTCCCATCAGCAAGATCCAAGATGCAGCAAGTTAGCAAAGAAGGGTTAAGTTAGCTGGGTTAAGAAGGTTGTTCCTTTTTAATCTGGACTTATACAAGTATGAGTGAATCTCACGAAATGACTCTTAATAGGTTCCTCCCCTAGAAAAGTGTGTTTTTTGTGGTTCCTGGCCACTTAAACATCCTTCCTGCTCTCTATCAGTGAAGCAGTTTAGTGTGGGGAGGGGAGAATCAAACACTTCATAGTGGTGGGGGGTGGGGATTCAACTTTCTTTTCTGGTTGGATGTTTGAAATACTAACTTTGATATCTCCTTAACATTTGAGGGTTTTGGGTTTTTTTCCTTTTTGAAAGAAGTGTTCTGTTCTTATGAACCCTGAATTTGGTCCTTCCACCTCATGAGGGGTTGGGGGGGAGGGGGAGACTTGTTTTTTTGGATGATGCCTTTTTTTGCAAAGCTATTTAATGCAACCCTAATTGGTGCATGATTTCAACCCTAACTCCATTTTAAATGCAATCATTTCTATCGCCTTCCCCCCACCTTTCACCTTGAGAAAGTGCTTTGATTTTAAAAAGGAAAAGGCATCCATTATAATATCATGTAGTAGATTGTGCTAATACTGGAAATGCCCCTTTTAGCGCCTGGGGACCTAACACTAGGGTTGGAGCACTGGCCTGTGTTGAGATGGTGTGGGAAGCTCAAAAAAGTAGAGTTTCTTGCTGCGGGCAAAATCACAGCCTCCCCACAACATTTCAGGTGCTGTGCAGCCTGAGGACACCAGTGAGGTAGCTTTTCCTCTGTGCTACCCTTTACTACATACAGGAGCATATAAGGCACCCAGGTTTGGCTGCCCACAAGCCTCTTCCTCCCACCACACATACATATACACTTCCATTATAAGATGAAAGGAGAGAGAATTAAATGGTTCTTGGCTTGGTTTTTAACAGGTATTCCTTTATTAAGCTTCGTAATAACTTTCAGAGTTTGCCGATTATTCCTTTTACAATGGTGGTGTCCTGTTTTGAGTACTGTCAATCACAATATTCATGAAGACTATCAATTTAGTAATGGTTTATCATTAATAAGTGGGTTGTCTCTTCCTTTCAGGAGTAGTAGGAACACTAGATGGCCTGAGGTATCTTCTAATTTCTGTCATCCCTAGACTGTGTTCTTGGTTGGCATAAATCAGCTCTGGCTTAAAGGCACTCAGGACCTGGCTCAAGGTCTCGAGCAAATGCTTAGAATAGTGACTGTAACTTCTGTGAACCAACATGGCTTGTAGTTTATACAATATAATGTATTTTTACTGATATGTACTCTTTCAGAGCCAGGAGCTCTTCCTTTGTTTTCTAGACTTATCCACGGTGCCACAGACAGGAGCAGAAAAGAACTTGTCGCTAGAACATGGCCACAAGGAGATATGTAATGGAAGGAGAGAAAAAGAGAGAGAGCTCTGCATAGGAGAGAGCCTGCAGTCTTGTACAGAGTATCATAAATGAGCAATCCTGGGGAATATTTCCAGCTTGGAGCTTGTAATGGGATAATCATTTAGTCCTTGATCTAGCAACAGCTGTGACATAGGGACTGCTGTGACCTTGCAGTGCCCAGCTGACTTCAAAACTATGTGTGAACAGCAGGTCTCATCCCATTCCATTCCCTTCCACCAAACACTGCATATTGTAGTTTGAAGGCCTTGCACTTTTAAGCCTGTTGATGTATTGTCTAGTGTGTGCTTTTGATTTGGAAAGGGATATAAAAATTTGCAAGTTTTGTTCTAAGTTCCTGGGGCCTATGTGGGTGGAAATCAAAATGTTCTGAGTTGGCTTCTCAAAGTAGCTAGCTAAAATCTACTGAGCTGTTCTAAAAAGTGTGAAACTCAGCTCATTCTGCTAAACCAATGAGTCACTTGTTTCTAAGTGAATTTGGACTGTCTCTTGCTACCCAGCACCAGTCTTGGAGATAAGACTTAGAAGTTCTCATGCATTTTGAGTGCATTTCATGGAAGCCAACTCAGAATAGGAGGCAGCTCTTCATTTTGGGAAACCTCATTCTTCATTTGTACAAGGCAGCAAACACTTTCTTTCTGAAAAAAGTTGTCTTTGCCTAAGCAAGGGCTAATTCCTTACTACTGGAGCAAATGAAGACAGCATCCATTAGCTTTACTCCTTTGCAAATATATAGCCAGAACTGGTAGCAGTCCCTTTTCCTGAAGGTTGTCCCAAATTTCCTATTAAATTGTTTTCAGTTCATAGTTTCATAGTAGGTAGGGTCAGAAGGGACCTGAGCAGATCATCAAGTCTGACCCTCTGCCTTGGGCAGGAAAGAATGCTGGGGTCAAATGATCTATCTAGCCTCCTTTTGAAGACCCCCAGGGTGGGAGCAAGCACCACTTCCCTTGGAAGTTGGTTCCAGCTCCTAGCTGCCCTGACTGTGAAGAAGTGCCTCCTGATATCTAGCCTGAACCTACTCTCTAGCCACTTATGGCTACTATTCCTCATTACTCTCAGTAGTGCTCGGGGGAACAGGGACTCTCCCATAGCCTGCACTGGATGGTGAATTACAGTAGGTGATGATCGCTATCACCCAGGTGGTTGAGCACCCGCAGTCCCCTCACCAGGTCGTCGCCTGTGGCCAGGACCAGGTCCAACAAGGCATTTCCCTTAGTGGGACTGTGCACCTCCTGGGTTAGATGGAGGTCCTATAACTCAGCTAGGAACCTACATGAGTGGTCAGGCCTGGCTGACTGCTCTTCCCAGCAGATGTCCAGATAGTTTAGGTCACCCATGATGACCATGTCCTTTGACTTAACTGCCTCCATGAGCTGACCTGAGAATTCCCAGTCCAGCTCTTCCCCCTGGTTGGGTTCCCTGTAGTAAACCCCTACCGTTAACTCCCTTTCCCCCTGACCCCCTTGTATAAGGACCCAGAACACTTCAGTCTGGCCCTCCTCTGACCCAGTGCTGTTTGTTGAGGATGTGTATTGCTCTTTGACATAGAGCACCACACCGACACCTTTCCTCCCTGTTCTCTCCCTCCTGTACAGCCTATAGCCCCTGATGTTCACCACCCAGTCATGCATTGGATCCCACCAAGTTTCAGTGAGCCCCACTATGTCCAGGTTAGTGTTAGCTAGCAGGAGGGCAAGTTCCTCCTGCTTGTTCCCCATACTATGAGCATTAGTGTAGAGGTATTTAAGGCCTCCTGAAGGTGCATGCACTGCCCCCCTAATCCCAGGATTATCTGGGCCCCTGTCTCTTACCTGGGTATTTCTTGTGCTTGTCGCCTGCCTTGGCTGGGCTGTTCTTGTGGGTGTCTCTTGGTTCGGTGTTCCGTGGCTCCCTCCGTCCTCAACTTCCCCTTCCCCCGATGAGCCTAGTTTAAAGCCCGCCCGAGTAGATCAGCCAACCTGAAAGAGAACACATGCTTACCTTTGGGGAAGAGGTGGAGCCCATCCCACCCAAGCATGTCTCTTGTCCTGAAGTATGGGTCGTGGTCCAAAAAGCCAAAGTCCGCCTCTAGATACCATTTCCAAAGCCGCAAGTTGACCTCCCTTATGCAGGACTCATGGCATCGTCTGTGTCTGCTCACTGGAAGGACAGAGAAGACCACCTGTGCCCCTATATCCTTCAGCTTGCTCCCCAGGGCTTGGTAGTCCTTCATCAGGTGATTGGGGCTGTTCCTGGTCGCATCATTAGTGCCCGCTAGGATTAGGACCATGGGGTAGTAATCAGTGGGCCAGATAATGGCCAGGATCATCTCCATCACATTGTGAATCCTTGCTCCAGGCACAGTAGACCTCACGTAGACTGGCCCCCTCTCCATAGATATCCTCTCCTTCCTCCAATGCCACCAGGGCCTCATACCTGTTCCCCAGTCCAGCTGGAGGAACTGGTACTGCACCGCTGCGAGCAGCCCTGGCTCTGGAGGGAACCGTCTGCCATTCTGCTGTGGAGGGCACCTCCTGGGGTGCTTCTCCCTTTGGTGTTTGGCCCTGCAGGGAAAGGAAATACCTGTCAATTTGGTCCTCTGCTTCCTGATCCCCCTCAGCCTGCTAACCTCCTCCTGGAGCTCCCTCACCTGCCACTCCAAGGCCCTAAGATGGACACCTGCAGGACAGGAGTAGGGGCTCCCATCCCCTGCCTCCCCCGGGACATCTTCCGCAGGCCAGGGGGCAGGGTGATGCCAGCTCCCCCATGGGCTCTGTCTGGGTGGAGGCCTCAGAGAAGCCCCGGGTGGGTGGTGCCCCCCTGGCAGGGGCCCTAGCAGCACTCAGCATCCACACCTTTGGGGGGGGGGGGGGGGGGGGGCCCCTTCGCACTCCCCGTTGGGAC
>NW_005842023.1:1301068-1306666 GCF_000455745.1 Alligator sinensis | reverse complement strand
CCCACCCCGTCCACGCCGCCTTGGGGGGGGGGGGGGGGGGAGGCGCCTTCACCTTACCCTTGTTGAAGTCTTTCTCCTATCCCCTTCTATTTGCCTGCCTACGCGAATGCCAGCACAAACACTGGCACGCTCTGTTCGTGCACGGCTTGGGAGCGCAGTTCCCTGCTGGCTCAACTAAAAGGGATCCAGGGGGCTTCTCCTCTGGATCCGCCCCTGCTGCACTGGCCCCTCTCCCACTCACCTTGGGGGGGATCAGCTGCTGCTGCCCCCACTGCTGCCTCTGCTGCCTCCGCTCAGGTAAGGGGGCACACGTGCAAGTGGAGCCCCACATGTGCCTAGTCAGCCCTTCTTCTTGCCACCTTCAGCCCCAACTGCCAGGGACTGGAACAAACCACAGCTTTTAAATGCCATGGTTTGAAATTCCTACAGCTGTCCTGCAGCCAATCAGGCACTCCAGGCTACCAGCTTACAGCTTTGCCAAATTAGTTAGGCTCTCATAGGGCAACTTTTCCCACCTACAAAATTTCAGCCAAAAAGATTCAACCACTTTTGACAAATAAAGCTAGGGACTAATACATTTGCTCATGTTTAAAGAGTTCTGGCGACCACCTCGTTGGAAGGCTGTACTGTGGCAAAATTTTGAAGCAGAGACTTAAAATCTGATAGAAGATGTTTTTTGTGTCAGACATGTGGCTTTTCCATCACTGCAAATCTGCCCAGATCCTAAAGGTATAAACCTTTTAACAACCTAATTTCACACTTGTTTGTTAAATATCCACCAAAAAAAGCCCATATCTGCACTACGCATGCTCAAGCTTCTCAAGGGTTCATAGGGTTAACCACTCTATCCATGTACCAGCCCACCAAGCAAATGGGTATGCTGTATCCCAGGTATATGGGGACTTCAGTAAACTTGCCCTGTAGCAATTGTTCCCAGTTACTCTGTTACAATGGGGCTAAGTAACAGAAGTCAGAGCAAGAAACTTTTCTTTTTCCTGTGCTGTGCCTGGTACTGTGCTGTCCATGGCAATGCACAAGAAGAAGCCAGGTGATTTGGATGTAGAACCAGCAAGGTCTGGAATATAGGCATCAGTGGCAGGTGGGGCCAGGGAAGATAGGCATAGATAAGGTCAAGTTGTTGGTAAGATTGGGAGCAGAGGAGGGAGAAACTGCTGAGGATAATGGGGAAAGAGGGCTGGTCTAGGCAAAGAAACTCTGACTTGAAGCAGGATATAGAAGGTAATTTGTGGGGAGAATAGGAGGGGACACTGAGATTGGACAGGAAACCATGGAGGGGAAGAAATAATGGGAGTGTCCAGACCTGTCAACCCAGGGAAGAGAGGACAAGGTCAGGAGGCTGAGAGAGACCGGAAGGATGTCAGGGATCCTAGGGAAGGAATATAGGACTGGAAGGGGTCTTGTGGGTTATCATTTTTAGTCCCCTGCTATGGCAGTTACTAACTGAAAGAATCTCCAAAATCACCAAGGACCAAGACCCAAAACATCATGGGCAGATCCAGAATTTTGGAAAGGGGGGGCAGATGATGTAGTGCATCATTGCATGTAACACACCGTACATTTTTCTCCAGTTAGTAAAGCTTCTAGTTTCTTTTTAACTGAAGCAAAAAATATTGAACTGGACATTAATATCCTATATTTTGCTTATATATATATATAGAAACACACACACACAGAAACAGAACAAACTAGGCAAAAATAGTCAAAAGCTGTTGTTTC
The DNA here is from genome assembly GCF_000455745.1 of Alligator sinensis. Taxonomy (NCBI): domain Eukaryota; kingdom Metazoa; phylum Chordata; order Crocodylia; family Alligatoridae; genus Alligator; species Alligator sinensis. Next base: position 1,304,929 of record NW_005842023.1, on the reverse strand, counting down.
TTTAGTCCTGTTGTTATTAGAATTAAGTATGCATCTTTGGCAAATTCCAAAAACAAAATCAAGCCTTCCTGAGCATCTTGACAGTGCCCCGATGCTTCGTGGAAAGTTATTTCTGTACTTGAGTTGATGTTCACCTGAGTTAACATTTCGACACCTGCATTCATGTTTCTAGCTAGTGTTAAAAACAGTCTGCAGGGTGGTGCAGTAGGAGATACATTACAAGGAGCACCTAACAGATAGCAGAATTGCAGAAGAAAGGCTAGTTTGATTAGAACCATTAAAGATGATTAAAAAGGAGAGAGGAGTGTTGTTAACAGCTGTGATATAATGTACCTGATTCCTTGTAAACTTTTCATAATGAGCCATGAAGTCAATAGATTCCCTCACTGCTGCCTAAATAGAAATGCTGCTGTCATGCCCAGGTTTAAACTTTGGGTGCACCAGGAATCAAAGTGGGGTGCAACTGCATCACTGTACCTCTTATCCCCAGATCCACATCTGAAAAACATCAAGAACTCCCTAGGATATGCCATAAGAAAAAATCAATGGAGATGAAGGCATTGCTGCTGTGATGAAAGGAAACTAATAATTATTATTATATATAAGTACTCAGAAAGTCCTAGGAAGAGGAACATTTGCCCAAGATAAAGTAAGGCAAAAACCCACATGGACCATGCCATCTGCCTTAGAGAAAAATATTTCTTTTGTCCCCATAGTTGGTGATCAGTAGGACTACGAGTGAAAGAGCAAGCTCTTCCAGCTTCTCGAAATAGTGGCAAAAGTATCAGCATGCAACAATTAAAATTCTGGAGTCTTATATTTAAGTCTCACATGACATGCCTCTGAGGAAAACCAAGGCAAAACAAAAAAGAAGCCAGTGGTTTTCATGAAAGGAAAACCATCCTTCCTGACCTTAATGGGCAACCAACAGAAGTCCTGAGGCATGGGGTAGCCAGACACCTTCCACACTACAAAAGTTAATGTTATACGCTAAGATGAGGAGTGTAATCATATGCCTCCACATCACATGCACTGATTGTGTACTAGAATTTCCCATCATAGCATATAAGTGCATGACAGGACCTGGACATGCAAAACTGAGCTTGCACAAGGTGCTCTAGGAAAGCAAAAATGGCCTGAGAGCAAAGATGAAGTGAACAGGGAGCCAGAAGAGTTGAGGAGCAGGGGTGGAGATTGAAACTGGTGTGGCAAAGAGACTGGGACTGGGTGTGTGGAAAGGGAGACTGAAACTTACACAGAGAAAATTGGCAGGCGGAAACTAGGATGAGCCTGAGTGGAAAAGTCTGAGTTGGGGAACATTAGGCACTTCCTTCCTCGTTGTGTGTCTTTGTGACAAGGTAGCTAGCAGAATTCACAGATCTGTCCGAGTCCGATAGGGCCGCACCATGAGCACTTCTGCTGTGGCCTCAAACTTGCAACCCCTCGACTGTCAATTGTGCTCCCTAGCATCCACACCATCCCAGCCCATGGATAAACTAATAAGAAAAGTATTACAGTAGGAAGCCAAGTGCCTGACAAACACCTGACTTGGACAGGGTCCAGTTTGCAGGGTATGGACAGAAGTGACTTTTCCCACTAGACCACACATCTTAAACAGACCCCCCTCAAGAGCCCTAAGGCTGGCTTCCCACTGCTGTCACCAAATGCAGCATGTGCCTCTTATTACCCTGTGCTTACTGAGCTGCGAAGAGGATGGCAGTTATCGCTAAACAGTTATTCCGTGAGCTCAAGTCATAGAGGTCAGCCCAAGTGGTGTAATTCAAAGTACCTGTCCTGCTAGCAAGTCATGGGTAGCAATAGGATGTCACATAATAGCATTGTGTTGTTATTCTTAGTTAGCTTAAACAATCACATTTGGAAATTGTATGTAAATGATGTGGAGGCATCCTTAAGGCTGGTGTTGCCTAGCTTGTGTGTGTAGTTTGACCAGACATAATAAGAGAGCAAGAGTGACAGCACATGCACTACTGTACATTAATTGGGGGAGGCAGAGAGCAAAAACAAATGAGACATCTGAAACTTGTGTTCTTAACGCGACTTCCTATGAGAGTTCAAGGTACCACACTTACCTTTGGCAACAGAGCCTTTTTATTTGTTTATTTTTTAACTAAGTGGGTAGGTGAACGCTGAGTGGGTTTGTAAGCACAGATTTGTATTTTCTTTCAGATGTACTGAACACCCACAACTTCAGTCAGAATCGCTTAGCTCTGCAGGTTCCTAATGTTAAGCCACAAATCCTGAGATGTGCTCCTAAATAACACCCATCACTGCTATGCTTCTTATTACACAAGTGGGCAAGTTTTCTGCACATCTGTTTTCATTTGTCTGCTCACCTCCCCAATCCTCACCTACAGTCCACCCACCTTTTCTGCCTCTCTCCCTGCCCCCCCCCCCCACACACACACACACTTTTATATAGATCTAGCTGCCCCTAGACTATGTTTTGGACTATTTCTAAGCACCTACCTCCCATTAATCTCAGACTGAGGCACCAGGGCACTGGAAAAATGCCACAAGGTGCCTTTCTGTTCATAGTCTTAGGCCCTTCAGAGTCAGTTTTCCTAGGTGTACTTGATATCTCTGTGCATGTAATAAAAACTTTTAAAAAAACCAAAAACCAGGGTAGGTATAACAACAATACTTCTTTCTTAAGCCCTTTTTCTTGTGTGTTTAGACAGGAAGCTATCTAGGACAGGGAATGTCCCTTATTACGTGTATGTACGGTGTTCTAGCACATCTTGGTCCTAATTTTAGTTGAGTGTCTGAACATCACCCTGATTAAAAATAACAGAACCAAATAATTGAACAGTCTGCAAGAATGTGTGTAGAAAAGTCTTCATCAGCAGAAAGGACTAAATGCCTAAAGTTTGGCCCATAGTTAATATAGTGACCCAATTTTCGTATGTGTTGATAGAGCACAGTTCTTACTGAAAGGAGGAGGAGGAGGAGGCCCCAGGGCCTCTGGGGAATAAACATGCTGTTTTGGAAATGGAGTTCCTCTGCACCTTTGAAAAAATAGGCCATTAAATTAAGTTACAGATTTAGGTTCCTAACTGTAGCCCTCCCAACTAAGAATAGGCTGGCCTTAATTTCTGCCTGCTTTTGTTTTTCCACCTGAAAAGATGGTTTGTGCTCATCTGTGCTGATAGCCATCTTGGAGTGGGGCTGATAGTCCATGTGAACTCATAGGCCAAAAACTCTTGCAAGCTTGAGATCCACGGTGCTGTTTATACTGAAGCTTTACGTATTTGGACATAGTTTTATAAACACAATTCCCTGCTGTCTTGTCATTGCTTTGTACTGCTTTCCTAACTGGTTGATTAGGACTGGTGAGTACTTTGGGAAGCTGGTGGTAGAGTCAGTGATGCTTTAACCCATATCACCATAAAACCAGTCAGGGAGAGTGATGTGGCTATTCTAGAGATGTGCTGCCACATCTTGGAGCTGTTGGTCGATGAGCATAGCTCAGAGAAGCCGTAGATACTCTAAATTGTATCAAAAGCTGATGTGATCCTATTGCTGGTTCCAAAGTCAAGGACATAAAGCGACTTCTGTGACCCCCTCCCTGATCTCCCACCTTCTGCCCATAACTTGGGCCTTAGACCTCAGGTTTGCAGCTAGAGTGCATTGCTAAAAATGAGGAATGAAAGCAATAATGAAAATGATAATACCGTATTCCCTGAGAGAAAAGTAATGTGGGTTACAGTTGAGAAAATAAAACTAATTTCAGTGTTTCAATGGGTGAAGGTTTGCCTTTGAACTGTAACTCTGAGGAGGGAACTCCCCAGCTCATGACTTCCACACATCCATTAATTAAACCAGTAACTTCAACTAAACAAG
>NW_005842023.1:1299859-1301037 GCF_000455745.1 Alligator sinensis | reverse complement strand
CCCCCCCCGCCACCTCCCCAAGTCAATTCATACAATAACTTCTTCAGTAAAATCAGGAGAAATACGGGGCTATATCTCAATAGACTGGAGTCAACTAAGGTGTGACCCCTATTCTATATCTGAGTCAGGCTTCTAATTTTAGGGAAAAGTAGGGTTATGCATATAAAGTCTTAGTGCTGTCTTTGGCTAGTGAAAAGGTCAGTGGATGCTATGAACCAACAGTGTGCCTTTATTGTGAAGGTAGCTAATGGCATACTGGACTGCATTAGTAGGAGAGTTGCCAGCAGGTCAAGGGAAGTGATTATTACCCTCTATGTGCACACTGACATGAGCACGCACATGCATTTTGCCCCAAACCTGTTTGTGGGACCACAAACTGCACACAGTGAATGTGCAACTGTATACTGCACTTGCAAATTTGCAGCATGATACCAAATTTGATACCATGATGTCCTGATATATAGAAAATAAAAAAATGCCACAAAAAGTGGCATGGCCCATGTAGCAGCAGTGTGTGCTGTCAGAAATGGAGCCCTGCTGTCCAGGGTCCATGCAGCTGGATCAGCATTGCTGCTGCCCCAGGAGGCCCCCTCAGGACCCCAGGTAAGGCTATTGGGCCAGCACAGGTGCTGGCCCCATCTTCCCCTACCCCACCCAGGACAATTTGGCACGTGCCAAAGTGAACATGCAGGGGTGTGCCCTATACCACATTTGTGCCACTGCTTTTCTTGCCCCTGGAAACACATACCTCTGCACGTAGAGTGCACCTTGTTCTACAGCACTGGTGAGGCCACATCTGGAGTACCGTGTCTAGTTTTGGGCCCTCCTGCTACAGAAAGCGTGTGGACAAATAGGAGAGAGTCCAGCAGATGGTAACAAAAATAGAGGGCTGGGAAACATGACTTATGAGAAGAGGCTGAGAGAACCGGGCTTCTTTAGTTTGGAGAAGAGAAGACTGAGGGGGGATATAATAGCAGCTTTCAGCTGCCTGAAGAGGGGTTCCAAAGAGAATGGAGCTATGGAGCTCATTGGTGGCAGAAGTGGCGGGGGCTAACAGGGATCAGCCCCTCCCTCCCCCCCCACAAATGCAGGGCAGCAGGTATGGCCAGAGGACAGCCTGGCTGCAGGCTGCTGCTGCAGAGAGGGAGGGGCATGCACAGTCGGATACCCTGCACAGC
>NW_005842023.1:1298034-1299828 GCF_000455745.1 Alligator sinensis | reverse complement strand
TTCAGCAGGCAGGTAAGTTTCTGTCAATCTGTTTTTTTTTTATGACTGCCTGGGCTTGGGGGAGAGGGGGCATGGCAGATCAAGACTCTCACAGTGCAGGAGGGAGTGTAGTAGGGGCAGGGGCAAATAATTTGCTCCTGCCCCCCTCCCTCCATCTATGATGGAGCTAGACTGTTCTCAGTGGTGGCAGATGACAGAACAAGGAGAAATGGTCCCAAATCTCAGCAGGGGAAGTTTAGGTTAGATATTAGGAAAAACTTTCTCACCAGGTTGCCTGGAGAGGTTGTTGACTCTTCATTTTTGGAGGTTTTTAAGACCCGGCTAGACAAAGCCTTGGCTGGGATGATATTAGGAAGAAATTTTTCACAATAAGGGTGGCCAGGATCTGGAATGGGCTTCCAAGAGAGGTGGTGCTATCACCTAGCTTGGAGGTCTTCAAGAGGAGGCTAGATAGTCACCTGGCTGGGGTCATCTGACCTCGGTCCTCTTTCCTGCCAGGGGCAGGGGGTCAGACACGATGATCCATTGTGGTCCCTTCCGACTCTACAATCTATGAATCTATGAATATAATTGGGTGTGGTCCTTCTTTGAGCAGGGAGTTGGACTAGATGACCTCCTGAGGTCCCTTCCAACCCTAAATTTTCTATAATTCTATGGTTTTCTGTGCTTCATCTCCTAGAGCCATACCCTTTGGCTTGTTCGGCCAATAGAACAGCCCAGAGCTGCAGAATAATACAATGAAAAGTTCAGTTCCCAGTTGAAGTGCTCAACTTTGCCCAATTCAAATCAAACATATTGCACAGCACCTTGCTGTGAGTAATACTGATATTGGAGGCTGGTTTTATACCCGTTAAGGTCATGATAACAATACACAGTATGGAAAGCTAGCAGGCGCTGGCATGCTAAACTCTGAGATGCTGAGGCCCTGGAGACGAATCCAGGCTTCTGTGTAGGGTGCATAGGCTCCATACAAAGTGTATGGGATGAAATGGGTACCTCAAACTGGAATCACAAATACCCACAAGTGCTTCAAAATGCTGATCAGGAAACTGCCTTAGGGTATTGCCTCCATTCATGGCCTAACATCTCCCCATTTCTTTCAGACAGTGGTCTGGATCCAGTCAATCTTGTCTAGATGCTTCTACCCAAGACTTCTGGGGGGTGGGCACAGGGGGAGATTCATAGATTTCATACACATTAGGGCTGGAAGGGACCTCGGAAGATCATCGAGTCCAGTCCCCTGCCCAACGGGCAGGAAGTCAGCTGGGGTCATAGGATCCCAGCAAGATAAGCATCCAGTTTGCTCTTGAAGGTGTTCAATGTAGGCGCCTGAACCACCTCTGGTGGCAGGCTGTTGCAGACCTTGGGGGCTTGGGCAGTAAAGAAATTCTTCCTTATGTCCAGCCTGAAATGGTCTAGTAGTAGTTTATGACCATTCGACCTAGTCGTCATCCCTTGGGGCGCTCTGGTGAACAAACATTCCCCCAGATACTGGTGGTCACCCCTGATAAACTTATAGGTGGCCATCAGATCACTCCTGAGCCTGAGCTTTTCCAGGCTAAAGAGCCCCAGGGCTCTCAGCCTGTCATCGTAAGGTCTACTTCCCTGACCTCTGATCATGCGCGTGGCTCTTCTCTGGTCTCTCTCAAGCTTCTCCACATCCTTTTTGAATTGTGGAGCCCAAAACTGGACACAGTACTCCAGCTGCGGCCTCACCAAGGCCGAGTACAGGGGGAGAATGACATCCCGGGATTTGCTTGAGAAGCATCTATGGATGCAAGCCAGCGTTTTGGT
>NW_005842023.1:1252139-1296718 GCF_000455745.1 Alligator sinensis | reverse complement strand
GGCCTCACTGACAAGCCTCCTGAGCTTGTCAAAGTCAGCTTTCCTGAAGTCAAGGACTTCTGTGTTGCTGACCGACTTGCCAGCTTTTCGGCGGATGGTGAAGGTGATCAGCTCGTGGTCGCTGTCACCCAACTTCCCATCGATCACTAGGTCGCCGACTAGGTCATCCCCAGTAGCCAGTACCAGGTTGAGCAGCGCTTTGTCTCTCATTGGCCCATAGACTTCTTGAGTCAGGTAGAGGTCATCCATGCACGAGAGGAAGCTTTGCAACCACTCAGATTTTGATTTTGCCAGAGATTAATCTGTAGTTAAAGAATTAAGTGCTAAAGCTTCTTGTAAAGTGAATGGGGAGACCCACAGTCCTCTCAAGGGTGATCCAGCTTGCCTATTTGCTCAGCAGAAAGTCATTTGCACCAAGTTACTGTGGTAAGAGGAATTGCTGCTCATCCTCAGACCAATGGCATTTCCATCATGTTGGCATCCAGATTGCTCAGAGGGCAGTCTAGCAGCTACGCTGGCTATAACTGCTCCCCACCACACACACACTTTTCCTGTAGAAGCTGGCCCACTAGGCAGCCAGAAGTGCAATATTTGGGAGAGACTGGAGGTGTGGAAGTAAGTCAGAGCATGACTAAATAACTCAGTATGACTATTAGGCCCCTGGGAGGGGCAAGTCTTCTGTATTGGCTCTTGATACCCAGGACGGTCTAATGAAAAAGGCATAAACTGTCCAAAGTGGCAGCTAATGGGGTTTGGCTCTAGCATACTGAGATCAGTGCTCTCCTATAGGAAGGGGGGGCCCTTGGTTCTGGCTCTGCTGCCAGGCTTATTTATAAATTCAATTTTTAGGGTAGACTGTAACCCATGGCTCCTCCTCTCAAAAGCATGCTATTCTCACTGAGCTGGAGTGTCACACTTCTCTTGCTTACTCACCTTCTGGCCCCAGGAAACTTGCACTCCTGGATATCCACTGCACAACTTTCTACAGCCTAGTCCAGGGAGTGTCAAAATCATCTGGTCCCATGGCACAGGGGTGGTCCATAGGCCAGACAAGATCCATAGACCTCCTAGCCCACTTGCCCCATCCAGCACATGAGGCAGCCGCCCAGGATGGTCCAGGACGCCAGCCTGAGCAAGCAGTGCATCCAACTCAGCCCAGGACCTTGAGTGAGTGAGTGCCAAAGGCAGTGCAGCCTGGAACTGGCACCAGCGACTGCCATGTACAGCACACCCAGGACTGGTACTTTTATTTCTGCTGGAGGGTGGGCACTATGATGGACATGTACCCACTATCCCCGGTTCCCCAGTACCTGGGAATAGAGTGGGTCTGTTGGGAAGTGGGGGGTGTGAAAGCACAGGTGACTGGGGGGGGGGGGGGGGGGGGCCATGCCCCCCCAAAAAACCTGCGCGCGAGGGGGGTGGGGGGGGGGGGTGGAGGGCACATGCCCCCCCAAAACACCTGCTCCCACAGTGGGGTGTGGGGCTGCAGCCAGACCACACCAGCTACGGGCAGGAGCCACCTTCCCAGCCCAGCAGGCAGGACCTGAGTGGAAGGGAGTGCTGAGCCACCCTGACTGCCAAGGCGAGGTGCCCCCAGCCCACCCAACAGCAGCAGGGACACAACTCCACGCTGCTGCCACTGCTGCACCTCACCTTGGCAGCATGCCAATGCGGCACTTCTTCATATGCCAGGTCCTGCCCACTGGGCCATGGAGGTGGCTCCTGCCCAGAGCTGGTCCAGTCTGGCTGCACTGTGGGTGCATAAATCTCAGGGAGAATGAGACTCCCTACCACATCGCCTTGGCCCCCCTGCCCTTCTTTAATACATTGCCTGTACTCCCACATCCCCCCAACGTGTCACCTGTGCCCCCCTCCCGCCCCTTGATGCATTGCCTCTGCCTTCCCACTGTCCCAATGCATCATCTGTCCCCTCTCTCCCCCCCTCCCACTCCCAAAGACTTACCTAGAGGGAGCTGTGGGAACTGCTCTCTACCACTGCTTGGCTGCCATGTGCATGCATGCGTGGACATGCATGTGGTGGCCCCGGCCTCCCATTGCCCTCCCCCTTCCCCCTAGCTCCAAGCAGTCCCTTGCAGGCTGGAACTCTGCCAGCCTGCAAAGGGAAACCCACGCTTTCCCACATTTTTCTCCTTTAAAGGTCTGGGCTCTGACAGCTCTCTTCCTGAGGGGAGCCAAGGTCTTTGGGCCCCCCGTACTCTGCGCCTATGCCATGTGGCATGGGGCCAGTCTAGCACAGTGTGTGGGTCAAAAGGGTAGCACCAGGGACCACATTATGGGGTTCTGCGGGTCCTATCTAGACCACAGACCAGGTTTTGGACACTCTTGACCTAGGCTGTACTTGGTGGGTAAAGCATTCTTCAGGGAAGAGCAACATGTGTTAAAACTACCGCTGAATGAGGCAGGCATGGACAAATGGAGGGTGGAGAAGCTCCTCCTTCTCCTCTGCCATCCTCACTTAGGTCCCTATGAGCTCTGTAGGGACCTTGCCTCTGGCTTTAAAGTACCCCTGTCACAAAGGAAGCTGTGGTCAACTAAGTGTCCCATAAGCACTTTGGTGCCTGAACAGGACTGACTGAGATGGAATTTAAGCCTTTTCATGACAAAGAAGAGTGAGTTAAGCTCATATTCACAAAAAAATATCAGACACCTAAGCAAGATTTAGGTGGATTTAGGCACACACATCACAAAAAAGGATCCAAACTGCCCCTGTTCAGCACAGACAAGGGCTGGACAAGGGGTCTTACTAGTAGGCTACTGCAGAAAAGGTGGGCTACAGACGCCCAAGAGTTCCTAGCCTGTCCCACAGTTACTTGTAGCTTGGGTGCCTAGCCCTGCTGATTTGGGCAAATTTGCAATGCCTAGGTGAGGACACCTAGAAGGTCCATTTGGAGCTGGCCCTCTAACATCCAGTTTTGGACTTGAACATACATATTGCTTTGGACATACATATTGCTTAGAACTAGTCCTTTTTCAGATTTGTTCTTAGTCATTCTCTCTATAAACAGTCCAATGGTATTTATTTATAGATCATGGGACAGCTCAAACAAAAGATACTGAGAGATCCCAATAACCCCCACACCTGCAGCTTTCCCAAGTCCCAGAAGAACTGCCACATGGTTAGGATACTCATCTTTGTTTCAGGCACTTCAGACAGAGCGGGGCCTTAAAGCCTGATCTTGCACTACATGGGTAAACACCCACTTGCTGCAGCTGGGGTGGCTAGTGGCTCTATATTTCCCTATCTTTAAATGGAAACTCTCCAGAAGCCTTGTCTCTTTCTGTTGAAGAACAAAAAAAAGCAAATTTCTCAGATTTTTTTCACCTCATGGAATTCTTGTGGTCCAGCCTCTGCCTCAGATGGGCAGAACAGGAACCGACAAAATTGTGACAGCAATGGGAAAAAATATCCCTCTCACACTGGATGCAACCCAACTCCCATAATGCTGCTATTAAACATAAAAGCAGCTTAAGACCACATGTTCTGAGGAACTAAAGAATCAGCCCTACCCCAACGATTTGTAATTTAATTAACCAGTATAACAAACCACAAATGATTTGTTGATAGGCAGCTGTAGGCGGTACCCACTTTACTTCCCCCATCCCAAAGTCACACCTCCGGTTTATGATAGTACACTTTAATTGTGGCTTACACTTAGCAAGTCCCACCTCTTAAAGCATGTATTACCCTGGTGGTGACATTGGCTGCCCAATACCTTGTTGGAAGCCAGTGGAAATAAAATTCACAGCAAAAAACAGGGAGGGGGAATTTAAAATAATAGCAATAGGCAGCAAACACTGTGTACCAGTATTATGTTTATCCTTTCCCTTCATTACTAGGAAATCGGCAGCATAATACAATTGTCTCCGGCAAGTTTGGAAAGTGCAGTCATAGTTCAGCGTCGATGAGTTTGAAATGTCAAGTTTAAATGTCATCTCAGTCACTATGCCCTACCCTTCGCTCCAACTCCACTAGCAGCCCCGGACAGCAAGGCACATTGCTCATCTAAGGGCGGCCTGCTCCTCAGAGCTACACATGTTTGGCGTCTGCCCCTGACCTAAGTCTTTAATTCATGCCTGGACATGGCCACAACGTTCTTGCTATGGCCACCATTTCTTTCGTACCTCTAAAGCAAAGCAGATGTCACTATAACTGACTTCATTTAGCGGTGTCGCTGGCTTTTGCTCTACTGGACACTTGATTTTTTTTCTCCCTTTTCTCTGTTTGCTAAAGCATCCTGGGGAACCTCTCTGTCTTTTCTGCCAGTGCCACTAGAGCACATTTAAAATTATGTGACACAAAAAAAACACTCTCCTCCCAACCATTGCCATTTCATGATAAAAAGCATGAACTGGCTAAGTACACGGCACCAAAAATGTTACAAGCTACTGTGAACAGTCTAATGTCCTCAGAAAACATTTTTGCATAGCAGAAAACAAAACAGTGAGTTTAAAAAATGGAGGTGTGGGGGGGAAGAGAGTGAGGAGGGGAGAGAGCTTTATTTAAACAGGATAAAACAGAAAATCACTGGCGTGAAGTTCCTGACACCAACCACAAAAGAAAAAGGAACTGCTGTTTACGTAAGTAAATGTGGTATGCTACTGTTTTTGAGCAACACACAACACATAAAAATTGTACTTTGCTTTAAAGTATTAACCAGTATTAATCGCACCGTATGAAGCCCCCACTCTCATGCCACATATCACAAACTTTATGTACCAGAAGTGTGGTTTCATAGAGGCTATATTTATTGTGGGGGAGGAATTAACATATTGCATACTGATACCAGTAGCCATAGCCTATCAGTTGTAGTTTTAGGACAAGGATGAGTGTAATGGTTTGGATTATGAGGACAGAACTGATCTTACCTTAACTCTTGAGCCTGACACCAACCCTGTTTGAAAAGGTTTGGTTCAGTTTTGTGATGCACATACACTAGTTTGCAGAGCTTTTGAAACTGTCAAAGAGATCTGGACACCCAATTATTGAGATGAAGGGGCCCAAATCTCTAAGATTGCTTTGAAAACATTACTAATGAACTGATTCCTTGCTGGACTAATGACAAGAGATTTTTTTTTTGAAGGATATGGAGAAGGAGAGCACAGTAGTTCTGAGAGCAAATGCACTTGCTAAAAGTTCTTGCTCGTCTTGAAACCAATGAAACTCTCACATTCACAGTGCTATAATCTAGAGAAGAATTTAGCCAATAGTTAACAGATAAATTCCAGTGTTCAGCCTCCACATTGAGATTTTCAGCATGATATTTCTAAAGACTCCTTGCTGCCATTAATTTCTGCTTTTATGAATACAAAACTATGTGGAATCTAAGGACTGACATTCATTGATGCCATGTGCACAAGCAAAAATAGTGACGGTCTTGGGACTGCACTAAGAATTACCCAGGAACTCACAGTTATGGTGTAACCACTGCACTAACACTCAGTCCCCCAGTTGCTTGTCATCTGACTACTCGCCAGATAGGGAACAGTTATCTGCTGTTACATCTCTGTCTAAACAACCCCCTCCAAACAGGTATCCTTGATTTTCTTCAGTCATGGGTAACAGATACTTTTGGTATTTAGATGTCCTAGAATCCTTGGCCCTATTTTCTACAGCTTCATTGCTTAAAACTCACAGCCTAAAGGGAGACTTGATTCTCAAAAAAATAACGACATTACCATCTACTTTGTAGCCCCATCAAAACCCATAAGGATCATGGTGAGATGTAAATACTAAAGCATTCCCAAAAGGTATTCCCAAAATCCATGCCCTACCAGGCCAAGAGAAGATATGACCAAGAAGAACCCACTAAGAAACATAGCTGAGCATAGCTTTATCGCTTGAGTATGTCAGGGTAGTGAATGAAGCAAGCAAGGAATGGCTGGGCATGTCTACACAAGACACTAAAAGCACAGTAGACTAATTCTACTGCACATTAGCACATCACGGTGAAAGCCATGCTAATGCGTTAATGTGCCGTAGAATTAGTCTACTGAACATTAGTGTCATGTAAAAGGCATGCGCCAGTGCAACTCTACAGTAGAGCCAATTACGGTGCATTAAGTTAGTACACATTATTACAGATACTAAACTTAATGCACTGTAATTACGGTGCATTAATGCACATGTAGACATGCCAACTGAGAAGAAGGTGCAATGGAATAGCTTTTCTATGATCCAGGCCTGCCTAAGCACACCACAAGGAAATGTTCAATCTTACAGTAAATCCATGTGTTCTCCTTTCCCAGTCTCCAGCTCCCAACAAACACACAGTCAACCATTAATTCCCCGTCACAGATCCCCCAATTATTTGATGAATCTCCCAGCCAAGCCTGGCACAAAACAAAACTCTGTATACCTCATATGCCTTCATCTTTCAGGGGCCAACAAGGGACATACAAACCCCTCAATGACCTAAAGTAGTGCTATGCCTTGATAAGGACACCAAGCAATTCTCTGAAAGGCACTATTTATAGCAGTTATGTTCATTCTGCTTCTTTCTCTAGATGCTGACTGAAAGGTTAACCCACTGAAAAATACTGATATTAGGTATCTAAATTCAACTTTCTTTTAAAGTATGTTGTTTTATTTCTCCTCAGCAAAGTCATCTGGTTACTTGGTGATGTGGCCAGAGGACTGTTAGGGCAGTAACACCCTACAAGCTATGCAAACACATTGCAAATCACCTTGAGGAATGTAACACTTTGCTAGAGACCAGACAAAGCTATACCTTGGATAATATGCCTAATGCACATTAATGTAGTATGCAACGGGGCTGAGGTACCGCTGGATGACTCCAGTTTTATACCAAGGTAGCTTTATGGAGATCACCAGCATAACACTGCCGTTAATGTCAGTTGTGAATCATTGTCCTGCTTATTTTAGCTCTAACATGGCAGTTTGTATCAGTGCGCTGGCAGGCATACACATGGAGGTTCAATACAGCCTGCAGACAGATTATCAACACCAGGACCCAGAGCATCCTACTGTTTTGTCTGTTGTTTGTTTTCTGTTTCACCCACAAAAGGCTCTAGCTGAGCATCTACAGCACACACAAACACACACACACAAAGAGGACAGCATGCTGTCTGCCCTCAACAACAGCCAGTCACCCAGACTCGTTCCAGTGGAAGCTACTTGTCTTTTCTTGTAAAAGAAGAGATTCAAGTAAGCTCTGACTCTTACATTCCCACCTTTACTTGACAAACAGAGCAGGGAAATGCCATTAATACGCAAGCTGTTCCTCAAACCACCTTGTTTTTAGCTAGTTGTTCTTCACTGCCAGTCACAATGGAAACACACCACTTCCTCCCACATGCTGTCAAGTGCCTAGACTGCTGCTACTCACTTCTAGTTCAGTTACCCAGCTCGTTTTTTCTTGTTATCCTGTATAAAGTGGTTATATATTAGTGATTGCAAATCACCTGCTATGGTGACTAAATCAGACAATGAAATAATTATTTCCACTGCATGATTCCCTCCTCACTGGGCATCACAACACAAGTGGCTTTTCTTTCAAAGTCTATACAGGTGATGACCTGGCCTGTGGAAGGAGTAATACTGCACATGCATTCCTGAGCCTGCCAAATCTAGGGACTTGACTAACAGTTTCACACACTTTGAGGTGAAACCCTGGCCCCACTGAAGTCACTGAGAGTTTTGCCATTGAGCTCAGTGGGGCTGAGGGATCACCCACCATGATTTTTTCCATCTCCTGAAATGTTGTAATGACATGAAAATCTCAGCTTTCACTTTTAAAAGACATTCTCAGCTCTGCACGCTACAAGAGAACAGCTTAGAACTATGACCCAAGCACCAGAAGGCCCCCACCTAAAAAGAATTTTTTTTAAATTCCGATTTTGAAGTAAATCTCATGATTTTTTGGAATTTTGGCTTAGCGTGGTTTAATGCTTTGGAAGGGTTGAAGACGGGGGTGTGGGGGAGGAGGGTGGTTGGAGGTTGGTGAAACTAGAGGTTGGAGACACTGCACTCATGCAGGCCATCAGACATCCACTATGGACTTAGCTCCTGTCCTGAGAACACTTAAAACGAATGCCTCAACTTTACCTCCCCTGAAGCAGTCCTTAGGATCTAAACCAAGAGCTCTCGCAATAGCATAGGTAAATACAGGATACCTTGATTGTACAGCAGGGCCTCATTTTATAGTATGATGTGCTGCAGGCAATCATGTTATTGTCCTCATATATGATGAATAGCTCTTACAGCATTTGTAAAGAGGGAAAAATTCCATTAACCATTGCTAAACCACTGACAGCAGCTTGCAAATATTCATAAATATTTCATCAGGACAACTTTAAAACACCTTCCCTTGCCCCCCCCGCCCCCCCACACACACTTCTTTCAAATATATTTAAAATCATGATTAAACAAACCTCCTTCTACCCAAACTTCTCAGAGCAATGCTACTGAAGGAAGGGTAGTTGTATGATTAAGTCACTGGATGACAAGTCATTTAATCAGGAAATCTAAGTTTAACTCATGGCTGTGCCACAGACTTTCTTTGACCCTGGGTAACCTGTCCTCCTGCCTTTATTTGCCATTTGTACTAAATGGGGATAGTCGCCAGTCCTTATACCCACTGTCCTGCCTAGTGAGATTCGCAAACTTTAGTAGGTGCTTGTACAGATCCCAGGCTCAGCCATTGTCTTTAGGCACTGTCATACTCAGCCGTTCACAAACCAAAGTGCTATGCAGCACATCCTAACACTACTCTATTGGAGCCTTCCCCTCTGACCTTGGCACTGTCAACAAGTACAAGCCATGGGCCAACTTGCAAGGCAGGTAGAAGGAAGGGAGGCCAGGAAAGCAACTGCTCATGGTTCAGGCTTGAGTCACTCAGTGTAGAAAGGGAAGGAGAGTGGATGCAGGAAAGCACTGATTCAAAACACAACTGCACATCTTGGGCACTGTTCTCCCTTCCCTGCACTCTCACTTGCTTTCAGCAAGGCAAAAAATCACTCTGCCTGCAAGTCAACAGGGCTACAGCTAACATCTGTTGCTGTATTGGCCCAAAGAGAAGCCCTAATTGACACAGAAAAGCAGAAATTTCCTTGTAAGATAGCAGCCCCTATCACACCATAGCCTCAGTGATATCACATTATAGTTAAGGAGCTTGGCCCAGCAGTTTTAGTTATCCCAAGGTGCCACATAATATCCCTGCTGGTAGAAAGAATGGGAAGGATCACTATTCTTCCACGCAATCCAGAATCTAATCCAGAATCTATTTGGGGTCATTTGGGAGCAGCATTGGCCTAATGAAGAATAGTCACAGAATCATAGAAAATTAGGGTTGGAAGGGACCTCAGGAGGTCATCTAGTCCAACCCTCTGCTCAAAGCAGGACCATCCCAAACTGGATCATCCTAGCCAAGGCTTTGTTTAGTTGGGTCTTAAAAACCTCAAAGGATGGACATTCCACAACCTCTCTAAATAACCTGTTCCAGTGCTTTACTACCCTCCTAGTGAGAAAGTTTATCTTAATATCTAACCTAAACTTCCCTTGCTGCAGCTTGAGACTGTTGATCCCTCAGCCTCTCTTCATAAGTCATGTGAGAAGCATATAGGAATAGGTTTATGCCAATGGTATAAATACCAGCTTTATATTAGGTAAATAACTTGGAGATAGGCTTTTGCCTATTGCCTTAATCTTATGTATTTTCTTGAGTTTTGCATTGCCTTAAGAAACTCCATTTTGTGCTGCTCTGTAGTATGACATAAGTGCTCGACCTTTGCATGTTGTATGTGTGAGAGAATGGGTGAGAGTGTGTCTATGGAAAAGGAAAACATCAGCTGGCGACTGGCTGAAGAATGGAGACAGATAAAAAACCAAAACAAGAAGAATCCGCCCCAGAACAGCAAAAGAACAACATCAACTGACCTTCAAGGAAAAACACAGTGATAACACAGCAAAAGCCCAGAGGACTGGGTGAATTGACAAGGCTATAAAAGATGGGGCAAGACATATCAATTTTGGGTCTTATTCTGCACGTCATCCTGGAGGATCAGTTTGTCTGATGAGATGAACCAGCAGGAGCCTGGCTCCCACTTGTGATCAACTTGGCTGGCCACTAAGTTGATCCAAGCAACAATAAGACTGGTAACGTATACCAGCGCAGAACAGAAATTGGGGTATGAATGTGTGTGTGTGTGTGTGTATTAAGCGCTTAATCTATAAACGTGGCACCTTGCCTTATCCCTCTCATAAGGTCTCGCTTGGGATTTGAACGACTGGCAATTTGTGTAACAATAGGAACATAAGTCTGGGAGGGAACTTCCTGGTTCATCAAGTCTAGTCCCAGGTAACTGTGTAGCCAAGGATTCCCCAAATTGCCAGGAACACCAAGAACACCCTATACCATGTCATAGGGAAAAGCAGAGGAGATGAGGGCACTGCCAGTGCCTTGCCAGTGAAATGGCAGATAAGTCATTGGTCAATATGTGCAGATCCTGCATCAAGATTGGAGACCGACAGGAACTCAACCCATAGTTTTTTGACCAATCACCATGTTTGGTACAGACTGTTGGGGTTTTTGCCTTCCCCTGTAGTGGGAGTATGGCCCTCTGCCTTGGAGCTCTCAAGCAGATTTTAACAACCCTGCAGCAGCAGGATGTTGGTTGTCAAGGTTCCCCCTGCTTTACCTGTGGCGTATTAGGGTGTTGTGTCTTGCGATTGTGTCAGGGTTAAACGTGTAGTTTTGCTAATAGGTTAGACAATGGATTTGTAGAGGATGGTTCTGATAGGGATGATCCTGCCTCTGGTGAGGAGTTGGACTAGATGACCTCTGAAGGTTCCTTCCAGCCCTACGTTTCGTAGTCTCAGGACCAGCTTGGATTCTTGGGGCATCACCCTGATTTCACTCACTCTGCTTGTCCATCAAGTCCACGACTCCTCAGAAGCAGCTTTTGATTTAATGGAGTGAAAGTGAGATCTAAATCGTTGCCTGTTTGTTTGACTCAGTTCTCTAGGTTCTGCTTTGTCAACATACCTTTAGGCCAGAGAGCTGTTCTCACATCCCATAGCTATCGAGGCAAGTTGCAGGCAAGTAGTGAAAGCAGACCTCTAGGATCAAGAGCAAAACTGAAGATCAAAGAAGAGAATTTTGCAAGGACTTTATTTTCCAAGGTTTTCTTTTCGGGGGGGGGAAGAAAAAGAAAAAAGTGGAATTTTGAAATGTTCACTAGCAGCAGAAAGATGGTTTATGGGTTCTTAAGACCCCTTTGGAGCCATCCATTGTCCTTCTGGAAAGTTAAAGTCTCTCCTGATTTGGAGTTGAATCAATATAGTATTTGGTCAAAAGTAGCCTACAAGTAAAAAGTCAGTCAAGTTTCTCTTTGAACGTGCAGATGAAGATGGGCACGATGGCATAGCAAGTAGGAATATATGCATGTGGTTGTGGGATGTACTCACATGAAACCCTGGAAGCTGTGTTTGACTGAGTTGAGGAACTGAGGAATTATTCAACATCCTATTTTCACTAGGCCTCACCACATCCAAGGCCATTTTTTAAACTTTCGATCGTCATTAAAGAGTTCTCAGCCTCAGCACGATTTCTTATCTAATCTCTGCTGTCTCAGTTCCCTCTCTCTGACCACCTTCTCATCTCTACACACATCATCTTCATGTCTCTACCTGGCCCTTTCATGACCTCCTCTCATGAGTTCCTCCTCTTTCCAGCCCTCTCTTCTCTCTGTTGTTGAATTCTGCCTCACCAGCCTCTCCTCCAGGTTTCACTCACTTGCCACTTGCTCCCTAGTGCTAAGTCCATTCCCCTAAACCCAGTCCTAGCTCAAAGCCAACATCTGCCTCTCTCCCAGTGCTACTTCTGGCAACATGCAACACAAGGACCTTCTGTAATACAGGCCAATACTCTGTTTTCCATTAGCCCTGCCATATTCCTTTCCAAGCAGCACTACATTCCTTCTTGCACTTATTTCCTATGCATGTAACCCTATTGCTTATCTGTGACCTTTAGCTCTCTCCTTTGTCTTGACTCATTCTCCTCCTCTTCACAGGACCTGCAGGTGCCATCTCATCCCTCTCTGTCACCTGTCTTCTCCTGCTCCCACTCATTCCTCCTCCAAAATGTCTTTTTCCTCAGACTCTCACTCTGTCCTGGCTCCTCTCCCTCCCAATCCAAGCATGGCCCTGTGTGCCACCTGCCAAAACCTCCCTCTGGATCTTCTCTTCTCAAGTACTGCCCTCTCTCACCTTCCTTCACCACTGAATTCAGAAGCTGAGATAGCCACTGCCTCTCTGTACTGC
The DNA here is from genome assembly GCF_000455745.1 of Alligator sinensis. Lineage (NCBI taxonomy): Eukaryota > Metazoa > Chordata > Crocodylia > Alligatoridae > Alligator > Alligator sinensis. The sequence continues at coordinate 1,284,417 of NW_005842023.1, read as the reverse complement.
CACCGGCCTCCTTCTATCCCTGCCTTTAATCTGGCTTCCATTCCCTGCCTTCACCAAACCTGCTCACCCAGGCTTGTAGGGAACTCTTTCAGACGAGTGGTACAGACAGAAAAAACAGTTACTTAAAGAGGTGGAGAGAGAGGGACTTTTTGTGCTTCAGGTGAATCATCTATAACTTTGATCTATCGGCTCTATCCTGTGATAAATGGAAACTCAATCATGATCATTTGCCCCATTTCATCCAGGTCAGCTTCACTAACCATGGGATAAGAACAGATAAATGAAACACTTACAATGGATCAGTTGACACATCATCATGAGCAGTGAGTCCCACCCCCCAACTCCTTTAGTGTGGTAAAATAGTTCGCCTGCCCCGAATCTCAGGACCTCTGATCCATCCTCACCCGCCTTGAGCTCTTCTGGTTTTGACACTATTAATGACCTGCTCCAGCTTGGTAGTTTGCTCTCTCCAGTCATCTCATCAGTTTCTGCTTTTGCGGGCCTTTCTACCACCTCCCATTTTCCATAGGGAAATCACAAGAGCCCCTCCCCCCCTTCATTAACTCCTCTACCTTTTCCCAAGCAGGTCTTAGGAACATTTGTTCCACTCATGTGACTCCACTTAACCTTTGCCTGCCAATGATTCATCTGCTTTCCTCTCCTGACCTTCCCCATTCCTATGTAAAAGTGACCTGGTAAATATAAAATACAAAGAAGTAAACCACTTACCTTAATATATCAGGCTAGCTGTCCTTCATGAATTCAGATGCCTATGTTGTATGTTGGGAGGATGTGTACATCCCTCTCTAAGAAGTCTGATGACTTTCTTTCAGCTTGCTGACTCTGTTGAGCATGTTCCATGGGAGAGAGGCCATTACTCTGTTAAAAGGCCTTAGTGTTATTTTAAACACTGTAATACCAGAATAATAACAACAATCCTTGCTTTTATTTTTCTGTGATATGGATTTGTGTAGATGTCAAAAACAGCCATGTTCGAGGAACACAATATGGCAAGTTCAGAGAGCAGAAGGGATAGACAGGCTGACTGGAAGGTAAGGATGGGACAATTGGCCACATGTGCACATATTTCCACCTACACAAATAAACCCAGCTCCTCAGCCTTAAAACTGTGACCTTGCCAAACTTACAGGCCTTTGTTTTGGAAGTTCCAAGGGCTCCTTTTTCTGTCTACAACCTGGAAGGAGAAAATAGCTCACAGCAGGTGAATTTTACAAAAAAATGATGCTAAGCATAGATGTCCTTGAGGAATGCTGCAAGAGGGCAGGCAGCACAGAAATATTTATAAAGAAAATTTCCTATTCCCTCGCCCTCTCATCAAATCCTCCTGGCACTTCCTGGTTCCTGGCTGCACTCTTGGAAGTGACATCATAAATCCCTGTAGGCTTGTTGCAATCCTCTGTAAGGCAAGGACATTCCTTTATGGTATGTTTCTATGGCTTGAAGCACAAAGGAACTGTTATCTGGTTGTGAAATGTATGTGCTACTGCAATATACTTGTGAAATAATATTTATAATGGAGAGGACATTTGTGATACCACCAAGGGAGGCACTAAACATTTGTACATCTAAAACAGTGATTCTCAAGCAGAGTGCAATGGCATCCTGGGGTGCCTTGAGATCCTTCCAAGAGCGCCATGGGATTCCACATAATGTAAGCACCATTAGGCATGCAAACAAGAGTCTTAAGATAAGCCCAGAGGGCATGTCCCCACATGCAGGGGCATGCATTTGTCGTGGCAAAAAGAGCAGCGGCACAAATCTGTGCCAAGTTTCTGCCACTGATTTTTGCTGCTGAGCAAACCCCCGCATGTGGAGCTAGTGTGGGACAAATTGTCCTGGGTGAGGCAGGGGAGGCTGGGGCCGGCATCTAGGCTTCTAGGAGTCTCCTGGGTCAGCGGCAGTAGCAGCAAGCCAGGTGCTTGGAACCTGCCCAGCAGCCAGAGCATGGCTCTGACTGGCCAGGCTCCCTTTCTGGTGATGCAGGCTGCTGCCACATGTGCCACACCACTTTTTTCAGCAGTGGGTTGGTTTTTTTTACACTGGGATCTCCTGGTGTCAAAAGTCCCCCCCCACCCCATCGCACTGTAAATTGGCAACATGAAAAAAGCATGCACGTGTGCCGTGTGCAGTTTGCACCACCTCAAACTGCTTTGAGGTGCCACAAACCACATGTGCATGCTTGTAGGGACACACCCAGATATTTCAAATAGGAAATAGTCTTTAAAACATCCTAACCTATTGTGGTCTTTCTGAGTTCTTTGCAACAAGACTTACTCTATTTTTTTTTCTGCGGTAAAAAAATTAACTGAAAATGAAGAGCTGACATTTTCCAAGGAGTACTTCCATTTTATCAAGTTTAAAATAATTGAGGACCGCTGATGTAAAAGATTCAATAAAGTTTGTCTGCTCAGCATCCCTATCATAGAAATATTCAGTTCCTCAGCTGGGACAAAATTCTTGAAGTCAGTGGTTACACCAGTGGAGGGTAAGACCATTGTTGTTCATCCATCAGGCTAGCTAGAATAGGTTTCTTTTCACAATCCAGCCAGTCAGTCAAAGCAACTATGAGTAGGAAGAGAGAGTGGAAGTGGACGTCACCAATTCTGTAGGTTTCGTTGGGATTCCCATTGTTGAAGCTGGTTCCACAAAGCAGCCTGACCTAAATAGCTTTGACCTTTCCTGTTTCTTGGCGACTGCTGTTCCTACGTTAGACACATGATGAACCATCCGTAACTTACTGTGAAGTTTCTTTCTGTCTCCCCTTCTCATGGTTTTTTCTTTCTGTGGGAGGGGACAATCATGAAGAGTGATGAAGCTTTTGATCGTGCATGAAAAGAGGAAATGAGAATGACTGACTGGAGCTGTAGCTAGACCTGACCTATAGCTCTGGTTCTGAGGACATAAAACCCTGAACCTAATGAAAAGCTTCCACTTAAAATTAGGTAAGGAAAGTAAATCTAAATTTAACCTCAACGGATCCTTTACAAGCTGTTATAGAAACTGGAAACGCTCTATCTCTACTTTTACAAGAGAATAAGGAAAGGTCTATGAGAAAAAATTCAGTGGTCTCTGCAAGGACCAAAACAATCTGTATATTGAATTAACCTGAATTAGCCTATACATTTCAGAGCTGTAGGAATGTATTTGCAAGAAGTGGGACCTGCCCTTGAGAACTTGCCATCTAAACTTCCTGCCCCTGGGGCAGGGGGCTGGACTTGATGATCTTTGAGGTCCCTTCTGGCCCTAATGTCTATGAAATCTATAAAATAGACAAGAAAGAGAAAGACTGAGGGAACTTACAGAGCTGCAGTGTGGCTCACCCAAGTTCACACAGTAAGTCAATAGCAAGTTAAAGCTAGAATTCAGGGCACCTGGCTCCCACACCTCTGCCTTCTGTACTGGACTATCTTACTTCTTCTTGTAGACCCTGACTTCCATGGAGAACAGTAGTTACCCATCCAGTGGGTCTCCATGTTAGAGTAAAGAAAACCTAAGACCATATACAAAACAGCCTGATCTGCATTAATACATACATGGAAACTGAAGACAACATGCACCTTAAACTGGAGATTTTCTGCCAAACGGTTTGAACATTGTGCCTTTCTTTCAGTGTTAGCAAGCTCTTACAGCCCCAACTGAAGTAAATGGAAAATGCTGGTTCCAGGCACTTCCAAAAATTGGACCAAGCCTTTTGGAGGCTAATTTTAGGCATGCAGATTTGAAAATTTGGCTTTAAATTGCTAAAGTGAGAAGACACAAAGTGGACAATGCTGTCATGATTTGGCAGCAGTGAAGTTTTGTATGGTTTCTTATTGCTATGAGAATGGCAGCCATGAAAATGCATGTTAGACATTGAGATAAAAATGCTGGGGCCGATTAAATTCACTTTCAAGTACAACAGGAACTAGTTGAAGCCAGCTCAGAACCATTAGTAATTATCTTTAAGAACTTCTGAAGGATATGAGAGGCTCAAAAGACTGGAAAAGGGCAAACATAGTACCCTTATTTAAAAAGAGGAAAAAGAAAGACCCAGTGAATTCTAAACTAGTAAGCCTAACTTCAATTCTAGAAAGATGCTAAAATAAAGAATAATGAAAAAATCGGTTTGTAAGCACCTTGATGATAACAAAATGATAAATAACAGCCAATATGTATTTGTCAAGACCCAGTCAAGTCAAACCAACCAAATTTATTTCTATTTTTTTATTAATTCTTTCTATTTTCTAATAATTTCAACCTAATTTCTTTCCATGTCCTTGTGGATAGCAGAGAAGCAGTAGACTTTTTTAAGGTTGTTGACATTGTCTCACATGATAGTCTCATAAGCAAACTAAAAAAATATGTTCTAGATAAAACTATTGTAAAGTAGGTACAACTGAGTGGAAAACCATACTCAGAGGACATGTCTATATGTGCAATTAATGTGTATGAATAAATTCCATTGCTTTATTCCATAAGTTCTTATTGCTCTGGAGTTTTTTGCTCCTGGGCACACTTTTGGAATTTGTGCCTAGGCCCACATTCCCTTGGGCCCTGCCAGCTGTGGCTGCTCCCTTCAGGTCAATGTACTGTGGAGGAACTGGATGGGGCACAAGGGTACTTCAGCATGGGGCTAGCTGGCAGGCAGCCCCTACACTGAAGCACCCTCATGCTACAGCCAGCTGGGGCAGTGTCTACATGTGTGCTGCTGTGGAGTTTTTTACTCTGCAGCAGGATAGTACTTGTAAATACTTGTAAATACAAGTATTATCTTGCTGCAGAGTTAATTAATTTACTCCAGCCTAACAGGGGTGCACATGCAGACATGAGATGTTTACAGCACAACTAATTGGTCTACTGCACAGTAAATATCTCATGTAGCTGCACTCGGAGAGTAGTTATCCATGGATCACCAAACTGGAAGGATGTCTATCAAGCAGGCTTCTACAGGGGTCTACTCTGAAGGGCAATTCCATTCAATATTGTTATTAGTGGCTTGGATGCTGGACTAGAGAGTACAATTAAATTTCAGATGATGGAGGAATTGCAAGCACATTGGAGAAAAGGGTTGGAAATCAAAATAATCAGAACAGATTGAAGAAATTAGCTGAAAGAAATGAGATGCAATTCAACAGGGACAATGCAAAGCCTTACCCTTAGGTAAGAATAATCAACTGCATAAATACACAATGGAGAACACCTGACAAAGCAGCAGAACCTGACATAGAGGTTACAGCAGACCACAAAGTGAGCATGACCACAAAGTGAGCATGAGTCAGTAGTATCATTTACTGAACATGTATTAACTATGGGGTCTTACATAAAACATAAGGTAGTGTTGCTATATGCAGCACTGATAAGGCCCCCAGCTGGATTACAGTATCCTGTTTTGGAAGAGATCCAAGAGCAGGGGTGGGCAAAATGTGGCCCGGGGCCCAGATGCAGCCTGCCAGGCCATTCAATCTGGCTGACGGAACCCCTAAAAAATTTAGAAAATGAATATTTATCTGCCTGGGCTGCCTGTCATGCAGGCCTCGATGGCTTGCCAAAACTCAGTAAGTGGCCCTCTGCCTGAAATAATTGCCTACCCCTGTCCAACAGGATACACAAGTAGAGGTCTAAAATGCATGACCTCTGAGGAAAGATTGACAGGGTTGGTTGTGATCAGTCTACAGAAGAGAAGACTGAGGGAAGGCATGATAGATAAAGGGTTACTGCAAAGAGGAAAGTGCCCTTGTTTCCCTTGCTTTTCCTTATGGTGCATTATAGGGTGTGCATGGTGTGTAGAATATTGTCTTGTGTGTGAGGGTTTGAAGGGCTGAATTTGAGGATTTGGGGGGTAAATAGTTGACTGTGAAAGCAAGGGCTTCAACTTAATGTAGACCACTTCCAGTCCCGTGTTTCTATATAAGAAATTGTTCTGTGCATCCACTGGAGCTCGGACATAGTCAGATTTTTTTTAATTAAAAGAATACGCTGAGTCCACTGGATTAATTTTAGGGAAATGACCCAAAATTTGGTAGCACCTGACAGCCAGACAACATTCTAAATAACTTGACAGGAGTTTTTTGTTGACATAGCCAGCATCTAGGATAATCATCTAGCATCATCTTGCACAAACATGGCAAAGGGACAAACTATGTTTTCAGACTGCTGTCTCATTTTTCATTTAATCTAATAATAGAATCCAGTAGAAATAGTGACAAGGACCTAGCTCTGGCTGAAGAATTTACACATAGGATGAGGAAGTTAGTGTGTTGTTTGTCTATGTGATGCAAAGGTGGGTACCCCAACCCTATGTGCTTAGGGAAACCTGAAACCTGTTCTCAGTCAAAGCAGCTTCCAAGTAGCATATAGCAACCAGCAGTCATAAGGTTCTTGAGAATCAGCAGCCTAAGGAACACTTGGCTCTGCCCCTGTTCACTCAGCCATGCCCATATGCTCAGCTGTATGATTTTGTAAGATCTTTGGAGCTGGGTTGCTCTTCTTTAGGTGGTCTGCACCAACTTTTAGGGCACAGTGGGTGTGTCTGCACAAGACACTAACTGTGCAGTAACCTAATAACACTGCCACAGTAGCGTGCTGGGCAAAATCTATGGTAATAAGCTACTGTGCAATAGTATTGAGCTACTGCACAGTTAGCATTTGTAAAAAACCATGCACCATGTGCTACTGCGCATTTAGTACTTGGTTATGCAAGTATTAAACGTAATGTTCAGTAACTATGGTTACCTTAATGCAAGGTACTCCACCTTGGAAAAGAAACCTGCAGCACGCTTATAGGCTTGGCAGTGTTACGCTGGCTAGCACCATGGCCGTAAGGGACATGGGGGTCATGACTGACCACAAGATGAATATGAGCCACCAATGAGATGTAGCTGGTAAAGCGAGCAAAACTCTGGCTTGCATCCATAGATGCTTCTCAAGCAAATCCCAGAATGTCATCCTCCCCCTGTACTCGGCCTTGGTGAGGCTGCAGCTGGAGTACTGCATCCAATTCTGGGCTCCACAATTTTAAAAGGATGTGGAAAAGCTTGAGAGAGTCCAGAGGAGAGCCACGCTTATGATCAGAGGGCAGGAGAACAGGCCCTACGATGAGTGGCTGAGAGCCATGGGACTCTTCAGCCTGGAAAAGCGCAGGCTCGGGGGGACCTGGTTGCTGCCTGTAAGTATATAAGGAGTGTATGGTGTACATAAGGATCTGGAGGAATGCCTGTTCACCAGAGTGCCCCAAGGGATGACAAGGTTGAATGGTCACAAACTCCTCCAAGACCATTTCAGGCTGGACATAAGGAAAAACTTCTTTACTGTCCGAGCCCCCAAAGTCTGGAATAGACTGCCTCCAAAGGTGATGCAAGCACCTACACTAGACTCTTTTAAAAAACATTTGGATGTCTATCTTGCTGGGATCCTTTGGCCCTAGCTGGTGACCCCATGTATCCCTGTGGCTAGGAGACTGGAGCCCATGTGGTCTCCCAGCCATGGGGGTATACCACACACCCCACCCAGCTGGAAGATCATATCAGCTGCAGGGGTGCATGGGGCCCCAGTGCAGCTGGAAGCTTTGTCTGCTGGGAGCTCCCAGGCTTGAGGATGCACACAGGCAACCCCATGCTGGGAGATCCAAACAGCTGAGCAGGCTTCCAGCCAGATGGGCCCCTGGCTATGCATTCAAGTAATTGGGTGATAGGAAGCAGCTACAAAGGTATTACACATATTTCATGGAATAACTTCTTTCATCATGCTGTTAATCAAATGAATGTGTGGCCAGGTGGCTACATACAGTAGATAAACTGGTTAATCAGACCTTAAGTGTAACACATATATGAGGCCATAAATACAGCACCGCTACATTTGTGGAATTATTTAAATATATAAAAATGATTTTCTAGCTAAACCTCTCGAGTCTAAATATATTTTAGCTTCATACTGTGCTGCATGATGAGCCTCTACCAGCCTATATATACACAGGGTCTTTAAACCTCTTTTTCTTGGATCCAGTCAATGTAAAGTTAAACAAAAGTCCTCCTTTTAAAAAGTAGCCCTTGCTGGATTTGAAATTGAAATTTATTATAAGCTTAATAAGCAGCAGATCAGACATTTAGTTCATATGAAAATACCACAGTCCAGTCCACCTTGACATAAATTGCATACATTTTTTCTGAGAAAGGAAAAAGCAGGATTGCAGTAAGTTACTTTAATTAAAAAGAAGCTTATATTTCTTATCTAGAAATTCTAGAAGAGACAATGATCTGGGGTAACAGAATGCTTTACTTTTTCCTGAAAGCTCTTTGCTGAAAATGGTGTTTCCCCACCTCCACTTTGCTGACAAATGCTGATGTAAACAGCATACGTCTGCCTGTTTAAAAGGCCATGGGGGTTTTCACGTGAATCCTGTGTTTTTTCCACAAGCTCTGTTACGTTGTACTTCAGCTTAAAATATATCTTCTCTTTCTGGTTAACCTACATCCCCTGTGGTGCTAATGCACTTTTAAACACTAGTCTGAAGCACTTCGCAAAGCAATACCAAGCCAAATTGAAAAAGGGAGCGAGAGAGAGAGAGAACTATAGTTATAATTGTATGTACATATGAGTGAGATCACAATATTGATATATTACAGTGGAATTGATCTGAAACCCAATCAGTCTTTCTCATCAATCTTTGCTAGGAGTAAAATATTTCAGATATAATGCCACTGAAATCCTAACAGGAAGGAAGTAGACCTCAGAAACTATAAACAGAATTTAACAGAAGTAGGAAGTACCTCAAGCGCTTTCATGTTAGTGACTGGGTAAAAACACTGAGAGGAGAAAATGTTTTCAGGGTTATTTTTTTTCCAGTTTAATTATCCTTGGTTATTGTGAACAATTAAGACCAGTCATATAAGGCAAATACAGTACTTAAAAATTGATTGGCATTGTGATCCACAGTTAAATTATACAGACACATTTCTTTTTTTTTTTTTTTTTTAACCCATTTCTGGGTTTGTTTAAGCAGTTTCACATGGAAGTTATCCTCTGCTACCAATAGACCAGATCATATAGCCACCATCTTGCAGGATGCAGTTCTTCTTTTTGAACCCTTCTTCTTCAGCAAAGTTTGACTTTACCCCAGCCTCCTGCCCATAAGAATAATTAAAATCTTCTTCCAAAATTGAATAACTCTTGCCCTGGTCTGTAGGAAATGCTGCATACAGAGACTTTGAGTCCCTCATGTAACCTCTAGATTCTTCTCTTGGCTGCTATGCGACATATGCTGTTGTTACATTGCTGGTTATCATTGCAGTTCACTTAAATCAGTTCCTGCTGTTTAATCTAAGCCTTTTCGGTGTGATGATCTTCCTTTATTTTTGTCCTAGCTCCTCTTCTCTTGCTTCTCGGAGAAGGAATGAACATATGTACAGACACAAAACTCAGAACAATATAAGTGCTTTGCTAAATCAGGGCCCAAGTGCAATTAGCATAACAGCTCTGCTAACCTACCCACAGTGAGTCCTCATGAGGTTGGCTCTCATGACCCAGTGGGCATGTCTACACAAGATGCTACGTTGCAGTAGCAATGAGCTACATCACCGTAGCTCATTGCCATGGTGAAAAAGCATTGACAGGCACAAACCATGATGCCAACACTACTCCGAAGAACTGTCAGAAATTACCTGTGTGGCATCAGGACTGCACAGTAACGTCAGTAACTTTGCAGTCCAGTGCATGTGTGCATGCGCCCACTGTATGCTTGGAAAGTACTTTACTTCCACAGCCATCGTCAAATAAAACATGGAATAAGTTTTAGAAAACTACTTTATTATAATTTTTCATGATAGAATTGTGATTCCCTGCTTTTTTGGAATGTACCACATTACAAACATTTATCTCAGTACAATTATCTTTTAAAAGAACATGACACTAAACTATGCTAAAAAATCTATGAACAGCAATGAACAACTATGAACAGACCATATATGGAACCTTTCAGCAGCTGTATACACTTCCAGGGTTTCTTTACCCTTTTTTCTCTAAAACACATCAAATTGTCAGGCTGTGATCTTTACATACTGGATAGAACAACTTGAATGTTCCTGCCCGGCCCCGTGCCAGAATGATTCAAACTAATCTGTCAATAGCTCATTACCATTCTTGTTCTCACATAAGACGCAATTCTGCTTCTGACAACAGTCAGCTGTACTTCTATGGCAGCAAAGTTTGGAGTTACCAGCGCTAATTTTTTTTTTTTTTTTAATTTTCCAAAGAAAATTAGTATCAGCTTAAAAACAACAAGCTTAAGGAATTGGCCAGATACTTCAATAACTTCCTAACCTGCAGTGATGCTGAAAACAGACTCTACCACTGTGGACTCCCTCTAAAAATCAGGGTTTTGTCATATATGGTGTTACTTCAGTGGTCAAACCCATGGGGACTCTGATGGCTTAGGGACCAACTTAGGTTCCCAGAATGGATGCCACATGCAGTGGATCTGGCATGGGGGAAGGGGGAAGCTGGACATCCATGGGCTTGTTTGATACCCCTGCTTTAAGCCAACCCAGAAGTCAGGAAATGCATTTCAAATAATGAACAGCATAAAAAAATCCATAAAAATTTTTAGCAGTGGCAGCAATAGGAAGAGGATAATATATCCCAAAAATAGCATGCATCTTTAAGATGTATAAATTTAAGTTCCCTGGAACATGAGTCTGCTGCTAGGCCAAATACATATCTTACCTGGCTAGATACACACACAAAGTACCTTTCCAACTGTGGATATGACTGTGTTCCAGCATAAGGAACATAGAATCACAGATTTTTAAGGCCAGAAAAGATCATTGTGATCAGCACTACCCCATCAGTAAGCTACAAATCCCTTGAATACATGTTTTTCCCTTTTCAAAGCAAAAGGAGGGATAGATATTATCCAACACTGTTAAGCAATATGGTCCAAATTCTTCTCATTATTGGGCAAATGGTTCCCATGGATTTCTATACCAATGGGGGGGAGTAAGTACATGCCCAAGGACAGAATGTGGACCTAAGTCAGAAATCTACTCTTTGAATATTTAACATATGCACCTTGGAAGTTAATACAAGGTGGCTCTCTTAACTCTAACATCTTTGATACAAACCTACTCAAATGAAGTCCTCACTAACATTAATGTATACATTAGGGCTGTGCAAAATTTCACCAGCAGTTATGTTTCGACGCTGTTTCAACTTGTTTTGAGCTCGAAACAGCAACATCAAAATGAAACAGAGAGCTTCGAAATGGCCTTGAAATGAAATGAGGCAAGTCAAAACATTTAAAATTTTTTTAAATGTTTCGAGTTTTGAAGCTCAAGCTGGGCTTGCCTGCAGGGAAACAGAAACTAAAGTAAGGAGAGGGAGGGGGAAGAGAGGGGAAGGACTGCTCTCATTATTGACTGTAGCTGGCCAGTGACTGTCATCCTTCCCTGAGATCCCTTCCAATCCCAGTGCTCTGGGGGAGGGATGGAAAAACTGCATAAAAGGCAGCATTGTTTGACCTGCCCTGCTTTCTGCCTTGGTGTCAGCTGAGTGAGGGTGCACCTTAACACACACACAGTGTCACCCACCCATGTCACGAGTGTTGCCTGTCAGCAGCTTGAGATGCAGTTTCCCCCAAACCCCTGCACCTATCTCCTTGAAACTTGGCAGGCTTCATTGCCTCAGCAGGGGCTAGCATACCTGCAGTTTTCACTCTGCTGTGGCTTAACACATACACGTGACATGAGTTTTGCTTTCAAGACTTTGAGGTGCAGTTTCCCTGAAACCCCTCCACCTATCTCCTTGAAACTTGACAGGCTTCGGCTTCATGCCCTCAGAAGGAGCTACCATTCCTGCAAGTTTCATCCAAATCAGGCCAGAAATGACAAAGTTATAGGCTGTTTTGAACTTCCCCATTGTAGCCTGTGGACGAAACATCGAACATCGTTGAAACAGCGAAACTCTACCGACGAAACAAAACAGAACAGCGGTTTCAAAACTAAGTGAAATCTGAAAAGAAATGCTGTTCCATCAAAACGGCAAAATGCTGGTTGAAATGGAACGGTGCCGTTTCGCACAACCCTAATATACATGTACAAAGACAAGCAAACTGTTATAAAAGTTTATAGCTATTTTCTCAAAAAAACCTACTCTTTCCATGTTTAGAATTCATATCAGTAGTCACACCTGCAATACAAATAGCAAAAGGTTTTGTGAACTACAGATTCATAAAACATAATTGTAAGCTTACCATCCTGACAATTGCTACCCTAGGTGTTTTAGTTCAAAAGTACACCACCGCCATTTTCTTTGTGCTGATGCACATTTCACCACTTATACAACTGCAAGTATCATAGCTCCAGGTGATTTTTAAAGTGCCCAGCACTGCAGTGCCTACACATGTAAAAATGCCCCTAGATAGCAATCCAATAACAGCAATGAAATTCACTGAGAGGAGAAATGTCAGTTGATCATAAAAATATCTCACTGATACATTTCATAGAAGAATATAGGAATAAAATCTTTACCCTGCTTATAAAGCTAAATTATTAACATTTATGCACATAACTATTCACAATATAACCTACAACTGCTACACCAAATGGGTACAGCCTTTTCTGTCCTAACTACAGCTTCATGCTGGGAATATTGCAAACACATTAGCCTTCCCTGAGATTTGGGACTGCAAATAAATAACTGCAAATATCTTGTTGCAATCCCTGGATTTAAGTCTTAAGAAATTGTCCTCAAAACCATGAAGCATGTTTAAACAAATGTAAACATATCAATCAATGTGTCAGTTTTCAGGTATCCCCAGCAACAGTAGAATCTGTGAGATGCATCTTCATCCAAATGTTGAAGACCCAGCTTTCATATTAGACAACATTGTCAGTGTAGCTGAGTTTCAGATCTTTAACCCTTTGTTTTTCTGGAGAAATTCGGCTCCAAAATGTGATCCAGATGTGATCTTCCATTATGCACAATCTTTACACCGTTGTGAACGTGCTCATTCTGCAACATTTATTCTTGAATAGAGGAATGGCTAATAGATCTGTGGTAATCCTCTGGACTAGTGACATGTTCTGGTATAGGTTCATAGCCTCTCAGAAAATGCCCACTGTTTTGTTGAGCAAAATAATACAGCTGCCTCGCAAACATTGGTTCAACCTTAACAACAGATAAAAAAAATTAATCAGACGCATGATAAAATGACCCATGTCGTTCATCTTAGCTAGTTGCTAGAAATTAACATGAGAAAAGACAAACCCAGTTCTGTGTATGGAACTGGAAAGAAAATTTACTATACTCTCATTGAGCTCGCCTTTTAGATACAGCTGCAGATTTTTAAGCTTATTGGCACAAATATATCTGCATACACTTAATATGTATATCTTCAAATATCTTCAAATAGCTTACAAACCTTTCATTTTTGCAAAACTAGCTACTACATGCAAGGCCTGATCTGTGAATCTATGCCCACAGCAAGGAATTCCATGCCTAAATTAGGTATATCCAAACTTGTGCACACTTCCACACGATTAACACCAAAAATCTCTCCCTTATCCTCTGACTCCACATCTATAAACTTAAAATGTTTGGGCTACCAATAATGCTTTAGACACGCTGCCAAAAAGCCAGTCTTTCTAAATTTAATTTTACTGTGCTATTCATCCCATTCATATTAAGGTACATGTTAATTCTGTACCAGTTAAGCAGGCTGTTTGTGTACAATGCTTGTATACAACTCTCCTCCCCAGTCTCATCAGCACCAAGGGCCCTTAGCCTTAAATATTTAAATGTGAATGCCAGAATATAAAATTGTTGGGATCTACTTATAAATGAGATGGGGAAAGTTTGTTTTGAGGCAGATTTTCCCACAGGCCAGCCTGGCTCTCAGTCAATGATCCCCTAGTTATTTAAACACATTGATCTAAGGACATCAAAAGTTAGGGGTTGGTGGCGGAGGAGTATAACATGTCCTCTCCAGATTTCAGCTTCCATCTGGAAGAGGAAAGGGGGACTGGTGGCCCTTCCCTGCATTAACATTTGGGCTGATTGGTAAAGGAGGAAGAAGGCAGCTGTGGCCTCCTGCTCGTAGGGGATACTCTTGCTGAGTGCTCCACCAAGCCTCAGCTTCCTCCCTCCCTGTTCTTCCACCAGCTCTGTAGAGTGCAAAACAGAGGGACCACAGCCAGACAGGAGCTGAGCTAACTCCAGAGAAGAGAATGAACAGCCAGTTCTGGCTGTCAGAGGGCACAAACTCACTAAAAGGTACTGGGGAAGTGGGCACAGAGCAGAGCCTTTAGGATGGGAGAACAAGTTATCTCTAAGAAGGGGGCCCTGCAGGAAGACTAGAGAGCAGAATGCAGAAGGGAAGGAGAGAAGGGTTGTGGGGGGAGTTGTTTAGAGGCTTATGCAGGAAACAAGAGGGAAGTCGTGAGCCTCAGAAAAGAGTGAAGAGTCTTGGCAACTTTGCTAACAAAATTACTTCACTGAGTTTTTGCCCTGATACTCCCCCAGCAACACAGAGGTGCACATTAGAGTCTGACTGGAGGATATCTGAAGGGGAGGAAGAGCTGACCAGGACCAGGAGATATTTTTTCAGATAGAGGATGTCTGGGAAAGAGAGCAAAACAACCTAGAAGCTGTAACCAGTCTTCTTTGGGTATCAAAGGGCAACATGTGGTCAGGCAGAAAGCTGCATAATTAGTTAGGGGAAAGAAATATTTGAAGATAATTTATCTGAAGCCCCTCATCTTAACAGCTGAATGACTTTTGGAAGCTAAACAAAAATGCCCGCATTCTCCTGCCTTACAGCGTGCACATTCCCTCCCTGGTGGAACTCAGGTTTTATAGGTCAGTGTGGAAAATAGCTGATTTTAGTTTCCACCAGTACAGCTGCCTTGCTGCAGGGAACAAATGCAAATGTGTGCAGTATAGGCCAAATTCAGGATTAATAAAATAACTTCAAAATGTGAACCAAGAGCAACCCAAAGCAGTAAATTCTGCCAAGAGGCCTAAAACAGCTTCATGTGCATGCAAACTGCTGTCACTGTCTTCAGAGGGCTGCCAGCACTGAAGTGGCCTGGCACTGACAAGTGCTTATCACCTTTTGTAGCAGGGCTGCCACAAACTCGAGTGGTTTTAGATGAAAGCTAAGATTCTGGAGTACAATTATGCTGCTTTTTTCTGTTTTAGCAGCTACATCATTATATTATATTCAAGGCCTTGCCTACTAGCATTGCGTTAGCCACATAATACAAGTCAAACTTCCATTTAGAACTAGTAATCATCCTACCATAGCTAGTAATCATCTGGAGATCTCAAATCACTTGTCAATGAAGGCTAATGAATCAGAAAGAAGAGAGAGGATTTGACCAAGGTCACCCAGCTGACCACTGGTAGAGTTGGGGATTGAAACTAAGTCTTCCAAGTCCCAGTACTGTATCCTTTTGTACCTTCAGGGTTTAGTGCCTCTCTCCAAACTTAAGGATACGAGGCAGAGAAGGCTGCTTGGTAACTGCCCATCTCATCATTTTAAACTAAAAAAAAAAATGCATAAATCATACTTACATGGGCTGTAATAAGCTTCCTCTGCCTTTGTGGGTCTGGAAATTCCTCTCCAAAACACAGAGCAACCTGGAATCTTGGCAGTGGACGTCCATGGTGGGCAAAAGCTTGCAACTCTAAAGAAAGAACAAATATATTTAGAAAAATCTTCACCAGGAATGGCTGAGTCAGGATGGGGCCCTTGGCAGGCAGTAAAAGACCTCAGAGCAGAATAGCAAATGATGGGTGGGCACCAGAGAGTGGAGAAGGAGTGGAAGAGGTCTAAGAAGAGGGAAGGCAGGCTCAGAGAAAGGAGAGACAAAGAGGACAGAAGCTGGAGACTTTGTCACAGATGACAGGTAAACATTAGCTAGGAACAGACAACTGAAAACCAGATTTTCTTCAGATTGTGGTAATACTGAGGCTTGGCTTAATACCAAGGCCTTCTGAAACACTTCTAAGGACCTTGAACTTTGTCTGTTTTGAGCTTTTCCCACTTCGGAAGGACGCACCAAAGTCCCATGGTATAACTTCCTTGAAAAACATGGCAGTGAAGTTGTCAAGGTGGGGTAGAAAAGGAGGAGCTGTTGACTCTAACAGTAGTGCCATGTACTACTTTAGTAATCACAGTGTTTCAGCTTCAGTAACCAGAGTGGTCCAACTCACTTGACTTAAAGCAGGAAGCAGAATCTAACACAAACAGAGCTCAGTTGGCTCCAGTGTCTGGCCATTGCCTGTTCCACCGCAGTCACATAATTAGTTGGGACCCAATATGTTTTGGAGAGGTAGGTGAGCTGGTTTCCTTTCTCTTCTCCAACCAGAGCTAGGTTCCCTGATATCTCACACAATCTCTTCTTGTGGCTGTGCTTACACTACACTTCAGAGGTGTAACTGCAGCATGTGCAGGCTCATCCATGTGAGCTTTAACTCCACTACCAGAATGAGTGAAGATGCAGTCACATGGATTAGCAGCCTAGTGTACAGGCAGCATCCATGGTGGGTTTCTGCAGTCCACAGGCACCTGTGCTGACCCCCTGCCTTCAATGCCCAAGTTATGCCTACACATTCTCCCACCTGCACCATACCAGAACCAATAATAATGTTCTACACTGACTTCTGTAGCCTTTCATTACCACAGAAGCACCTTTCAAAAGGGAATCAATATTATTACAAGTAATATATTTGTGATGGGGCATGCTAAACAGCAGAGAGGAAGATGGTTAAGGCATTGAGTTAAGGCCTTGGACTAGGATTCAAGAGATGTGAATTCAATTCTTGGTTCTGAGGCTGCCACACACTTCCAGAGGGCCTTAGGCGAGTCACATAACCGGTCTGTGCCTAACTCACTCCATCTGTGAAACAGCGACAACACTACTTCGTTTCTCCAACCGCTTTCATACACCCTCTATTTGGTCAGCACTGGCCTCATTATGCCTAGCTCCAATCAACATTTTCTGTTTCCAGAAAATCCTAAAAATGCTCCAAACCTTGTTGTTGTTGCCTTCAGGGACCTGTTATTTTCTGTTTCAACATAGCTTGAATAAGCATGTGGCAGCTATTCAGTGGGCGCATCTACATGAGAGGTTTACTGTGTAGTAGATTGATTAGCTGCACAGTAAATGTCACGTAACTACACGTGCACCCTATTAGGCTGGATCAAACTAATTTATGCCGTAGCAGGGTGGTACTTGTAAATCTAAGTACTATCCTGCTGCAGAGTAAAAAACTCCGCAGCAGTGCGCATGTAGATGCTGTCCCAGATGGCTGGGGCATGAAGGTGCTTCAGTGCACTGGCTGCCTGCTGGCTAGCCCCACACTGAAGCTCCCTTGTGCCACAGCTTGCCCCTATGCAGCACACTGAGCCAGGGGAGCAGCCCCAGATTGGCAAGCTGGCCCTCTGGGGCCCCTGCCAGCCAGGGCTGCTCCAACCCAACTCAATGTACTGTGGTCCTTGGCACACATGCAATCGTTCCCAAATTTATTGCTTCACATTAATTGCACATGTAGATGTGCCCAGTGAGTATCAACTTGGAAAGAGCATAGACAAGAGATTTCTTGTTCTCCAGGATGATCAGTCCAAAGCTGCCTTCACTTAAATGTCATACGACAGGGATAGAAGGAGCTACTTAGTGTCAATGCAATTTCAGACAAATTAGTCCCAGTACTGCTATCAAGAAAGGACCTTCTCTCCATATCTGCTCCCTCCCCCTACTTCTCCATGGAATTTAACATTATTGCAGTGAGCACTGCCACATAAATATCCCAGGGAAGATGTAGGATACAGAGGGGAGTTGCTTCATGCCAGGTCTCTGTCTTAAGAAGCAATCCTTGATGTGAAACTCTCCCTCATGCACAAACTTGAAGTGAGGTCCTCTAAATGTTTCTTCAAGTACTTTCCCTGGCTCCCTTTCATCTTGTAAGAGAAACTCAAGCTGCTTCTAATCTACAAGGCCCTCCATGCACCCCAGTCATACCAGCCTTCCTAAAATCCTTTTACACCTTTCTCTTGCTCTTATCTGCCAGCCTCCCAGTTCTCTCCCCCTCTTGGTTTACTGTGTTCATGACTTAGGTCCCTCCAGAGCAACCCAAATGTTATAATTGTTCTCCTCTGAATTATGTGTCTGAGTGGTACAGTTTACTTAATATAAAGCCTCAGTCTTTTAGAGACCATATCCTGCACCTGCATTGTACCCTGTATATTACAGACCACAATCCAGGTCCCACCTCTTCCTCTTTGAGTCTCTATATTCTTTTGGACGTGCCATCTTTTAATAGAAGTCTTCAA
The DNA here is from genome assembly GCF_000455745.1 of Alligator sinensis. NCBI lineage: Eukaryota > Metazoa > Chordata > Crocodylia > Alligatoridae > Alligator > Alligator sinensis. The sequence goes on along the minus strand of NW_005842023.1, from coordinate 1,266,092 downwards.
TGCTTCTGTTCACAAAGGCCCACATTTTCTAAACAGGACACATCCAAATCTGCACTGAATGTTGTGAGCTTGCTACAGGCATTACAAAACCACCTGAGCAGCTATGTATTTGCACATGCTAAACTCCAAATTGTGCACACAGCTGCAATAGCAGAACCCAGGCTAAGCAGGCAATCATGTACAAGCAGTGGCTCATGCATTTACGCATGTGCAGCTCAGAAAAATCAGGGATCTGGGGAACAAGAGGCTTCTAAAAAGAAAGACTGCCACACATGGGCTGCAGAACTCAGAGTAAACCTACTGTGCCATCTGGAAAAGGTAAAGGGACTCACAAAAACAGAACCACGGACAGAAATACATTTCTTACAATTAGCATGCAAGAGAAGTTAAATTTCAGCTGCATTCCACATTTGTCTTTAAATCCATATATGACGTACCAATTTTGCTAGGGTGATACACCAAAGCCTGGATGTTTGTGTATTTTAATGGTGGCTGTTCATTTTCTGGTGTTAAGTGCTACACTGTTTTGCAGGGAAACTTATACGGGTCCCTGTGTCTGAAATGACAACACTATTTGTGGCTGCTATAGTTGCACCCTTGTCCCCAACAGGAAATAATCTGTCCCAGCCACATTATGCGGAGCAGGCTACTCTCCCCACAGTGCCTGCTCTTGGAAAGTAGGGGCTAAACCTCTAACCCTTAACTTCTGGGCCCTCCTTCCACTGTGCAAGAGAAGAAGAGCTACCCTGTGGAGACTGTTCCCTTCTCCATACTACTGCCTATAGTGGAAAAAACCAGCACAGGGGAGATAAACACATGTTCTACCTCGTTATTTACTCTCCAGGCATCTGATCTTTCATTATCGTCCTTTCACCTGACCTTTCATCTGACCTGACAGTCCCACCCTATCCCAGGAAGATGGGAAAGACAGAGTTTCTAAAATCACCTCACAAATATGCCCCAGGGTATTTTTTTAAACACACACCAAAAAACCCAGATCCAAAAAAATTCCCCTCTTTCTGTTGGAAGTCATACTTTAAATACTTTGGGCCTGGCTTCAGGTTCGCCCTGGAGTCATGTGACGTTAAACTATAGGGTTACTCAAGGCTTATACTAACCTATCTGAGATCAGAATCCACTCTCCTCGGCTCCTCTATATTGGGAAAGGATGTTTCATTGGGTTCCCTCTACCCAGAATAAAATGACAGGAACCTTCCAGCATCCTTGAGTGAGCATGAGTAGTTCCCATTGCTCTCAACAAGAGCCATCTCTGTGCACTGAAAGCATCACTGGCATGGTTCTGCACCAATTGAACACTACCCTTTCCTGTACTCATTTAGCCCAGACATTTAGGACCAAATGCCTGTTGAGCGCCTGCATCTCCCCATGCTTGACTTTGCTGGCTGCTGCAAACTGAAAAAGCTCCTGCTCTGGAACCTTCCTGACAGCAGGCTGGTGACGTTAGCAAAGACAGTATATAACCTAGGTTGAGAATTACCTGCTAAAAATTGCTGGGTATCAAACAGCTTGGATGTCTGCTCTCTTTCCAGTTTGTTGGGCCTGTCACTGCATAGTGCCAGAGGCCCATCCCAGTAGATTCTGCTCTGACAAAGTCTCTTAGCATAAAGCCCATCAGGCGCCATCCTCAGTATCACTCCCCGTTCCAAGTGATTCAATAATTTTTCTATGTTTTTCCTCTGGGCGTTGTCCTCTGGGTAAGGGAAGATAACTTGATCCAGGCCATTGACCTCATAATTTTGGCCATGTGATATCATACAGCCTTCAGGATTTGAAGTCGTCACCTCTTTTACTAGTGTTTCACGGTAATATAAACAGATGTGCAGTCGACAGTCTGCAAATACAGTTTTAGAAAGGAAAAATTTTACTGCAATACAGTGTTATAAATATATTACAGAGCAATACTATTCATGCCAATAGGCCACATTTTACAAGGTCCTGAGCACCTGCCATTCCTAACATTCAGCACCTCCCAGAATTTAGCCTTAGATTAGCAAAAGAATATACACTGAATTTAAATATTAAAGCAGGTTGCATAAGGAAACGCAGATTCCAACACCAGCTTCTACCAACAGGTGCCACTGGAGTGACAAATCCAGTAGTGCTCCATGCAGGCAATCTAAAATATGGTAAAAATTAATGCTTGGCTTTTTCATGAATGGAAAAAAAAAAGTGTTCTTACTTCACAAGTTATATAAGAATTAACCCGTAATCTCAGCAAGTTTCTCCAGATGTTATGAGGAAATAGCTAGTGTTTCTCTCCAGATTTTGCATATAACCATCTGAGGCAACCACTCAGGGGTTTTAGAAAAATGCAGTTAATTGCTTTATAGAATTGGCCTTCCCCTAACTTTAAAACAAAATTGCATTTGAAATCTTAGGCATTGTGGTAAAGTGGTTCAGTAGAGAAGACTGATTGCGAAAGGTTCAGCCTTGCAATGAACCCATACAATCTTATGCATATAGAGGCTGATCCAGAAAAGCTACCCAGCTATTTGAGGGCTTTTCAGAACATATTTAAATCTGTATATGCAAACAGTGTTTCATCCATTAGTATTGTATCTTTCTGTTGTTAATGTAAAAAAAGAAAAAAGGGAGTAAAAAATTCCTCACCCCTGAGTCTGAATGTCTGCAAAACTGCCCAAAGATTTTATTTTCACAGAGACCAAGTGGCATCTCCAGCATAATGATCATATGTATCTGATCAGGACAAAATGTTAACTAAAAAAATACCTTTTTTTTTTTAAATGTAGAACCCCAGACCTTTGAATCCAACAGGACCAGGGCTGAATAGTGAACTAAAGAAGAATTTACCTCTGTCAGTCATTTTCCTATTTGATGGCTGAAGAAAGGCCCTGCTACAGCAAGATACTTAAAACATAAATAATCTTAAGCATGTGCATGGTCCCAGTGATCTCACTCCAAATCCAATATCGTAGGGAAGCTATTCACATGCTTACAGTTATCCAGATGTTTTGAATATCTTGCTGAAAGGAGGCCTAAGTTTAAGGAATCATCAGGCAAAGAGATTCAGTTCACTCTTGAAAAAAGGTCCTCTTAACAGGGAGAAATATTGACTTGAGACAGTTCTAGGAAGAATCTTTTGTATGGTTCAGAGTTGCATAGGCTTACCTGACAAGGCGAGAGCTTCAGCAGACCTTATGCTTGGCTCTATTGGAATTCCTGGAGCCTGGGACTCAGGTGGTGCACAAGCATAAAAGGTTCCAGTCACCTGACAACCTGTTTTCAGAAACAAAAAGCGGATGATGTCGAACTGCCTAAAAACCTAAGAGCAAATTGCAGCAGGAGTTCACAACTATGGACAAGGAATTGAGCATTTAAAAAAAACAAACAAACTATTTTCTGCTGCCTAGAGCAACTTAATTATAACATCTTAAGAAGACTGTATCTATATTTTCTTATTTGGAATTGTATATGCTATTCTTTTAGGATTTCAATTTCCCTACGACTTGTTCTTTATCTATCAATTTTGGCATGTTTTTTTCCTCTCATCATCTACAACCATGGGCAGATCTAGGATTTTGAAAAGGGGGGTAGAGATGCTGTAGTATATTACCACATATAATGCAACACCCATTTTTCTCCAGTTAAAAAGAAACTAGAAACTTTACCAATATACCAGGTGCCCAGGGGTATATCATTCCATTTACAATTGAAGCAAAAGAAAAAATCTGTATTGGAACAGGTGTTAATTTGCTAGATTGCAAATTTGTATAAAAACCCAACAAACTAGGCAAATCATCAAAATATGTTTTTCATTAGTCATTAGAATAAAATGGACATCTCTTTTTCAGATTCATAAGCAAAATCTTGCTTTCTTGAGCATCTTGACAGTGCATCCAATGCTTTGTTAAATGTTATTTCCACACCTGATTTAATGTTTCTAGCTAGAGTCTGCAGGGTTGTAAAATAGGAACTACATTTGCAGAAGCAGCTAATAGAAGAATTACAGAAGAAAGCATAGCTTGATTAGTGGAAGACCATCAAAGACCATTAAAAGAAGAGGGTCATTGTAGAATGAAGATTTTAGAAGGAACCAGGTAGATTATAATAAGCCAGGAAGTCAGTTGATTCCCTCACTACTACCTGACTAGAAATGGTGCCATTGCCAGGCAATTGGCTCTAAACTCTGGGAGGACCAGGAATCAAAGTGGGCTGTGTCTGCACCATTGCACCCACTCCATCCCCATCCCCTGAATCCACCTTCACTAGGCATACAATTTCACTAGGTGAGTCAGGGGATTACACAGTACACTTCCCATATAAAGATTTCTCTTTTCTCAAAATTATACCCATGGCAACACTTGACTTAGTCTTTTTAGATGTAGAAGCATCTTGGTTTTCTTTTATTGTCTACACATCTTAGCATAGTATATAGTGCCTATTACCAAGACCGTACAACACAGTTCATTTGAAAATAAATATTTCTGTTAGCCTGAGTTCAATAAAAAAGACCAAAATCTTCAGACCAAAACCAGCTTGGACCTTTTAATGATCCTACTGAGATACCTTTCGTATGAGGAATAATTTGGACAGAAATGTATAAAAAATGTTGGCTAAATAACTCAATTGTATCTTAACTGCATAAGCTACCACATGAAGCATGTTTAACTTTCAGTAGACAGGTGCAATTAGAAGTTTATTTCACAGTACTGAAACCATGCAATCACTTTTTCTGAGGAGGTTATATCTTATGTGTTTTAAATATTCTTTCACCTTCATCTCATCTGGTCCAAGGATTTCTACATTTGAAGAATACCTCCACATCTGAATGCGGAGGGAGTTTTACTTGTGAAACAAATACGCTTAGATAAGCACATATGCAGTAGAGCCACGTCCACATGTGCATGGATGTTTGGTTCTCCACGGACAACTAGCAGCGACACACCTTGTGCCGCTGCTAATTGTCCATGGGGAATGCCTGTGCCATTCACCCTCTGCTGCATGGCAAGTTACCCCAGGTGGAGTAAGGGAGGCTGGTGCCAGCACTGGCCTGGCCCCAGCAGCCTTATCTGGAGTTCTGGGGGTTTCCCAGGGCTTCAGCCACAGCAATCCTGCCACACGGAGTCTGGCCGGCAGCCAGAGCGTGGCTCCAACTGGCTAAACTCCACTTTTGAGCAGCGCATGCTGCCCCTATATGCACCACTCTGCTTTTCTTTTTGCAGATTTTTTTTAAAACCCCTGTGCTGCTCCTTTGCAGTTCAAAGAACAGCTGAACATATGATATGTGGCACTGCAGCTGTGTCTGCAGTGCCACAAACTGCACAGCCGCGCTCATCTGGACACAGCCTAGGAGTCTAACCCTGCACTCATTCATAGCACAATGAATAGTCACACGATTAAGGAACTAAACGCAACCTGCGCTGCAACTCCCTTTGCCCTACTGATTTTGTGTACAATCCTGGACACATCACCTACATTCTTTGCCTCTGTTCCTCATAAGAGGTGGGAATCTTTATTTTTCTACCTCACTTATTTTCGAGGCTCACAGAGGTTTCCACCTTTCACAGTATTTAATATTTTCCTGATCCTGGAATGCTACAATTTTGTTAGACTCTCAAACTGTAAGTTCTTCAGGGTACAGACTGTCCTTTTGTTCTATATCTGTACACAGCCTGACACTGAGTGTAATCTGTGACTAGGGCTCCTGTGTGCCCAAGTCACAAAAAAATAATAATCTCAGCTTTCACTTAGAAACAAAAAGGAATATCTAGGCCACATGGTTAGATTCGAAAAAATGTGAACCACAAAAGACTCAACAACAAGAAAATTAAGAAAACATGTTGCTGTTTAAAAAAAAAAATCCCTCTTGCTTTTAAAGACAGTATTATGACTTTATAATACTGACAATACCTGAGGCACAGGATTGGCAATATAACACACTGTTGGCGCATCTACAGGAGACACTACTATGCAGCAGTTACTCAGCATTTATGTAGTACTCATATAATAAATACTACATAATTGTGTAGTAACTGCAGTTACTGTGCAGTAGCATTAGTGAACACTTTTTTAGTGACACTCCTGTGCAGTACTACTACACAGTAGTGTATTATAACTGTTTGTGCTGTGATGTGCTACTGCGTAGTATTATTCAGCCACTGAGCAGTTAGCATCTCATGTAGATGCACATATTGGTAATAAGGGATATGGAAGTGTATGACAGGATTTTTCAGAGGTGCCCATAACCCACAGCTGTCATCCAAGAAAACTCAGTCTTTGGAAAATGAAGCTATCCATGTAAATTGTAGAGGAGCCACAACTCAGATGTAGAAAGCTGGTGGTCCATTTATGGCAGTCAATTCTTATCTCTGTAGATCAGTGTATATCAGGAGTGCTTGATCTCTGGCCTGAGGGCTGGATTTGGTTCACAAGGTTTCCCAGAAGTCTGGAAATTGTTGGTGTAGTGGCACCACTCCCCTACTGCCAATTTCTGGACCCATGGGGAGCCCCAGACCCTGCATGCTGGACCCAGAGCCTGATCCCAGTTCACAGGGCTGGGTGGGTTGGTGCTGGGCCCTCAGAACCCAATTCTGTCAGGCAGAGAGCAAGAGAGAATGGTGCCAGGTCCCTAGGACCTAATCCCAGTGTGCAGGGGATGCAGGAAAGCAGTGCCAGGACCCAGTTCCAGAGTGCAGGAGTAGGAGGGGGCAGTGCTGGGCACCACAGCCTGATCTGGCCAACAGATGGGCCTGTGCTACTCACTTGGCCCACAGGGCCAATAGGTTGAGCACCACTGGTGTATATAATTGACCTCAAGTAAGCTGTTCTTACCACTTTCACAGGCAGGACCTTGCCAGGGGTGACCACGTGTGGCAAAAGGAACACCAGTGCACTGGTAGGGAATGTCAGGGTGCTGATCTGGGGCAAACTCTCTCCAGTTCCGTTCATGAGGCAGCATGTAGTTTGACACCTGTTCAGTTCAACAAGACATTCTTTTATTTATCTAATATCGGAATTGATACTCTTTGTTACACTGTTTCTCCTATTTGAGATCTTTTGTCATTTGTGCTTCCAAAAAGCTCTGTCAGACCCTGTTATCACAGAGACAGGAATAATGGTTTGCTGCCAAAAAGAGGCTCTCAACTGAGCTGCCTGTCACCACTGGTCTAAACAAAACCCATGCTGAAATTATTTTAAAATCTAATCAGAGCATGGCTGGAAACCACTGATTTAGAATAGAAACATAGAGAAGTTGGGCTGGAGGGAACCTTTAGAGGTCATCCAGTCCAACCTCCTGCCAGAGCTAGGATCATCTTTATCCAAAACATCCCATAAAAATTCATTGTCTAACCTATTAGCAAAACTGCACAGTCAACCTTGACAAAACCACCAGATATAACACCCTAACTGCCACTGGTAAAGCAGGGGGGCCATGACAGTCAATGTCCTGCTGCTGCAAGATTGTTAAAAGATTCTCAGGAGATCCAAAGGGGCCATGCCTCCCCACTACAGAGGAAGACAAAGACCCCCACAGTCTGTACCAATCTCACCATGGGTAAAATTCCTTCCTGACCCCAAATATGGTGATTAGTCTAACCCTGAGTGGAGGGGCATGGCCCTCTAGCCATAAACCTAGCACTGTTCCACCATATGTTTAAAAATCCTGGCCCCAGTAGTAGAACAGCAATACAAATGTCAATTACCAACCAAAACAGAGCTGCGATTCAGATTTTAGAGAAGCCAAGATAGATCCACAGCCCTGTGGTTTCACATGATAAAAGCCACCGCTGCCAAATTTCTCCATTTCCAAAAAGGTCTTTTCCCAAGCCAGGATAGAAAGCTAGGTACTGCAAAAGATTATCTTCACTGGCATCTAATGTATTTGTTTAAAATAAAAAGTGTGAGTGATACTGTACCTGAGGCTGTAGTGAAGTGTAAGGAGAAGCCATTGGGAAAGGATGGTTCATCATTAATGGCTGATCTTCCATGCTGAGTTGTTTTGCCCCTAGGTACACGATCAGGGTAAAAAGAAAGCCATGAACTCTAGCATGAGAAAACATAAAGTGACCTACTGTTGAGAAACTCGTGCAAGAAAGCACCTGTAACTAGGAACCTCCTCTCTTCACAGAGCACCCTAAAGTTAAGGGCTCAAATGTGTCCTGTAGGCACTCGCCCATATGGATATGATGCACAGCCATCCTGGCCCCAGAGACCACTGGCAGGGAGTCTATCCCCCAGAACCTCCTGGTGCGCACAGGAAGAGCACCTGCTACTCACACAAGCCCCTGTGCACTCTGACAGCATGTGTATATGTGGGGTATGTCCAAGAGTTTGAGAGCAGTCCCAGAGCTCATGAAATCCCAGACTGTGACAGTACCTGTCCCCTGTGCAGGAGCTCAGGGGGCACTCACCCCAAAGCAGGTGAGGACAGGCTGTTCTGTTCCACCTTTATTTAAAACCCACTTCCAATAAGAAACTTTTTTGTCTGTCCATCAACTGGGTGCTTAAGGTAGGCTTCCCTGTACTTCAAACTGAACTGTATAGTCTATACAAAAGGTTATGCTCCTCCAATGGTTTACAGACAGCCCATCCCTCCAACCAAGAGACGGTTTTTAAAATGCTGTGTGACTCAAATTCCTGCCGTCCTTGTTCAGACAAAACCTCTAGTTTAAACCCTCTGAATAAGAGAAGTTTGCAAACTGCCCATCTTGCTATTGTAATGAGCGCTACAAAGTTGGACATCAGAGTGACTATGTGATTACTTCAGAAACATAACACTGGAGTGATGCAAAACATATTCATCATCTCTTCATTTCTTGATTATGAGAAATAAGACCTACACACACATGTGCTTACTTGCTTCTTTGCTTTCTATCCCCAAAGAGCAGTTAAAATGTTTCATGCTGGGTTGTCTTACTACAGCTCCAGAAGTTTGAGTTTGAGCCCCACTCTAGGCTTATGCCAAAAGCCGCTCCCTAGTTAACCTAGCTGGAAATGGGTACCAGGTTATTCAGGCTGGGGAATCAAAGGTAGTTGGATGTATGGTAACTACCTCAAAGGAGCAGATAAAAGTAGTTAGCTGTTAGTCTAAAGTCAGAGAGAAGGCCTTAGAGATAACTAAATCAGAGATGCATAAACTTTCATAAGCAACAAACAGCTTGCTTCATCCACACCTGACAAAGCAAGCTGTTGCTTACAAAAGCTTATGCATCTCCGAGTTAAGTAGTCACTAAGTGCAACTGTACCCTGCCAACTCCCTCAAATTCCACTGGCTACAGAACCGGGCATGTTAACCAGACAGGCCATGAGACTGGGAGGATCTTTAACGTATAGGTACAGATATATAAAATCTGTGATTACCTTTTTTAGCTCCTTCTGGCACAATTCTGTACACTTTATATGGATCTGAGATATCCAGCTGGCTTCTCTCAACCAGTTCTTCAAAGTCATTGCTCTTGTTCAGTGCACACCGTAACCTTGTCTTCCAGGTTGGGGGATCTGGTTTATCAATGCCCTCTCGGAACTTTCCTTTAAAAAGCGCCCAAGCCTGAAGACATTTCAAACAATCACACATGGGAAGAAAGGAAGGAGAAATCAAAGGATGTGGTATAATACTGCAATCATTTAAACGTGTAAGAGTGTCAGTGTGTGTGTGTGTGCATGAATGTCAGTGTCAGTGTGTATGCATGTGAGTGTGTGTGTGAATAAGTGTGAGTGCATGTGTGTGTATGTAAGAGTATGTATACATGAATGTCAGTGAATGTGCATGTGTGTAAGTGAGTGTGTGTGTGAATGAGTATGTGTGCGCATGAGTAAGGGTCAGTGTGAGTGCGTTTGCATGTGACTGTGTGTGTGTGCATGTGCATGACTGAAAGTGTCTGTGTGTGGGTGTGAGAGTGAGAGTGTGTGGGTAAGAAACCATGTGTGTGTGTGTGTGTGTGCGCGCGCGCGCGCATGTGAGACTGAGTGTGAGTGAGTGAGCGAGTCAAAGAGAGACAGAGAACTTTCTCTTTATAGATGTATGTGAAAATACACCTGAGATGGCTTCTTGTGGATGAAAACAGTTTAGAAAGCAAGGGTGGGGGGTGACAACCAAGGAGGGAAAAAGCTACCAGGCAGGTGCTGACAAACCTGTTCAGCAGCTGAACAAGTCTTTAGCACTGAATGGCCTGAGGGGCGAGGGGGGAGGCTGCACCATCTGGAAACCCTTGTTAATGAAGGAAAAAAAAGTCCCCCAAATCTGGTGCTGTGGCAAGCACTCCTGCTGGGGCAGCAACCAGCCAGGGCCCCCCCCCCCCCCCCCAGGCTGGGTCCTGCTCCTGATGAGATCAGTGGCAAAACAGTCCCCACCGGGGCGATGGGATCTGGGAGACCCGGGCACAGGACAGGGCAAGGTGGTGGTGGCAGGGGACAGTGGCTGGGCTGGGATGTTAGGCCAGCCTGAAGCGCTGCCAAGGGGAGGCGGCTGCCCACCTGTGAGCCCAGGGGCGGCTCCAGAAGGGGCCAGGACACATGAGCCCCCAGGGAGGGGGGAGGAGGGAGAAGGAGGGGCCCCCCCCAGCCCCCTGGCAGCCCCGCTGGCCCCGGGGACCGCCTGCCCCAGCCCTACCTTGAAGAGGGCGGCGTCCTCCTCGCGGTTGTAGTCCTGCTTGCCGGCGTGCTTCCAGGGGATGCGGAAGATGCTCTTCTCGTCGTTCTCCCACACCAGCCCCGGGTACTTGCCGCTGTCGATCTGGTCGATCAGCCACTGCCGGAGCTTCCCGTTGCCGCAGCTCACCGAGGTCATGCCGCACTCGCCGCCCTCCAGGTTCATGCCACTCGCTGCACGCGCCGGGCACCCGCTGCGGGGACACAGGGGGCCCGCCGGGCCACCGGGCCCCTGCAGCGCCCGCCCCGGAGCCGGGGCTCTCTCTACCGCGAGCCGGAGCGGGCTCCTCGCGGCCCCGCTTTCCACCCATCGCTGTCCGGGGGGGGGTGTCCCGGTTGCGCGCTCAGAGCGGGGCTCTTGGGCGCGCAACTCTCCGGCGCGCCTCAGCCGCGCGCCCCGCGAGCAGTGGGCGGCTAGAAGAGCGCGGCGCGGCCCCGGGCCCTGGCGGCCGCCTCGTCTACACACCCCGCGGAGGGCTCTCCCCGGGCGCGCCTAGTGGGGCATTTTAAAGCGACACAGTGCGTGTAACACGGCATGTCCGCCGGAATAGAGCGTGACACTGGGTAGCACGGCATGCCCCGGGGACCATGATACACACGACACACACGACAGGTGTGACATTCCATTCGTGATGTGTATCCTGATATAGATATCTGTGTATATCGTTATACCTAGCTATATAGCTAGCTAGCTATCTAGAGCGATTGATCGATCTATCCTGGGATAGATACATATATATCACAAATATCATATCTATCATGGATACCAGTGTGTGTGTGTGTGTGTGTGTGTGTGTGTAATGAACATCCTATCAATCATGCATATCATATATATTATACATAGCATGAATATCACATATATGATATTCACGATAGATATTGACATGATATATATGAACGTTATTATAACATGTTATAATACATATAACACCCACCCTGCCAGCAGGTATATCATATGTATAGCTAGTGATATACCATGACACTCTATATTATAGAATCATAGAAAATTAGGGCTGGAAGGGACCTCAGGAGGCCATCTAGCTCAATCCCCTGCTCATAGCAGGACCATCCCCAACTATCTCGTCCCAGCCAAAACTTTGTCTAGCGGGGTCTGAAAAACCTCCAAGGATGGAGATTTCACAACCTCTCTGGGTAATTTGTGCCAGTGTTTTACTACCCTCTTACTGAGAGGTTTTTTTGTAATCTCTAACCTAAACTTCCCTTGCTGTAACTATATATCACCTTATATCATGGGTACTGTGATCTACCATATAGACTATATTTATGATATACACGATATATACAATATTCACACACACACACACACACACACACATATATAGAGAGAGAGATCAATATAGCCTGTATATCATAATGTAATATATGATATTCATGATATAGATGGTATGCATGATAAATGGGTGCTATAACACATATAACACATATGCTGTAATATACCCATCCTGTCCGCAGGTATATAATGTATCTCCTATGTGATACAGTACTTACCCACCCTGCTAGCACATGTGTGTAAGTTTTTAGCAGACAAGGTTCCTTTGGTGAATCTGATATAAGTTTTTAGCATCCACTAACCCACACGTACAAGTCTGTACAAGTACATGGCGTGTATCTAAAATGCTAAATGCTAAGCTATGGACTCTGACCCAAAGCAAATGCTGTACCTTCCGGAAAGAAGTGGAGGTATCTAATCACCTACCCAGAAAACTAACTTATGTTGGACAGAGCTACAAATGGCCGGAGAGGCTGAGAAGAGCCTGAAGGAAGGAAACTCATACAAATTACCCACAATAAAGGGTGCGTCCCATGCACACTGAAAGAGAGGGGCAAACAAGAGCCCACAGCTAGGAGTTGGTGCAGCTCCAGGGAAGGGGGCATGTGGCCAGGTGAGTGGAGGTGGCCGCGTGTGTATAACTCCGTGGTTTTGTAGTTCAGCTTCCCTTGCGCCCCCAGGTTTCTGGTCACTGCACCTGTCCCCCTCGGGCAGGTCTGGGGCAGGCGATGGGCAGCGCCCCCAGGCCACGCTGCTCCCGCGGAGCCGCCCAGGCTCTCAAGCACGTGCAGCACCTGGCACAGCAGCCCAGGGACAGGCCAGGCTAGAGCTCAAGACTGGCATCTCAGCAGCCGGGGGACCTTTTCATTCCCCAAGAGTGCAGGGGGAAAGGGCAAAAAACCCCTCAAGTGACTGAACTGAACCCACCCCGAGCTTTCTCCTTCCCAAAATCAAGCTACACAGAAAGAAAAAAAAAAGACTGGGTCTTGCAAGAGCTGAGAAAGAGCCAGCCTTCTGCAACCAACATCTAGAAGGGGTTGATTTAGTAGAGGGTTGAAAAACAAGCCCAATTCCCTTTTACATTGAGAGGAAAGTTTCCAGGCACCGTCCACAGCTAGCCAAGCAAAGTTCTTTTGGCTACTAACAAAAAAAATCAAGGATGGAAAAGGAGCATTTCTTAAGACACCTGTACGTCCTCCCAGCCCCTTCCAAGGGGGAAGACGAGCCGCATCTCTCCAGTGCTGGCTCCTTTTCAATCCCTGACATGACAAGGCTTTCTGCCACCTGGCTCTCAGCGGGGCAGCCCTCTTCTCCTGCCCCCCAACAACTTGACCTGCTGCTGTTGAACTCCTGGCCCAACACGTCCACCAGATCAAGCCTCCTAATTCAGCTGAGTGCCCCCCTGAGTCAGTCCTGCCCATTTCTCCTGCGCCAACTCCCATTTCTAACTTGTAGCATCTCCCAAGAAAGTTCAGCCCAGCCACTGGGCTCAGTGGGGGAGAGCTCCCCCTCTGCAGCACCCCATGGGCTAAACCCAGTGTTATGCCAGAGCTTGAAGTGTGTGTGTGTTGGGGGATGCTTAGTCAATTGATAACCTGCAAGGACATTTCTATGGGGCTAGGCAGGAGCAAAGGAAAGGCAGGAGGAAGGAGAAGAAGAAACCATGGGGAGAAATGGGGCTGGAAAAGACCTCAAGAAGTCATCGAGGCAGGAAAGGTCCTGTGGTCCCAAACGAAAGGTCTCGTGTCCTATACAAGGATCCAAGCTGAGACCTTGGTGTTTTTAGCACCAGGCTCTAACCAAGAAGGAGATGGAAAAGAAGGGGAAGGAGAAGGAGAAGGAGAAGACAAGGTGTGGTGATGAACGTCTCTTACCTGTCGCCCAGCCGCTCGGGAAGGGGGGGGAGAAGGCAGCCCGATTGCTCAAATGGTTAAAAAAGATATGAAAGAGGAGCACTGATGAAGGGCAGAAAAGGGGAACTTTCTTATAGGACTGGAGAGAAAGCGGGGCGGGGCGGGGCGGGCCGGGGGCGG
>NW_005842023.1:1251314-1251848 GCF_000455745.1 Alligator sinensis | reverse complement strand
GCCCGCAACCGGGGGCACGGCCCGGCCTCGGCACAAGTCGCTCTGCCACCGGCTCACGTATACACCCCCTCCGACATCCAGATGTTGTGTACACGGACAGTCCTTATCCATGTCCAGATATATATCCAGCTCTAGCTCTGTCTAGGGATCTCTGTTTGCACCTATAGATCCATAGCTCCATATCTAGATATACATCTATAATGTGTGTGCGCGCACCACTGAACACATATATGTATATACATGTCTGTCTATATGTACGTGCGTGCATATGTGCGTGCGTACGTACTTGTGTGCATGAGTGTATATAAATATATGTGTGTGTGTGTGTGTGTGTGTGTGTAGCTATAGAGATTCATATATATATATATCAGATAGATAGATAGATAGATAGATGTACGTGTGTGTATCCAGATGGATCTACCTATCTGTCTGAAGAATTATTTTAGATAGATAGATAGATAGATGTGTGCGTATGCCGCTGCGGGTGGGGTGTATATATTACCCCCCCCCCCAAAATATCCATGCAGACTCAGA
>NW_005842023.1:1244435-1251191 GCF_000455745.1 Alligator sinensis | reverse complement strand
TTGGGGGGGGGGGGGGGCAGAGACCCAGTCTACTCCATTCACTGCCCTAAAACTCTGCTGAGCGGGGCGAGGTCTGGAGCCGCGAGCAATTCTTAGATCTAAGAAACCTTTCAGGTTTCATACACGTGTTTCAAGCAGTAACTCTTCTCTGGCTCGGGTCTAACGTTCCCAACACGCATCCACATCCTCTGTGCTCAGCGTATCAGATGAACACCAGTCGTGCATTGCCCTTTTCGTCTTGCCGGTGCCGGCAGCGTTCAGAGCAGTCACTGCAAATCTTCAACGCCATCTTCTGAAATTTAGATGTAATTAGCACCCATTTAAAAAAAATTAAATGAATAAAACCTTTTAGATTTGGGGGGGAGGGGCTCAGAATCCGTCTCCAGCCAGACGCTAGGACACCTTTTAGGTGCAGGCTAAAAGGGCAAGAGGTAGATCAAACACGTGTTCACTTGTGATGCTCCGATTGTCCTGCATCACCCACGCAAGGACAGCATCTTGAGCCGGGGAAATATACAGGCACCTCAAATACTGCATCTCACTAAAGGGTCGGGCACAAGATCTTGGGGGCTCAGCCTGAAGTTTCAAGGGCTGTGAAAGGTGCTGTGCTGAATAAGCTCTAACTATCCGTGGCAGCCTTGAACCTTAATTTTTTTGTCCAAGGCTCACAAATGCTGTTCACAAATGGGAAGTGGTGAATTAAATCAAGCCCCTGAGGATAAAACTCCATCTTTTCCCCCAGTTCCAGGAAGGTAGTTGAAAGATGTTCCCTTTTCAGACAAAGCTTATACACACGCACACATACATACACACACATAGACACAGGTGCACACGTATAGATGTACATACACACACACATGCATACACACACACACACACACACGCACACACACACACACACATATATATATTAAAATTCCTTGAAAAAGGAAAGAAAAAGGGGAGGAGCTTCTGTTTTTCATGAAAACATGTAGGAAATAATCTACCTGCTTGCCTTCCCCCCCCCCAAATAAAAGATTATCCCCAATTATCAAAATGCTCAGACCTGGACACTGAAAACCAGGCTCCTGAAGTCATCTTTAGGCAATGGTTTCACTTTTCAGACTTGGAGACTTCAGGAGGACAGGTTTTCCTAAAGTCAAGCAATTTCCATGTAAGGGCTAAATCAAAGCTGAAGAGCCTAATGTGAGGCAGGTGGGAAAACTGGGGCCAAATAATAAAATACTATTTAATACTGTTGTACTTTAAAAAAAAAATCATAGCGTGATTATTGTGTACACCAAGAAACCAGAATCCCCCACTGTCTTTGCATACATTTTGAACCCTCCAAGGCATCTTGCAGCCTATCCCACTATTGAGAAAGTGGCTAACCAAGCTGACCTCCAATGGGAGTTTCTGCATGAACATCAAGTTTGCAGGCCTAGTATGAGGCAGCTTCTCTTGCTGTTTAACCACTAAATTCACCCCAGCCCTTTGTAATTCACACTTTTAAGGTCACTCTGAGTAAATGCATGCCAGGAAAAGTGACTGTTTCTTCTAAATAGTTATTCAACATAAATTCAATGCAGGGGGAGCCAATTTTGTTATCAAAGACACATGTAGAAATTTCCTTCAGACTTCAGTGGGAATGGCAGCAATCTCTTTGTGATACAAAGTAGGCTCATGGTGTATAAATGTAGATGTAAGGAAGCAGGTACTTTTGTACCAGTAAAGCTTGGAGGATGCTCCCATTAGAAAGTCCCCTTTTCATAAGTTTAGAACACATCCAAATTTAAAAAAAAAAAACAGCCACCTTTCTGAACTCCTTTGCCCCTCTGTTTTCTGCTTTAGAAGGTGTCCAATCAGATTTCAATGCAGCCTTAAAGTACTTCTGTTGTAAACAAAGTTTTTTCCTGGTGAAGAACTGTGAATTCTACCTCCCAAATGAGGAAGATTAAGAGGGTAATATGCCAGAGAGTAAGGTTTTTGCAACTGGACAGTGCCACTCAGGGGTTCCCCCTAAACTGTGTTTATTATAAAATCCCCTTCAGTTGTATAGAGAGGGGAGTTCCATGGTACAGAAGAGGAACCTATACAGATTTACCGTAGGGTGTAGGCTGAAACCACTACTGTGTTACACTGATGTCAAACTGGAGTAACTCCAATGGTCTCAGTGTAGACAAACCAGCATAAAATTAATTATTGGTAGTCATGTTAGTTACAGTAGTGCCCAGGGACCCATCAAGAACTAGACCCCCATTATGGTATATTAACATAGAGTTATGCCCCAAAAAGAGTGTACAGTCTAACTATATCAGTAAGTTAAGTACATAGAAAGTAGTGAATCAAGCCATGAGCTGACTGGATTGGCTTGGTCCTCTGCCACTGAAATCAAGGAAGGATTTGACCACTGACTATACCTGGAGTGGAATAAGATTTTCAGCTCCTCTCCTTCCCACCTATAGCTCCAGATCATTTCAAAGCTTCTTCCAGCCTCAGAATCCCCAGGGTAACTTTTCCCTTGCTCACACAGGAGCAGAAGAGAGCAGGAGGCACCAATCTGGTTGGGAGGAATCCCAGTAGTGAAGGGCTCTGTCAAATTGGAAAGAAAATACAAAAGTCCAAAGCAACAAAAATGTCACTGCTCCTGCCACCCTATTAGGACTTTGCAGTTTCAACACTCCTGACAAATCTAATCAGCCTTATGTTTAAAAACATTTGTTAAGTGGTTTAGAGTAAATTTTCAGAAGTGACCAAGTGGCTTCAGGATCTAAGCTCTATTTTTAAAAATGTTTTAAGCCCATAAACACTTCAGTGCCACTGGCTCCCCATAGGACTTGTGACCTCTAGTACCATTGATTGTGTCCACTCAACAACTTACCTCCTCACACTGTTTGCTGTGGGTTGCTTCCTCAGCCACCAAAGTGGACTCCTTCATGGCCTAATCAGTACTGTCACTGAGCATGTCTACATGAGACATTTACTGTGCAGCTAATTAGTCATCTGCGCAGTAAACATCTTGTGTCGATACGCCCAGTGACAGCGCATCTACACAAGGCACCATGATGGCACCACTTCTGAGCAGGTAAGTTGCTGTATAGACTAATTAGCTGCGCAGTAAATGTTGTATGTCTACATGCATCCCCCTGTTAGACTGGGGTAAATTAATTCACTCTGCAGCAAGGTAGTACTTCTCAACACAAGCGCTATTATGCTGCAGAGTTTTTCACTCCACAGCAACACATGCATAGATGCTGCCCCGGCTGGCTAAAGCTTGAGGGTGTTTCAGTGCGGGGTCTGCCTGCCAGCTAGCCCCACACTGTAGCACCCTTGTGCACCAGCCAGCCTCTCCACAGTATATAGAGCTGGGGGAACAGCCTGGGGCTGGCAGGCTGACTCTCTGGGCTCCCTGCCAGTCAGGGCAGCTCCAACTCAGCTCAACATGCTGTGGTCCTGGACACATGTGCAGATGCGGCGGCTAAAAGCAATAAACTCTGGCACAATAAGCACCAGAGTTTTTAACTGCATATGTAGATGTGCCCACTCAGCACTACTAATTAGCTTATCCAAAGACAAACAGCTACACCACTTCTAGTTTAGAAGGCAGCCTAGAACAGTGCAATGTATTGACAGCAGTACCAGCAGATATGGCAAGTCTACCGTATAGATCTGGCCTGAGTCACTTTCGATAAAGGGAAGGGGAACATCTGAAAATTTTACCCCAAGTCCTTCATGCACAGCAGTGCTGCTGACTAATCACACACTGTTTAAAAATAAACTTTGGGCAATGTGTTATACGGATTCACTCCATTTTTAAATAATTTGGAAATACCTTGTTAGGGGAGGCCATATAAAGCTGTCTAAAATAGACTGTTACTTTGATCTGCAAGTATAGAGAACTTCAACTTTTTGATCATCTCTGCCTTTTTTCAGAATATCTTGTCTGCCTAACTAAAGACCACAGAGAAGAAAAGTTTGTCACACTCTCCACACACACTATAAGGGAGGGATTTGATAAGTCTTCAAATACCTAGAAGGCAACTATAGAGAGGATGGAGATGGGTTTTTCTCTGTGGCTGTAAGGGACAGGACTAGGAACAATGCCTTCAAGTTGCAGCAGGGGAAATTTAGGTTGGAGTTTAGGAGGAACTTTCTGACTATGAAGGTGGTCAAGCACTGGAACAGGCTACGCAGAAAAAGTGTGGAATCTCCATCCTTAGGAGTTTTCAAAAGCTGTTTAGACAGATAGTTGGCTGGGATGGTTTAACCAGGGATGATCCTGCCTTGAGCAGAGGGCTGGACAAGATGATCTAATGAACTGCTTTCCAGCTTTACTTTCCTATGATCTCTAAACTCTAGCACAATCTGAGGGCTCCATCCTGCAACCACTTGAGCATCTGAATAACTTGGGCCCAGATGCACAAATATATTAAGGCATCCAAAGATGCAGATTGATGCAAAGTGGGATTTATAAAAGCAGTTAGGCACCTAAAGAAACTTTTACAAATCCCTCTAGAAGGCTATGCACTTTTAAGTACCTAAATACCATTGAAAAATCTGGTGCCTGCTACCCTGATTTAAGATTTTCCAGTAGACTAAGGGAATTTCATTGGCATTATTTTACATTGAGAGCTGTGTACCAAACTACCTCAGGCCCCTTATAAGAAATACAGCTTATTTGTTTGCAGGATGATAACCTAAGGCTGTTGTAAGGTTCAGATATGGTTTATGTATATCATATATTTAAAATCCCATGTCCACTGCAAGATGAAATAACAACCAAACTATGTTGAGGACTATGGTGCTGGAACTGGGTCATGAGACAGTCATATTTGCCATGAATGAAGATTTCAAAAGTTATAATAAGCACTATTTAACAACATGTTGGAAGTCAGACTTGTTGTGAGACAGCTTTTAATAAAATGGGCATGTGTCTCTTATGAGCTGGACTGAAAGCATAACTCATTTTATGCATGTAGGATATCAAAAAACCTCCACCAACTGGCAAGAACTAGATGAACTATTTGTACTAAAACACTATTGTGTAGTTAGTAAATGTAGCTCTTTTCTGCTGCATAAAATTGTTTGAATAAATCACATTTTGCATGCATTTGTTCATTGCTCAAAACTATGCAAGAAACATATTATGAAAATACATTTCAGTTTACATAATGTTCAAAAACTATTCACATTGCCATCAGGATTTGATTTGTGCAGTTTGCAATTTGGGCTGTTCTGACCAGACATATAGCACAGATTGGGAACTTTGTTTCCCTGATTAACCACGTTTTAACTTTTAGAAGCAGATTTCTGATCTGTATCCTCATTAGTATAAGGACTGATTTGTTCCCTGCCACTGTTTTGCAGTATTTGCCCACATCTTGCTGTTTAGCAAATAGTCATCTTGATAAATTTACACAGCAAATTTATCAAGGTGGAATATTCGTGGAAAGTGAACACAGGAGGGATGTGGACACAATTGAACCAAATTCTCCTAAAATTTGAAAGCTTGAAGAGAGCATTTGAATGACTTTCCCAATTCTGTTAGTATCTGATCACTACCAAACTCTACTTTAAATATTCAAGTCAGTCATCCAGAGCCCAATAACTTCTCCAGAGCTACAGAGCCAGTCTTCAAAAAGGCCTCCCCACTGTACAAATAATACTGACAATACTGATACTTCATACCCTATAATCCACCAGTGCAACATCTATAGGTTATAGCCACAGCAACACTGAGGGAGGGATGCACAACCAAAGAAGCAGCTCCAGTCACCACTTTGGGAGACAGACAAATATATCCACCACTGCAGCTAGTGCCTAGCTTCGTTGACACCAGCAGCACCAGTACAGCAGCTGGCACTGCCCTGTAGAGCTGTCCTGTTATGTCTCTGCTTATGGCTGAGAATTTTCACCACCATGAGATACTTGAATGAAAAGGCCACATTTCCAAAAGCAGCCAGTGGTCCCAAAAGCAAAAATTCCTTCAAACATGTCTGAGAACAACAGAAGTTTTCGGGTGTTGCACATTTTTAAAAATCTTGACGGGTTCTTTTGCTGATAAATACCAATAAATATAACATCTCAAGTTTATGTTGCTTTCTCAACACTGAGCCATCTCTTAGGAGAATAAAACCAGCTACAATAGCATTTCAACATTGCACCTCTCCCCCCTCACCCCACTTAGTATACACTTTCCCCAACACTCTAAACACCTCTATACACTCTTCAATCACATGGTTATAAAATCCCTTCTCTAAGACTCATCTCCAAGGGTTGCGTTCCTCATATGTTTCCCTTGAATTCCTTAAAGCTGTATAATAATCGACCAATTCAAAATATATAAGATGAAATGCAATTAACATCAAAAGTATCCTTGTATTCAGATATAATTAAATTATGGCATTTAGTATCCTCAGATTCTTCCTCTGTTCTCAAGTGTATAGATAAAGTTTTGTCTTTGAATTAAATTAAATAAAAAGGTATTATCATAGTCTTGACATTATTCAGAATTTCTCCTAAAAGTAAAAAAATATTTCACATGCCAATTTCAAATTAATTTGTTCTTTTTCTTGGTGTCTGAATGAAGTATGTTTTTGCTTAGAGTTTCAGGACATACATTTTCAAAGGGAGTATGTCATGTCTTCAAAAGACACTGCAAGTGGGGCTGGGATCCTCTGCTTACACCCTTCTGTGGTCCTAAACGTAGGCAGTCATGCTGTTATATGCATCTTTACTCTAAAAAGTGTTTGTTGGGCTGCAGTAATTCATTCCTGC
>NW_005842023.1:1231161-1243045 GCF_000455745.1 Alligator sinensis | reverse complement strand
TGGCTGTGCAATGATGTTGGCCAGTGCCTTCAGTACCCTCGGATGGAGCTCATCCGGGCCTGCCGACTTAAAGGCATCCAGTTCCTCCAAGTGACTCTGCACCATCTCAGTCTATGCATGGTAGTCTGGCGCCTTGCTGCTGCCTCTCTACAATCCCAGTGAGAGCCTTGTCTTGCCCCTCGCTTAGGAACACTGAGGTAAAGAACTCATTGAGGAGTTCAGCCTTGTCCGCCCTGTCCGTCACCAATTGCTTCTGCCCATTTAGTAGGGGTCCTATTCCTCCCTGGGCCTTCCTTTTACTCCCTATATATCTAAAAAACATTTTTAGATCCTTTACTTGGGATGCCATCCTCAGCTCCATGGCAGCTTTGGCCTGTCTAACTGCCTCCCTACAAGTGCGAGCAGAGGAGGTATACTCCTCTTTGGTAATCTCTCCCTGTTTCCACTTTTTATATGCTCCCCTTTTAGCCCATAGGCTGCCCTGGATTTCTCTGGTTAGCCAAGGAAGCCTCCTGGTCTCCCTCTGTGCTCGAGGGATCATTTCCTTAAGGCACAGCCACCCTTCCTGGGCTCCCATCTCTTCAAAACTCCTACTCTGCAGTGCGTCCTTGACTAATCTCCTGAGTTCATTGAAATCAGCTTTCCTAAAGTCTAGCACTTTCACCCTACTAGTTACCTTACCCATCTCGCAGTATATTAACTAGTTCATTACAGTGCGGACAGACTTGTTCTCTCAAGGAAGTGAAATTTAAAAAAAAAATCCTTAAAATCAATCTGAGGAAGGGGATTCTTGTTTATTCATCATAATATTTTAATTGTACAGCATCTGAAGATCCCAAAGATCTTTACCAACATTCAGATAGTCTCACATCAGCTCTGTATTATCATATTTGTTTTTAGGGTTGAGCAAAAATGATTTACCCAATAAATTGAGCCTTTCTTCCATTTTGCAGCTTGTTTGCACTTGTAACTCAAAATTTGCTAACATTTCTGTGAATAAAGACCAGTGTATATGTGAAAAATAAAAATACATAACCACATACAACCATAAAGACACATTCCAGAATAGCTAGACTACCTCCATGTACCAACCTATTTAAGAAGTGAATTAATTTAAAGTGGAATCAGAGCACATTACATGTAGAATAAGACTGCACACCCAGGGAGTTACTCCTGGATAGCTGTTGCACTTTTAATTCTCACCCTATTCTGTTCTGGAATAATTTACCCACATGGAGAAGCTCTGATTCTTGTTCATTCACAAACAGCTCACTATCATTTTTATTCGTAACATGGGCTAACTGATTAGACACACAAGGTGGCAGGGAGTTTCTGTTCCCTCACTTCAGTGCAATCCATTAGATTCAAGTTTCTGGTACAAATATAACCACAATGTGTAAGTTTGATACCTGCTTTATAGAAAAAAATCCTGTAATATTCAGCGTTGAAAATCTTAATTAAATTTTGCAATATTCACACTGTTCTGTTTGCTTGGTTGAGAAGTTAACTGTGATGCAGAGAAGCCAAATAACTTCTCCAGAGGTACAGAGCCAATCTTCAAAAACAACTCCCTACTGTAAGAATAACACTGACAGTACTGATACCTGCCCCCCAGTACTCAAAAGAACCAATGCCTTCATCCCCACCTATCCCTCTGGGGTAGCAGGTCCCCGCACCAGGGCCTTGAGCACATCCCAGCCACCCTCTAATCACCTGAGTCCACAGACATACTCCAAACCTGGAAATACCCAAGTAGTTAACTAGTATTATTAATTTAATGTGGAAAGTGGTTGATGGTTGGTGGCAGTACAAAACTGTTAGAGGAATAGTCAGTGTTGATACCAATCCCTGATGTTCTGACTCATTTCTCTACTCCAGATCATTCAGGAACACTTCTCCCTTTGGATTATTCTGTTTATTTGTATGATATGAGGCATTTTGGTTCTGTTCAGATGCTAGCAGTAGCTGTTAATTTGTGATTATGGTGATTTGTGCTCACAAATAGTGATTATGTTGAATTAGAAATTAATATATGTTAGGTACTTTCCAAACACAGAAAACAACTGCCTTTGCCCTGAAGAGTTTACATCTTTAACCATGCTCAAGTTCACGCACCACTTTATGATGTTGAAGCACAGGATCAAGAAACTTAAAGATTCCACGTATTTTAGGAATATAAGATTGGAAGGGCCATAGAATCCAGATCCCCATGTTAGCAGCCACTCATTAAACTGAAGGAATCCTTCAAATCACTACTTTAAACCCTCACCTACAACTACGAAGAACTATATGTGAAACACCAAAATACCTATAAAAAGCCCCCCCCCAAACTAAAAAAAGCACAGGTAACAAGGGTTCTGTCATTACCTTACCAATGGAACAGCAAGGAAGTAGGTGGTTAATACTGGTATATGCTTAGAAGACTCTAGGCAAAAAAAACAATTTCAACCACTACAGAGAAAGGCAAAAACCACTGCCTTAAATCAAATTGGCACAGACTTATGGGGAATAATTGGTGACTACTATGACACTCAAAAGAAGAGCGCGATGCTCTAGCTAGGAAGCTCTGGGTTTCCTGGTACTGGCAAGAGAATCAGTGCACAATCAAAACCCCTCCCAAACAAAACAGCCATAGCTATTATGATCTTGTGGCTGCCTACAAACTCATCGGGGGGGCCCAGCAAGAAATAGGGGATACAATGTTCATCAGGGCGCCTGTCAGGGTAACTAGAAATAATGGCCACAAACTAGAAGAGAGCAAATTCAGACTGGACATCAGGAAAAAAATTCTTTACAGTGAGGGATGCCAGAATATGGAATACACTTCCAAGGAAGGTGGTGCTGTCCCCTTCCTTGGAGGCATTTAAAAGGAGATTGGACAGGCACCTGGCTGGGGTCATCTGACCACAGCACTCATTCCTGCCCAGGGCAGGGGGTCGGATTCGATAATCTAATAGATCCCTTCTGACCCTGTCATCTATGAAACTATTACACAATCCACAAGATCTACTCTTATACCTCAACCTGGGGGCTGCAAACTCTTAATTCTACATCACATACACACCATTTGGTTTGTCAAAAATCCCTATCATATCCTTTTAATTTGATCCTTGACCCCTTGTATGAACATTTGCTGCACATTATTTCATGTTATTCTTTCCCATTGAAAATTTCCAGCTGCTCAACCAGGAAGCAAAAGATGCTCACAGAAATCATAACAACTCCATGAACAAGTTGCTAACCCAACAAGAGATTAAAGTGATAATTGCATAGTTTTCAGAGTAAGTGTATCTATTTGAATTATTATTATTTTGATGGACTTCACCTTCAATCCATCCTTCAGTCAGTCCTGAGGATTATGTCTCTTCAAAGAAAATAGCCTTTACTCTACCCTGCAGATGACATCAGTCATGTGCCTATAACTGACTATAAATGGAAGTCTGTGCTGCTAATCACCTTTTGTTGTGCCCATTTGTTTTAGCTGGAACATAGAAAGTATAGCCTGATTTATTGCTATTAGAAAACTTAAGAAAAAACTTTCTTGAGGAATGCCAGTTCCTTTTCCCTGGGAATTTTGGCGCTATGAAAGACTTTTCTTTTAACACATGAAAAGGATTTACTTTCAACATGAAAAATCAACCCCCTCAAATGCTCTGAGTTTCTTATTTTTTTCTGCAACAGTTTTCACTTTGGGGGTTTCAAAAATTGATTTTGTTTTAACCAAAAAATAAAATATTTTACACTTTTGTCTTCAGTTATTGATTTCTCATCTTGAAAGACTGGAGACAAATCTGACCAAAATCAACATTTTCTGCACAAAAATGTTAATTTTGGTTAAAAAGCCATTCTTGATAAAGCAGCACCACTCCTTTGTAAACAGTATGGGTCGCTTTTGGTTTTTATGTTCATTAAAACCTTTAGGCCAGGCAGCGACTTCCACGAAGCTCATAAACTTGCTGGCCTGGGAATCTCTAGAACACCTTTACCCTGCCAGGGATAGTCATTAAACTGAGATTCTTCTCAGAAAAAGTAACTATGAAAGCTGCATCCTGTGATACCAGCTTATTTCCATATCCAGTATTCTCCGTTGACAAATAAATTATTTTTTCCTAACATTCACCCTGCTCTCTAATACTCAACATGGTTTCTTCCCTTCTTGCTTCTTACCACTGGTAATAAAGGTCCTTATGTCACAATGCATCCTCCAAGTATCATACAAATGCAATTGGCAAGCAACTCTTGACAAAATTGCTTTGTTACATATCAATTATAAATAAGCTAAAGGAAGCCATTCATGAAATCTGATGCCTGCAGAGGGAAAATAGTCAGGAAAAATCCAAAAATACCAAGCTGTCAAACCAAAGAAATTTTTTATCTTAATTATTAGAAATGAGAATCTGTTTTGGCCTCTTGGGAAACATATCCCTTTTTCTCATGGGGCACAGCTGATCACTTCTTCCCCCCAAATTGTGCATGCATGTGTGCATGTGGCAGAAAAATATTAATACCATGGCACCAGGGGTTCTCAGTTCAGCCTGATTCAGAACCTTATAGGACCTCAAGGATTTCCCCAGGGGGACTGCAGCACAACAGGCTGCAGCTTCCTATTTACATTCCTCATCAGGAAGAGAGGAAAAATAATCCTCAACATGCCCCTTTGGGATTTCCTTCCTCTAGGCCCAACACATAGTGGGTACATCTACATGTGCAATTAATGTGACACAATAAACTCTGGAGCAGTTGGGGCTGGACTAAGCTGCTCCCAGGTGCAGTGTCTACAGGTGCACCCAGGACAGTAGCAAGTTGAGCCAGGGCAGAGCTGGCCCCTGGCTGTCTGGGTTGACCAGGTACAACGTACACCAGTGGTCAGAATTTACATGTGCGTTTTAGTGCAGTTAATTACTCTGTTGTACTAAACTGACAGTACTCTCTTACAGCAGAGTTAATTAGTTTACTAAGCCCTAATACCAGCACATGTGTAGATGGTGCCACTTTACTGCAGAGCTAATTAGTCTACTCTGCAGTAAAGAGTACATATAGATGGACCCAGTGAGAAAAAGCATCTGAAGCAAAGTGGAGCATATATCCTGCCCCCTTCAAAATGAGGCAATGGAATGGAGAAAGGAGGCAAGTTTTGGCAGGGCAAGTTGTCACTGGGAATTAGGAAAGAAATTTCAGTCCAAAGAGATGCCATGTTTAAAGTAAGTTGGACTTTTGCTCTCTGTTAGGGCACTAAGCTGTAGAGCACTAAGAAAAAGATGACTCTGGGCTTTTCTTTCCCCAACAATGTTATCAGACTGAGGTGAGTTGGGTTCAGCAGAAAATACTTGGAAGAGGTACTGAGTGATTTGTGCTCAGCTGGAGATTTATTTCAGTACAAAGGAATGTTGAGATTGTGGAGTACAGGCTAGTCATTTCAGAGAAGTGCCACTACAGCAAAGGGGCATGCACAGCTTCATAGGAGCCTTAATCTACTCTTCAATGCCATAAAGAACTTATTTGCTTTATTTCTGTCCTCCTCCTATACTATGGCTGTTGGGCCAAGTCATTCCCACCAAAGGGTTAGCTGGGATGCTAGAGGCAGCAGAGGGCCTGATGGATATAGCCTGATTGCTTGGTGTGTAGGGTAGGAGGAAGAGATTGATGGAGAAGGGTAAGTCTTCCTCATAGCTACCACCTCCTGGCATGCTCTCTTCTGTGCCCCCAGTACCCTGTTCTACTCCTCATGTTGTCCCTCTCCCTTCAGTCCTACCCAGTATCCATTGGATTTCCCATTCTCTCCCCCAGTCTTTCCAGTCTCCTCTTGCCTTGCTACTATGGGGAGGGATAGGACATGCAAGAGAACACCACAGCTTCCCCTCCATTTTCTGCCTTCTACACTGCTTCTCTTCCTCAGGTAGCATGGTAGGAATATTTCCAACTGCTCCAATCTTCTTTATTTTCTGAACAGACATATTTGCTACCTCCTCTTCCCAGTTGCTTCCTTCAGGTTTGGATCCAGAAGGAGAATCAAAAACAGAGGAAACTTGGCTGCCTGATACCCCTCTGCAATAGTAGCCAGGACATCAGGAGAGGTTTTCTCTAGGGACAATAAGCACCACTGTCACCAGACTGAGTGAAAAAGGAAACTCATAGCCAAGAGTTGAGACGCATGGGTTGGAAAGACCTGTCAACACCAAGACTGGCCTATGCTGAATTCATACAATGAAAGTTTTGTGATGGTCCCAAGAAACACTGCGTCTTGCAGATGTGTGTTGGCAACTTCTTTTAGGGATCCAAATGCTACCCTACAAGACCAGAACCATTGACATGGTTTACAATGCTTCCAGTAATGGGCTCACGTGAAGGACGGTTCTGGTGAAGAACAGCAACATTCTTATCAATAGTTCCCCTGTCCCAACAGTAGCATGAAACACACTTTCCCTTGCCTTTTGGGAGCAGAAGGGGAACAAAGCTGATGCCGGAAGTGGAGGAAATCTTAGATAAGCAGCATTGAAAGAAGATCCAGAAGAAATACAAGTGAAAGGAGAGCAACTGGTTCCTAAAGGGACAATTCCAGCAGGGAAAGCAGTGTGCTTGCGTTGCCTAAAGACTTTATAGCAAGGCTGAGCAGACAGTTATATTCCCGAGGGCAAGAAATCAGAATTCTGGTTGAGGCAGATCAAGGCCAGGAAAGTCTGATATATACACAGTATTAAACTGAAACACCAAGCAATGAAAACAGAGTTTTCTTATAACAGAATGATGCTCCCAGGGTTTGATGGAAGCCATGGTGGGATGCCCCCAACCTCTACGAATGCTTGATATTCTAACAGGACAGCAATGTGTGCTAAATATCTGAACATCCCACTAGATGCCTGGAACACGCATGCACTACAATCTTTCTTTGCACTTCTGCTGCTTTTTTTTTTTTTTTTTTAAATTGTGGCCCCTGTGGGGGAAAAAAGCAGGAGTCAATCTCACAGGGAAAAAAGGTACATGAACACAAGCTTGGCAAACCTCACAAACACGCTTGGCACAAACACAAACAAGCTTGGCAAACTTCAGGATAAGCAGGAGGGTTTGCAAAATCCAAAATCCCATAAAGTTTTCCCTGCCCTAATATTTAATTACCTCAGGGAAGCTGTGAAGCATAAGTCATGTTCATAAAACACTTGGAGAGCCGTGGGTGGAAAGCACCACATATGTGTAACAAATTATTACAAAACAAGGGCATGATTAGAGGTTTCAGATGAAAAACCCTAAGGGAGGTAGGAATGTACCTCATACAATTCATGCTCTTACTGGTTTACCCTAACCTGATTAGTGAGGGGTAAATCCTGGGTCCCAGCCCATTCCCACCAGCTGGTATCATTGTGGTCAGTGCTTACGTTGTCTTCTTTTCAAAAGACAGAGGAGGAACTTAAAACCTCAAAAGAAAAAAAAATAAGACTTTAAGGTGTGCAAGCAGCATCTATATTCTTTGCAGGAATATCCCAGAGGATTAGCCAATATTCCTTAGGCAGCTGAATGAATACACTTCTGTGACAAATGTAGGTCTGACTGTCTTCAGTTTCATCACTACAGTACAGGAGAGAGGTGGCTGGGTTTGAGTGAAAAAAGAACTGAATGAATGTGCAGTGGTATTTCACTTTGAAAAGATGCTGTGCAGTCTGTCAGATACGTGCAGAAGAATGATTTAAAAAGAAACAAAATAGCTATAAACAAGGAGTGAAAAGGGGCTGTCTGGCATGCTAGTCCAGTCAGAATTTGTCCTGCTCTCGGTGATCAGGCTGGCTAACACACAAGCCAGCAAGTGCTCCCATCCTACTTGCAAAAACCACACACACACACATTCACCCTTGCCCATCGGTACGTGATGCAATCAAACTTCAACTTACAACATAAGTCCAGGTGATTTTCAAGTAAGCTGCATACTAGTAGTTTCCCTTCAAAGGTAAATGGTCAAGCCACAACACAACACAAGCAGATCAAGTGAGCTGACAGCATTTGAAGCTGAAGCGCAGACACGGCAGCTCAAGCAGCTCTAAGCACTCTAGCTCATTGTTTCCCGACATTCTCCTAAACCATCACCCTTTTCTCACCTAGTAGGGATCTAGCCTGAGTTTTCTTTCCCATTTAATAAAACATATGGGTGTAAGTAGCATTCAGGGTCTGTTCTCCAGAGCTGATGTCTGACACCCTCCTGTGCAACTTGAGTTGTCCTTCTGATGAGACTCAGAAAGGATCCATTACGCTCCGTTGAGATTCTGGTAAGGCACCTCACTCAATGTAGGCCCCTGAAAGATTATTGGAAAAACACCCCCATGACCAGCAAGAGCCATTCACCTTTCCAAGTGGAAGAGGATTGTAACAGAGCAGAAACAGCCATAGTGGCTCCCTTATGAGCATGCTCGGAAGGGTTGGGTTGAATTGTGCAGGAGGAATAGAATCTAAAACTAAGTGGCTCGCAACAGCACATGTGCAGAGCTACATTTAGTTTATATAGCACTTAGCTGCCTGTAGGGGAAGTTGGACTGGGGATGATCTGTCTAGGACTTCAGTAAAAGTATGACCATCGTGCCACCGCTCTTAGCAGAATACAGCATGCTCTTGTTTTAATTAGGAGAAGCTGTACTTGCTGATGCCCTTTCCTTCCCTATCTATTTGGAAGAGTCTATGGTGCTAAACTCAGGAGGCCTCATTTGCAGAGGTGCTGAGAGCCAGCAGCTCCCACTGATTTCAGTTGGTAGGATGCTCAGCACCTCTGACAATTTGGATTGTGGAGGCACTGAGCATGTGAGCTACATCAGAGCTAAGCCTTATGCGAGGATGGAAAAGATGGGTTCTCATCCCTTCTTGCTCCTCCATGAGGGACTTGATGTAACAGATCCCAGAGCCATCTACAAATGTCAAAGCCAGTAAGGTTTGGGGTCAAATTTTCAAGGAACCTAACTTTCACTGAAACATAATGGGATGCTCATCTATGTCCAAGCCACTTTTGAAAATAGGACTTGGGTGCATTTGAAAAATATCTTTGAACAATAAATATGGCATTGGGGTTATGTCATAAGGTGTTTCTCCGTCCCCTCCTTCCCAAAATCAGACATAAGGGATTTTTAAAATACATTCCCTGGCGTCCCTCAGAGTTACAGCAGGGTTTGATGTTGGACAGGAATACAGCATCATCAACAGAGCTGGAGCAAACTCTTAGCTAAAGGTCACAAGATTCTTTAAAAGAGAAATGCTGCAGCTTGTAGTCACTAGAGGTTTTGTACCAGTAGTCGTCACCCTGTGAATTTTAAACAAAAAATACAACAATGATCTTACTTGGGGCCTTTCACAGTTTAAACAAAAGAAAAAACTGTTGAAAAAGAAGCATTAGAAAAGTTGGGTGTGCATGGGTGTGAGAGAGAGAGAGAGAGAGAGAGAGAGAGGTGTGTGCACATGTATCTGAGAGACTGGAGAAGCAACCGTTTCATATACATGCCACTTGTTTGTATGCATCTCACATCAGCAGGTTGACCTAAAATACTCTGGGCATTAGGGCAGAGTTTCAAAAGTAGAGAGGGAATCGATTTTGATGACTGTTGAGCGTCTAATGTCTCTGGGCCTTGGGCGTTCTCCCATTGAAACAGCTTTAAGATGAACTATCCAAATAAACTTTTCAATTCTAACTCAAAGACACACAGGAGAGAAATCTGGGTCTTCAGTGAGTTTCATCTGACAGTTGAGACTGCCCCACAATATTTTTGATGAGCGAGCAGCTGCAGTGACTGTTGACAGCTGATATAATCTGGACCGTCTATTTCACTAACTCTAACAGCATGTGTTCTTTTCTTTGGGTGAATAAAAAAAGGTTTTTCCATGCATGGCTACTCTTGGTTAACCTGAACAGGAAGGAGAGTCTGGTGGGTGAGTTACTAGCATTGGCAATCGTTCTTTTCTGAAGCAAAATAAATCCTCTCTCATTACAAATTACACAAAAACGTAGCCATGCAAGAAGCAGTTTAAGGTAAAGCATGGCAGAAAACACCAAGAATTTCCCTCGCCCACTCAACATTACTCATTATATTACATAATTTTCTTTTTGGGGCCTCAAATGCTGTGTCTGTTTAAATAAAACCTGCCTACTGGATTTTGTGTATATTCAATGTGGTTACACAGGTAGCACAAAAGGAGGCAGCAGTCCAGTGGGTCAGACAATCTGCCTCATTTGTGGTAACATCTGAGGCGAATTGTATGATACTCTGGGCTTTATTTTCCTGTCCAACACCAACCTTAGGGTACTTGCATCCTTACCAGTCTTTGTAAAGTCCTTCAGGTGGCTTTACATCAAGTGACAGACACTATTACAGTGTCTGTCACGTTTTTGTAAGACTATTACAAAGTCTGGAAGCAATTGCTGTGACAGCAGTTAGAAGGAGTGCTTGTACAGTAAAAAGCAGTTGTTTTACAGAGCTTCTTTAAACATCCATTAGCTTTGGCACACTTTGTCCTTCATTCCAAAACAGAAGCTGCTGCTTTTGCTGTGAGGGGGGCATCAGGTTAAGAAAGACACCTGCCTTTTTTCTATCTAACCCTCTTCAAGTCGCAGTATGCTACATCTTCTCTTCACTGATGACTTTCAGTGTTTGCTGGCAGCTCTCACCCTGCTCTCTCATACAGCACTGCCAGTGAGGATGCCAAAAGAACAAACGGCCACTCAGTGGCCTTGACAACCTTTCACTTGAAAAACCTGCAGACAGATCCTGCTCTCCTCACAGTCAAGCAGGGCTTTGCCATTGACTTCAGTGAGCAAGATCTTTTATTACCTATTACCTAATAGTTACAGGAGCAAATGGCTCATTGAAAATATCATTCCTTATCAAAAGTATATTAATACAGCTTGCATTAAGAGAGTAACTGAGAGGATCAATATATAGCGGGGGGCACGTGGTCAGTAGAAAGGCAAGTTCTTTTGAAGCACCTAATGAAGTAATCCTTACCAGGATAGCAGTCCGTAAGCAGTGGTGAATGCCCTATATAAATTGGTACATGTGCTAGTATGACTTCTTGAAAGAGTAATCTCTGCACTGGCACAATCAGCCTTATATCATGGATAGGGTACACAGAAGCTAAACTGTTCTGGGTCTGATAGCCATCGGTGAATACATTTTAAAAATCACAATGTATTCTGCTGCATGTGATGAAGACACGTATAATCAAAACTGATCTTTAGATTAGAACCATTTATTTTCAGATGTATCTACCAGTAGCCAAGCTCATGCCTTGCAAAGGTACTTCCCATTTGAGGAAGATAATCCTGCATTTAGAGCTGTACAGTTGGACAATGTGAGTTCAGCTAAACGCACTTCACATAGGAGCTGGGATTGCTTCAAGAGACTATGTAGTCAGTTCCTTCTGGACTGAGTGAGCATCTTATCAGGTCCTTCTGAAACAAGACAAGGAGCATAAGCTCTCTGCATCTCTCAGAGGGAAGAAGCCTCTGAGATGGGTTAAGAAATCCATACAAATATGGTTAGACCCTGAGGATCATCTGACAGTCCAGGTTCAGATATAAGTATGCACAAACTACCAAGCACATACTCTGGAATCTGGTTTATTGCATGGGTTACTATAGCCCCACATACATGGAGAAGGCCTTCTCCCCCTAGTCCTCCAAGTCTTTCCATAAACTAGGTCCATCTATTATTCTTCAGACAGAAAAGCCCTTATGCCTTCAGAGGTTTAAATCTCCTCTTGGGATCCCTCAAGATTCAGCTAGATATAGTGATATCTTATCCTAGATATATTATTATATTACATATTCGTTCAGCTAGTGCCAGCATTGAGTGCCACGAAGAATTAAAATAGCACCCTTAAAACTAGTCTCCGAGATACTGTGGGGACGACCCCGCATGGG
>NW_005842023.1:1222664-1231130 GCF_000455745.1 Alligator sinensis | reverse complement strand
AGAGAAAGCCTTCTCCGCCAATTTATCCATGCAGATGTCACAGGTGATGGGAGTGAGCTAAAATTGCTGGCAACATTTAGTGACTCAGAGGCGGCCTCTCTGGAGGAGGATGGGGTAACACCATTACTATATGCCATTATGCCTTGCGCTCTAGCACCAACAAGGGAACACAGGTTGTATCTTTAAAAGTACAGCAGGGACTACTCTCAGCTCCCTGCAGAAGTCCTTGGAGCACAGGGACCTGCAGAGTGTTGATCTATAGCCGCATTTTCTCTGCAAAGGCACTCTGGCATCCTCACTGCATATTAGACCTTCCATGGCTCTTCCAGGCAACATACAGCTTTACCCCTAATACAGGAAATATTAGCAGGAGAAGTGAAAGTTAGGGTCAGCAGCCTGATGCTAAAGGAGTTGTTATTGTTAAACATCAAGATGAGCACATGTGGCTTAGTCTGTTCAGTCAGCCTAGACAGCACTAATCAGTTTGTTCAGCCTTGTTATTTTTATAACGGCCTTTTGGCAGAATGAAAGAGCACCGTCTGCACGCTACTGGTTCTTGAAGAAATTTCTCCTTGATTGTCCCTCATTGATCCTGTCTCAAGAAACACACACTGTTCCTAAAAGCTGTCCTGCACCTCAAATCTCCAGTAGCCACTGGCCTTCCATTCGCTTGATAGTAAATCTCCCAGCATTGTAAAGCTACTAAACATCGAAACAGGCCACAACCAAAGCCCCATCTGGCTTATGTTTGACAGAATTCCTCTGTTCTCCTACCTTCAGCAGTCAGTCAAATCACCCCACAAGGAATCAGGTTTAGATTTTATAATCCATTATGATTTGCAGTCTTCCCAGAGTCCAAGGTAACTGTCCCACTGCTAGGCAACAGCACCAGTTTGATAGAAGCTGAGAGGTGACCAGCTGCTGTACCGATTAGAAGGGACTAACAGTATGGGGAATCTAACTATGAGACTGAAAAATGCAGGGACTGAAAGTTATTTCTTTTCCCATCATCTTTGGTAAATTACTTTCAAAGATGACAGAAATTGTGGTCATCTGCATATCTTGTATGAATGACTCCTGATTCCCATTCGAGTCATCCAGTGCTATGATGTGTTAGAATGTGCCACCTCAGTCCTGCTTATGCATTCAGTCTTGGAAAAGTCACATACAGCCAGCAAAAAATAAGCAATTGATAGACTGCTCCCATGCACCTGATGGGGGAAAGGGAGCTTCTCCCCATCCTTGAATACATTTCATACTTTCTTGAGGATGGTTTAGGGACAACACATACACTTATGGGAACAAGGCCTACATGTTTCATGCTGACCTAATTTAAGACACCAGTCATGAGTCTAATTTTTAGGAAGAGCTGAAAACCTGCTCTCCTGCCTTTTTTAGTGTTCTTAGGTTGAACGACCAAAAACAGAAGCATCAAAAATAGTAATATTTGCTTTGGTAAATACAGGCTAAATGTTTGTTTTTGGAAGTTCATGATATTAATTAAATTAATTATTTATTTATTCATGTTTTACAAAACATTTAGGAACATAGGACTGGAGGGGGCCTGAGCCATCAAATCTAGTCCCCTGCATTCACAGGCAATTTTTAACCAAAGAAATCTCCCAGATTTTAAATAAGATGAGTGGATTGCTTCTTTGACAGCTGCCTATCCACCACCAATTTTTTTTCTTGTATATAATTGGTAAATTAAACCCTCTTCACCAAGAATCACCACCTCACCACCACCTGGTTCCCTCCAGAGGTGAGCACTTTTGAAGCTCCTGTGTTACTTGTTGTTATGTCTACAAGGTATGAATCAGTTTCCAAACACTAGTTTAAAAATTGGTTAAAAGAATATGTTGACTTAATGAATGAAGGAACTTGGAGTTGACTTGCCCTCCTCCTTCAACCCACCAGCTTTGAGTCTGCTCTTAAACCAATGCAACCAGGCACTGACCCTTGTTCCAATTTGGCCCTGACATAGCTAAGAGTCAAATACTAGCAGATTCTACTGAACAATACTAACCTGCTGCAATGCACCCCAAAGCAGTATTAACTACTGTGTGAGGAAAAACAGCTAAGTAAAGGAGCAGTCACATCTCACCAGATCCAAAGTTTCCATCTATTCTTTTAAAAGGAAGATACTAAGTGAGTCTACTTGACATGTTTACTGTGGAGTGGACTAATTAGCTCTGCAGTAAACATCTCATTGTCTGCACATGCAAGGTTATTAGGCTGGAGTAAACTAATAAACTCAGTAGCAGGGTAGTACTTGTAAATACAAGAACTATCCTGCTGCAGAGTTTTTTTACCCTGCAACAGCGCTCAGAGATGCTGACAGGGTTGGCTGGGGCACAAGGGTGCTTCATTGCGGGGACTGCCTGCTGACTAACTACACACTGGAGCACCCTTGTGTCCTAGCCAACCACTCCACAGCATGTTGAGCCAGGGGGAGCAGCCCCGGGCTAACAGACTGATCCCTCGCTGGGCTTTTTGCCAGCTCTTCTGACCCAGCTCAATGTGCTGTAGTCCTAGATGCACATGTAAATGAGGCATCCAGGAGCAATGAAGTGTGGCACAATGAGTGCTGGAGTTTATTGCTGAGCATTAATATGCAGGTATAAACACGCCCACTGATACATTGAATAAAATCCAGGTCCTCCACAAAGCAACCCAAAAATCACAGGAGGACAATGGAAGGACCCAGTAAGCACCATTCCTGTTAGCTTTGTAGCCTGTTACCCAATTACTGTATGCTATAACTCAGTTTATCAAATGCCAACACATATTCCCTATGCAAGTCCTACTTAAGTACTACCTCTTTAGCATTGTAAGCATATGTCCCAGTTACTGGAGGGAGTGGAGATTCTCTTTCATTTCCACAAAGAATGGACTTTTTTTTTCGAAGGTCTGGAATACCCCCTGGTTTGTCCTCTAGCCTCCTAACAATGTTTGCTCTAACAATTCTGATACTTTCATGTGTTTTGGTTGCTGTTTACCCACATGGTTTCACTGCTCTGAGCAGTGTTGTTCAGGGTTTAGCCCCACGGAGTTTTCTGATGTCACTGCCATTCTTTGACCATAGCAAGCAGTTTTGTCCAGTTGTATCAGATTGCCTTTACTAGAACATTTTGGACCAGTTTGTTTTTGTTTAGGGTTTTAAATATTATTCTTACAGTTTAAACCCACACCATTCTTTTTTGGCACAGATTTTCTATGTGGAAATTCCTGCAGGATCAAGACTTTGCAATTCAAGTTAAAATGCTGCAAGAGATGGACAGAAATTACTACCATGTTTTGTAATCATTGCAGTCAACAATAAGCAAGACAGGAAGCAGTGATCACAATGTGGCCTACCTGACTCAGGAATGCTAATTTGTAATTCTTCTGGCACAAAGAATTAACAGGAATATTTGCATCACAAATTCTAGTTAAAGCATTTTATAGTAGAACAATGAAATCTAAAGTAAGTGTTCAGTAAAATAATATTCAACTTTCAGGCAGTGCATTTCATCAGTAAATTTCATGTAGCTATACCCGGGAAAGTTAGTGTCATTAACTAGGTTTTGAAGGGAAACCAAAGAAAGAAAGTAGCTGAGACTAGAGTAACAGGACTTGGAATAGACAATACTTAAACTGGTTGAACCTATCCTCACACTGACATAAGCAAGGAGAAGATCCATGACATTGCCCTATCTCAGTGTAACTTACTGAAATCTAGTGAAGTTACTAAAAAAAAAAAAAATCATAAGTAAAACTAGAGCAGTGGAGACGATGTATTTGTTCATATCCCAGGGTAGCAGCTAACTCAATGCAATGGCTACTCCCTTCTTCCTCCCATGCCACCCTGTGGCGAGAGGCTGGAATGGCATGCACAGTGGCATTCACCATGGCAGAACACGTGTTTGTCCACTCTGGACACCAATGTAACTCACACCAGTCTACAAAACTGATAGAAGCTACACTTGTGTTTGTATATTGTGCCTAGATCTCAAATCACCTGACACATGAAACTATGTTGTCTTCCTCATGGGCAATGAAAATAAATTGTGTTAGTTGCTTAGTATTCATGTAAGCTAGGATTTTGAGATTTGATCCCAAATGGAGTACTGAGATTTTCAGAGGTCCACAACAATCATCAATTTTGTAGCATTGCACCAATTGTTCCACCACCTTGAAATGGAGTACACTTATTATTACAAACCACTGACAGCAAGAGGCAAGAAAAATTTCTACCAGAAATATTAATATTAAATATTTGTACTATGTTTGGTATTATAAGGTTTCCCATCTCAGGAAAATAAGATCAGTAGTAATGTTGGACTTTAGCAATGAAAAATTATGATAAGTGAGTGCCCTTCAGGTGCTGACTGAGAACCCAGGCATAAGGAGTTTAAATTAGGTTAATTAATATATTACTATAATACTGACTGGTACCAAGTCATTGTAACACAATCCTTCTATGCCTCCATCACTGCCAAAAATATCCATTACCAATGGTAACATTTTTAGCAGTAGGCCACTAGGAGCCGGGAAAGGATTAGAAAATTCTGTCATCCCTCAGATTCATAGAATTTGGAGTACTTCTCAGAATTTTAAGCATCTTAGTTTCAGACTGAACAGTAGCGCTGTACTACTCATTAAAGAACACAAAATTGAAAGCTATCATGCTGAAGGTTTTAGACCTCATTAGTACAACATTATTACAACATGCTTAGGTCCTGGTACATATATTAGGTATTTCAACCATGTTGTACCTGGGTTCAGTGTCATCCAGGTGTTCTTTCTTAATCACTTCTTAAAGAAGAATCCTTAATCAAAAGATGACAACCATCTCACCCCTACATGAAACAGAATATCTTCCAAAAGAATGTGTACATGCACTCATTCACTGCCTACTGAATTTAATAGTGGGCTTTTCATGGATTTCAAAATGGCCATTCAATCAGGCACATAATTTCATGGGAAAACTATTCCTAAGCAATCTTAACTATTTAATAATCAGAGGATCAAATTAAACCATGACTGAAATTGGTTGCGGTCCATATAGCTATATCCACATCTGGAGATCCCTCTTTTTGAAGGCATCATGATCACTTGCGTGCTTTGTTGGCAAACTAGCAAACAACAACTTATAAAAGGGGTAGCAAGGAGTGTCTCCCTTCATAATATAAGTATAAAAATGACCATGTCTGTGATCTTTATTCTAGATTTTATTCTTTCAGCACAGAACCCTCTACTGCTAACAACTTCGGTCTGTGTAAACAAGCTAAAATACACAGACTCCTTAATATACATGGGCCTGATATCATCTGGGTATTCAAATATTCATACTAATTAGCATGTTTCAGGAGTCCTGGATAAATCCTGAAAAAAAACCGACTCAGCTTAAAAGCTGTTTCAGTAGAATTCCTGTTCCTTGCAGCTTAATGTCTAACAAACATTGATGCCTGTAAATACAACCTAAGCTCAGACTGTTAAATGAAGTCATTTTAAATACATCTCCAGAAAACCAAAGATGTATTTTTGCATCCTTGATCAAATGTTGGCAAAATCAGCATCAGGATATTCAGATTAATCTATTAAGAAGTTTTATTGATGATTCACTAGTGGTGCAAACCAAAGGAGACAAAGGTTTTGCATCTATAGAACTGCAGCTGGTGAAATAGGAGCTTAGTTAAGATCCAGCTGCAAATTTGGTCCTTCAAATCTATGTTTTAACTACATGATGCATTTATTTAAGGGGAGAAGCAGCTGGTTTATAGCAGAGCAGATTTTGGCCCTTTGTAGGGCTTGTGATCTGTGCACTGTTTCCAAGAACAACATGCACCTGCTTGCACACTGTTAGACAAAAACACCTAATAATTGCACTAGAAACTACAAGAAAACTACAGTACGTAATTTTGCAACTCGTGAGTTATTAACTCTTTGTCAGCTTCTGTTTGCATAATTAGCTAGAGCAAATGCAAACCTAAACTTGCAGATGTTCAGGCATGTATAGAGAAGAGTTTGCTCTCTTGACAAGGACAAGAATAAAATATTGGACAGCTACAAAATTTAGTCACAGTTTGGTAATTTACGTGAGCTGACTCTGCGTGGTAAAGCAAGAGCCATATTTAAAGTTCTGCTGAGAATATAATGCATAAATAACTATAACGTTGTTACTGTCAGATGCTTTGTCTCCAGGGGATTGTATTAAAACAAAGAAAACCTATGATCATTGGCATGAGAATGCCTTTGCCATGCAATCATCCTAATGTTCTCTAGAAGACCCAAAGACACCACAACCATGTCCAGTAAGCATTAGGCAGGCAGGTAAGCAAGATCTCCATGGAGATCATCCCAGGACCCTCATGGGCAGAGCGTGCTCAGCCAGGCAGATGGGATGGGGCTGTGGGCAGGCAGGGAGTGGCAGGGGAGGAAGATAGACAGGGGTGGGGCCAGGACCAGGATCACAGAGCAGTGACAGTGCAAGGCCAGGGCAGAGCTACGATCTACTCCACGTACATCCCTGCCTGAAACGGTGCCCATTGCAGGGAGATGTGGGGAGCAGATTGCAGCTCTGGGCCTTGACCACCCATCCTGCTCCTGGACACTGCATTAGTTGTGGACAGGCCTGGAGCTAGGATCAGTTGCCCTCCCCACCCTCCTGACCTGCAACAGTTTGCCCAAACTCCTTAACTGGCCCTCCAGCCCACATAATTACCCACCCCTCCCATAATTGATTATGTAGTGGATATTTCTCAAAATTCAGACAAAACAATTATTTAAGATTTATTGTCAAATTAGTAAGTGTTACTGAATGGAGTTATGTAGCAGTGAGCTGCAGGTCTGATGCAGTCCAGTATTTTCAACACCTGCCTGGAAGATGGAACAGAAATTACACCGGTTCAAACTCACAGATCATCCAAACCCTTGGGCAAAATATATTTAAAATATATAGAAAAAAAAAATCAATGAAATAGACAAGAGTTCAATCTGCATGTCATATCAGCTTCCATGGGTTTCTTACCATTTCCCTTGCCATTGATGGGAGGATGGGGAACAAAGTCAGGTTGTAAAACCCATAGTTACACAATGAATGGAGATACGTGGTTCACAGAGAACCAGATAATGAAATGGAAGAATATCATCATGGTGGCAACACAACTTCCATAAATACCTGCTCAAGGAAAGACCTCCTTGGTTAGATTTAAGAGTAAGAGGTCAGGCCACTTTTTATTTGAAAACCGATGGGTCTTCCCCTTTACTTTTTTAAAGAACGTATTACATCTCTGCATAATTAAAACAACTCTAAAGAGCGTGAAAAAATGTTTCATGAGATAACCATAAGAACTATAATATTTATTTTGCTAAGCTCATTATCAGGAGTGACATACAGCAAACGAGATTATCACTATGCCACTAATTCAGCCTTATATGGCAGTTTGCATTTGGGGCTGGGGAAAAGATTCATAAAACAAGACAACCATATGCAGTTTCCAGGGGGCCCTCCTTGCCATTCCACTCAAGCGGAGAGCTCAAGGTGCTGCATAGTGCAACAAACAAGCTGAAGCACAAGTTAAATCCAACCATTAGTCAAACAAAATTAAAAATGAGAAGACCCTGTAAAATACTGGGATCTGGGGAGATATATGGATCATAATCAAGCCAATTGTGATGTGAGGTCTAGAAAAATAAGACTTTTAATAGGAGGTCAGAATCACAGTAGATGGCCTCTTGCTTCTTGCAAGGCACAGCGGGTAGCCACAATCTGGAGGAAGAGGAATGATGCATAATTACTCAAAGCCTCTTAGGGTTTCACTCCTGTGAGGTATGTATGACTGTGACCCAGTTTTGTAAAGCACTTAAACACACGTGCCTCATTTAAAAAAATGTGTACAGCTTGAGTGGATTCTTGATGAGGCTTTCTATCTATCTACCTACAAGGGTAACTGCTAGGCCTGTGCAAAGCAGCTAGTATTTGCTTAGGATTCAGCCAATTCGGGGGACAGTGATTCGATTCGGTGATTCAAAACAGTGTCCCGATTCGATTCAGCTGAATCAGCCAGGCCAGGCCCATCCCCCACCCCTCTCCCAGCCTGGCAATGGCTGCCCTGCCTGCCCCAGCTCCTGGCACTTGGAGGAAAAAAAGCTCTGACTCACTGGGTGCTGCCAGGCGGGGGGCGATCCCCACTGCCCTACGCTGTGAAAACCCCCCACGGGTGCCCCACACAGGCTGGCTCCAGCCCTTTAAGAAAAAAAACCGAACCCCCAGACTCACCACTCCTGCTGGCAGGGGGTGATCCCTGCTGCCCCCCATTGCCCCCCACCACAAGGGGGGGCTCTGTACAAGCCTGCAAAGCCACAAGGCCGCTGCAGGAGCTGCAAGTCCCAGGGTTTTTCTTGTTTTTTTTCTCAAAGGGCCGGAGCAGCCACCGGGGTGGGGGGGCCGAGGCCGAGCCCCCCACGCAGCATGGGGGCAGC
>NW_005842023.1:1195127-1222633 GCF_000455745.1 Alligator sinensis | reverse complement strand
GGGGGAGCGGGGGGGGCTGGCAGGGGTCCCCCTATGGTCCCCTCCCCTAGTCCCCCCTCCTCTGCTCCTCATACTTACCAGCTCCGAGTCCAGCTGCAGCCACCAGGGACTGCCCGAGTCATCAAAGCTCTCCGAAGCTTTTCAAAGCTCTCTGAATCGATACGGACCTTTAAATTGGTCCCCTGATTCAATTCAGATTCAGAGATTCAGTCACCGAATCGGGCCCAATCTCCTCTGAATAGAATCACCACCTAAAGCTTCGCACAGCCCTAATAACTGCCACAATGATCTCCTGTGCTGAGGTTCCTTTATTTTAATGAAGAGCCATGTGACCCCATCTTAGGCAATGACTAAATTGGTCAAGAGGTTTGGTTGCCCA
This sequence comes from Alligator sinensis, assembly GCF_000455745.1. Lineage (NCBI taxonomy): Eukaryota > Metazoa > Chordata > Crocodylia > Alligatoridae > Alligator > Alligator sinensis. The sequence goes on along the minus strand of NW_005842023.1, from coordinate 1,222,254 downwards.
AAGCACTAGTGACCAGGCAATTTTGCAAAAAAAATTAGCTTTTTTCCCTGTCCACTGCCCTCACTAACTCGGCAACTCCAGAAATCTGAATAGCTCATCACATTGTACGTTGTAGGTGGAATGCACTTTGCAATGATTATAGCACGTGGGCTGACAGTGGACAATTAACTGGGGATCTTGCACACAAAAAGGTCTCCTTCTTAAACAAAAGAGCTAAGTTTCCCAACTGGTCACTGTGGCTAAATACCATGAAGTAGCCACTAAAGGGGATACAAAAGCCTGTGCTGCTGTAATAGTGCTTTCAAGATATGAAAGCACAGTGAAATATGGTGGGTTGTAACATCTAAAACAGTGGTACACCAGGGAAAGGCAACAATGCTAAGAGTAAGATATCTACCAATCATAATATATCAGGTGCTCGCTGTGCACACTGGCAATGGTAAAATGTTGCTAGGAGACAATATGCAACATGAAGGTTACTTCCATGGAGGGCAAAGCAAAAAGTGCACTAAGCAGGGCACAGGAGTTATACAATACCTAGATACTATTGACAGGATTCTTGATTTTCACTTTCAAAAGTCACTCTGATCTTTACACTGGATGAACTCGGGCATGGATTCAGATTATGGGCCTATCAGCCTGACCTCTATCCTGGGGAAGGTCTTGGAAAAGATTATCAAAGAGGCCATCCTTAACAGACTAGCTGATGGCAATATTCTGAGGGATACCCAGCACAGGTTTGTTGCGGGTAGGTCTTGCTTGACCAATCTCATTTTCTTTTACAACCAGGTGACCTATCACCTGGACAAGGGGGACAAGATTGATGTCATATATCTTGACTTTAAAAAAGCCTTTGATTTGGTATCCCATGATCACCTCTTGGCTAAACTGGCCAACTGTGGCCTCGACCACACCACGATCTGCTGGTTGGGGAATTGGCTCCATGGTAGGACCCAGAAGGTGGTGGTCGACGGGAGCTAGTCGTCTTGGTGCGCTGTGACCAGTGGGGTCCCTCAAGGCTCTGTCCTAGGGCCTTTACTATTTAACATCTTCATCAATGATGTGGACACTGGTGTCAGAAGCGGACTGGCCAAGTTCGCCATGACACCAAACTCTGGGGTAAGGCGTCCACACCTGAGGACAGGAGGGCGATACAGGCAGATCTTGACAAATGGGTGGATGAGAACCTGATGGTGTTTAACACCGAAAAATGCAAGGTTCTCCACCTTGGGACGAAAAACCTGCAGCATGCTTAGAGGCTTGGTAGTGCTATGCTGGTTAGCAGTACAGATGAAAGGGACTTGGGCGTCATGATTGACCACAAGATGAACATGAGCCTGCAGTGCGATGCTGCGGCTAGTAAAGCGAGCAAAATGCTGGCTTGCATCCATAGATGCTTCTCAAGCAAATCCTAGGACGTCATTCTCCCATTGTACTCGGCCTTGGTGAGGCCGCAGCTGGAGTACTGCATCCAGTTTTGGGGTCCACAATTCAAAAAGGATGTGGAAAAGCTTGAGAGAGCACAGAGGAGAACTATGTGCATGATCAGAGGTCAGAAAAACGGACCTTATGATGAGAGGCTGAGAGCCATGGGACTCTTCAGCCTGGAAAAGTGCAGGCACAGGGGCGATCTGGTGGCCACCTATAAGTTTATCACTCACCAGGATCTGGGGGAATGCCTGTTCACCAGAGCCCCCCCAAGGGATGGCAAGATCAAATGGTCACAAACTCCGCCACAACCGATTCAGGCTGGACATAAGGAAAATTTCTTTACAGTTCGAGTCCCCAAGGTTTGGAATAGACTGCCGCCGGAGGTGGTTCAAGTACCCACTTTGAATGCCTTCAAGACATCTGGATGTTTATCTTGCTGGGATCCTATGATCCCTGCTGATTTCCTGCCCCTGGGGCTGGGGGCTGGACTTGATCCTTTGGGGTCCCTTCCATCCCAAATGTCTATGAAATCTATGAAATTATGCCCTGCACATTTAGGTGCCACACAACCTGATTTAGCAGGTTCTCTATGGGAATTTATGCAGAGTAGAAACAATTCTTGGGCTGCAGAGGTCTATGCAATGGAAAGAACAGCTTGATCTAAATACTAAAACAAACAAGTTCAGGCTGATGGGTTCTCTTTGCACAAAGTAGGGATATTAGACAAAAAACAGGGATCCATCAAAGATTCTTTATTTATTTCAAGCAAGATACACAAATAGATAAAGCTACTAACATTTAGTTTTGTTTATAAAAAGTGCAGTATTTATTAAATACAAACCATTGGGAAAAAGCAACCAAGTCTTCATTATGATGCCAACAGGAAGACAGAATCAAAGAAGCTTACCAAGTTTATAGTTTCTAACTGACTGCAGTATTTACTGTAATTGTTCACTGACTTAGTTACATGCAGTGATCGAACATTATAACAATCAACGTTATCCTGGTTTTTAAAAGGAGTTAATTCACCATAGGATTTCTTCTATCCCCACCCTCTCCCCCAAACCACAAAATATAATCAAGGAAACAAACACCTCCAAGTTAAAAGTCAAGGTAAGAAATACTGAAGAAGTTACCCGTTCTCTATAGGATAATGCTAAAACATTTGCTTGCAATCACACAAAGGTATTAAGCTTACAAAAGAATTAGATAAACATTTCAATCAAGATGCTCAGTAAGCATTAAAAAGTTTGACATTTTTCCAGTGGAAGGCAAAAAAAGGAGGGCATCTTTGAAATACAAAAAGGCCTAAGAACTGGGCACATGGTTTACACCATAAAGGTCAGCTACCAAAATGCCATCTGGTTGATAATCACCCGTCTGTATAATCTAACGGCTGGAATGTCCTCTCAAGAGCTATTGGAAAGCTAGTAAAAGGGCACATTGTGCCATGTTCATCAGCTTTTCTCCTTCCTTAAATGAACAGAGAAATGGCCTAGCTATGACTGTATTGGAGGAGGAAACTGGAGTCCAGCTTCCTAGTTGGAAAGCACTGTTATTTTCTCAGTGCTACTAGAGATGTGGTATGGATTGTGGACTGGGTCTACAAGGATGATGCACAATCCAGTGAAGGTCAGGGAGGTGAAGATTTACCCCATCCAAACTGAAAGCCACTAACCCAGAGGCACTTTGTTCCATTCTTTTAATAAAAGGAGAAAGCAAATATTTTCAGGACACTATATGTACCTTCCCATTTTACCCTGGATTCTACTTTCTGACTGCAGCTTAAAGTGAGTGTTGGCTTTATGGCTATAAAAAATGTGCATTTCAGTGCTTGACTTTTTGGGGACAACCAATTAGTTGAAAGATACGGCAAGGAAGAACTACCATGAATGTAAACTGATGGCTCTAAGTCTACATTCTATTCTTCTGTTATAAAGTCATTTTAAATGTTTCAGCACCTACAATGTCACTGTGCAGAAAGTGCAACGATACTATAGAACACTCGCTTGCTCTGTATGTGCGTTTGTGTGAGTGTATGTCCATCCCGATTGTTGCAGTATTGGACTTTTTATTCTATTTCAAAGAATGGAAAATATGGGATAGAAGAACACACATCAGGATTTACTTTACACCTATAGCCCAACTGCAGTCTGTCAAAGAATTCACGCTTTCTGAAATCATCAGCAGAAGGCACCAAAGGGCATCTTGTGAAATGGCAGAAACTCATGGTATCACAGGAATTGAAACAAAAAATAATAATAAGGCTAAACCTGTTTATCATGCTGGTCATGTCTCCAGATAGGCTGCATATTTAAACCAGCTCAATTATTTTAAAGCATCTTTGCAGGTTGAGAAAACTTTATTTGGGAATCTTTTAGCAAGAGCCTTTCAAGCCTGACTGAAGATAAGAGGTGTCGGCACCAATTCTACTCCAAGTTGCGTGAGTGGAAGCCTGGAACAATCTGACTGACTGTTTGGGGTTAGAACAGGTCTAAATCAAAATAAGCCAATGCTTTTACTCCAGATATACATCAGTGTAATCAAGAAAAGAACGTGACACCTAGTTCTTAATCCGATTTAACATTTTCTTTACATATGCACTTCTACAAAATGGATCACATCAGCCAACACTGGTTCTAACTGGCATAGAGCAGGGGTATCAAACTCATCCCAGGCTGGATCCAGATCACATGGCTCCTCCCAGGCTGGATGTGCAGGGCCAGCAGTGGCAGCTGTGACAAGCCCAATAGGCAATGGCAGTAGAAGGCCAGTGGGCATAAACTGAATGAGGTCGTATCATCACAGCACTTGCCAACCCCTCTGCTGTTGACTGTCATGTCCATTAGGACTCAGGTGCCACAAATTCTGCAGTGGACCCTACCTGTGACCTTCTGGTAGCCCAGCAGGCTGGGTGGGAGAGCTCCATAGGCTGGATCCATCCCACAGGCTGTATCTTTGACACCCGTCATACAGAAAGGAATTTGAGTTTCTTAAATTTTTCTACCATATCTCAACTTTCAAACTAATGACAACAATGGATAATGTAAATGAAAGCATAAAGCTCGAAACAACACACACACACACACACTTGCCTTCACCTAGTATGTAATCAAAACTTTCATGGTTGCATTTACAACCACAATGCCAAGAACAGCATTCTTGAGGTAGCTAGAAGTTAAATAGCAAACCACAGCACAGACAAGACTACACAGGTGCTCACACTCTTTGCAAACGCACCCTTTGGAGACAACGTTATTTTGTGCATATGAGCATGTGTTCAAGAGGCACATAATATAGAAGGGAGTGAAGAGGAAGAGTTTGGTGGTGCCGAGATCCCGACACAAACTTCTCTCCACAGAAATTTACACTTAGAAAGCCTGACACTATATAAACTCTAAAACTGTCGTGTACACACACACACACACGTTAGAATAGTTTCATTTAGAAGCTTTCCACAAGTGCACAGTTCACACAACTTCTGCAGTCTTCAGGATGAAATGGTGATCCGTGGTGACATTTGTTTTGAAACTGAAAAGAATTATCCAGTCTTGTGCAATTAGGTTTCTGTTGTATAGTTGCTGTACGACAGGGAGGGCAATGATGAAAAGTTGTTATTCCACTGTCTCCCACCAGTGCCCTGTTGCATCTCTGCCTGCTCTTTATATTTAATCAGAAGATTTTGGGCTTCTTGCACATCTTGCAAGGAGTTTTCTCCATATGCTTCCTTCAGCCACTGTCTGAACTGGAGAAATCAAACAAAGTGGGTGAAGCACCTAAGTATCAACACAGACCAAATGCAAAAATAATGCCTTCCTTATTGAACAGCATCTTTAGTATCATTATCTTTCAAAAGCATTAGTAAAAAATGATTTCTCAATTACATCATTTAAGCCTTTTACAGCAGAATCCTTGTGATCTAAAGAAAGATACCTCGAGTGCTTCACAAAGTGCAAAACAAACACATTAGCATGTGTGGAACCCAGCATATGAACTGTCCTGAGGAAGTGGATGACACCAATGACTTCATTAAAGTTACACATATGCATAAAGGTTTTGCGGACTTGGATCGCCATTTGGAATAAGGTACTCCTGAAATAAGTGGTGGTCTCGCAACAGAAACGCCACCATGGGCTTGGGAAGTAGCAGAAAATTGGCATTTTAAAATCAACTGAGGTAGCACCTTGTCAAAAAAAAAAAAAAAAAAAAGAGTAAAAGTTATGGGACTCCTCATATTCATGGTGCCCTTGTTTTAACACTCAAAATAGCACATAAGGTATCAGGTGTTTAATGCACAAGTTGGAATGTGGTATTGTGCTTTTAAAACAGTTCATGTGTATAGAGAGAACAAAGTAATGAAAAAATTTAAATGTGTAAATCATTAGAGGCTGGGCTAAACCTTGCTGAAATGAGTCTAACTAGCAGCCTTCATTTTAGATACCTGTAGGAGACAGATAAGCACATGTTTCTTTCCCAAACAAAAGGAAGAACAAGGAAGCTCAAGATTTTGAATGTTTTGCACAGAGGGCTTTCACTGGGTCTTGTTTGAGCTATGGTCCTGGGTCAGAAAGGACTGGAAGATTTATGGGCGATATCTTTTATTGACCAACTACATGGTCAGGATAGACATAGACAAGATTCTGAATGCAATGCCTCCTTCTTTAAGTTTTACTAGATGGTAAATAAAAAGGAGCAGCTCTGGTGTGAGAAGTGGGATACATTTTCCAATGAGAAAAAAAATTGAGTGCCAAGATGGAGCAAAAATAAGGAGCTGCTCGCAGAAACCAAAACAGGCCAGAAGCAAAATAAGATCTAGAACAACAGCTGGAAACTTCCAAAAAGAAGTTAAAATCAACTCCAAATCAAGAGCTAGAGGCCTCCCATAAAGAATCAATACATATTTCTTAAAACAACAACTATAAACTGCCAAGACAGACTGGGAAACCCACCTGCAAAACCCCCAGATCTGGTGGGTAAGACAGATCCAAGAATGGTAAGACAGATCCAAAGGTTAACCATCAGTTTCTCTCAAATCAAGGGAAACCAAGGAATATATAGCTAACTGGTAGGCCTGTGCGAAGCAGCAAGCATTCACTTTGGATTCGGCCAATTCGGAGGACAGAGATTCGAATCTCCAAATCAAATCACTGTCCTGATTTGATTCGGCCAAATCACATCTGAAAGATTTGGCACCGCTTTGGAGATTTGGCCATAGACTAAACAGGCAGCTGACAGATGTCTCCAGCTGGTAAGTCTGTTGGGTTTGGGGGAGGCGCTAGGACAAGCTGCCCAGCTGGGGCGGGGAGGCAAGTTACTCGGGGAGGGGGGCAGAGGGGCTGCGTGGGATGTGGGCATGGCAGTGCTGGGAGCAGGAACTCTACCTTGCCGCTGCTTGCCAGCTGATGCGGGGGGCATGGGATACGGGTACGGCAGTGCTGGGAGCGGGTGCTCTGCCCTGCTGCCGCTTGCCCCCTTCCAGCTGGAGCGAGCCTGCATCCCGCCCCCACCAGCTCAGCAAGCGGCAGCAGGGCAGGGTCCCCGCTTCAAGTGCTGCCATGCCCGTATCTCACACCCCGACCCTCCCCAAGTAACATGTCCCTCACCCTGGCTGGGAAGCTTGTCTCAGCCCCAGCCCCAATCCCTCCCTCCCTCCCCCATGCTGCTTCCCTCCCCACTCCCCAACAGACTTACCAGCTGGAGGCAGCCGTCAGCTACCTGTTTAGTCTACAGACAAATCTCCGTAGCAGCCATATCTTTTTCAAAGCTTTTCCAAATCAATTTAGAGCTTTTAATTGGTCTGCTGATTCGATTCAGGAGGTTTGGTCCCCGACTCAGGCCCAATCTCCTCAGAATCGAAATCGGCTACCAAAGCTTTGCACAGCCCTACTAAAAGGGACTTGCATACAGACTTGCATTTAAGGAGTTAAAAATTTAGCTCCAGAAGGAAATCAATCATAGACCTCAATGGGAAAAATCAAGCCATCTGGATACTGAATTGTGCTTGTTGTAGGAATTAGACAAGATTGGACAGTAACAACAGTTCACCCCATTTATAGCCAACAGAGGCCCAGAAGGGAGAGACTAGGCTATCCAAGAGGAAATAATATTACAACTAACCATCTTTTGAGGGAAAAGCTTACTTTGTTCAGTTCAATATTAAAAGAAAAGAAGGTTTCTAGTAGCCACCTTGAGTGACAGCTGTGATGGCAAAAGGGAGAGTTATTCAGTGGTCATATGGTGCTTGGAGCCAGCCATCATTCTGAGATGTCTACAGAAGAAGCTAAGCACTAGAAGGAAAAGGAAAGAGGAAACCTACTTATGTGAGCAGAGGAACTATGGACCTTGTGTTCATGCATATCCAGGTATTAAAGGAAATTTCCAGGATAAACTAGCAATTTAGATGCTCAGTGAAATGGTATCAATAAAAAAAGGAGGCCATAAACAGCAGTTGAGAAATTGGTCATAGGAACTAACTTTTTTGCAGCAGTGCAGAGGTAGAAACAGCTGCTAGTGAGGAAAAAATGAAGGCAATCATATGAGTCCTATAGGTATGGCTCAATATTGAATTTGCCTGGCAAAAAGGGAATTTGACCCAGTTCATGGTAGTTAGAAAAAGATATCATCAACTTTGTTAAACGAGGGAAACTGGTAATACTGAGAGGCTGGCCAATGTGTAGTAGGCTTTGTGAACTGCGTGGGATGCCGGCTCAGACCATTCTTAGACCAGATGCCCTAAAAAAAAAAAAAAAAGGCTACATCACAGAGGAGCCCAAACTGGACCATCTACTTGGCCTCAAAGGAAAACAGTAAGTGAGAAACATGAGTCCCTTCAAAACTGGGTACACTGGGCTTGAAAATACAGGCTCCGAATTCCAGCATAGCTAGCTTTCCTTCCTGTCTATGCTCTTAGACCAAATACAAGGTCTTATTTTTTGTTTTCAAATACCACAAACTTCCCCACACAAAACACAATCAAAGTTTTTCTGGTCACAGTGGGAAAGCTTGGAATTTAAAGATAAAGTATCATGTAGAAGAGGAGAAAAAACAATGGGAGATGGGCAGAGGAATCAGCTGGCTGGTCCAGATATGTTGTGAAACACTGTTATGGGGCTAATTTCATAGGTTTAAAATGATTCAATGTTTTGGGATTCCAAAACTTTAGTCAAGCTAACATAAGAAATTATACTGACAAACATGCAGATAGGACATGGAGGGTGCCTATGTAAAAATGCCTCATGTTATGGAGTTTATCGTCTCTTGGTTTCTTAGTGGGAGACAGCAACATACATCCTAGTGAATTAATTCCTTGAGAGGTTAGGGGTCCCAGGTCACTTAAACCACCATGTCCCAACCAGTGTGCCACAGCACAAAAGTGTATTGTCAGAAATGAACAGGTGTACCACAGAATTTTGCCATGAGCTACAATAGGTATGAGGTTGGGGAATGCCTTAACAGGTGTGCCGCAGAAATTTTTTATTAATGTAAGTGTGCCTGCGGCTGGAAAAGGTTGGGAAACATGACTCAGACACAGGGAGAAGCCTTTTGGCAGGTTTGTGAGATTCAATGGAGCCAAAACACGCCCTACCTGAGCTCACTTACAACAGCAGGAAATGGTGGAAATATCTGATAAGACTCTGGAGATCCCATTAGCTACATGTTAGAAGAGTACCAGAAAGACTGTGGCCAGTATATGCCATTCCTTTTGATGAGTCACAGAACAATAAACATATGTTTATGCTATTACTCATGATGTTTTGGCATCACCGAAGGACATGCAGAAAGCCTCCTATGGGAACTCCCAAAGAAGAATCAAGGACATTGGTCATTTATGGAAAAGCAAAAATGGAACCACTGATTTAGATGATATAGAAAACTAAAAATGGAAAGACTTTATACCTTTACTAAAAAAAAAGATACAGGACAGACTGTAAAAATTATTTTTAAAAGTTCATATTATGACACAAGGATTGGTCTGGTCTAACAATCCTTGGGGGAAGAAAGGCAGGAGCTTCATGCAGGATAAACCTTGAAAGGCACCCTGTACCTGAGTGACCTGAATAAATGCAGTGGTGAGTAGAATATAGTTTGCTGGCCAACACTGACTTTACGATTCTGCTTGAAGGGACAGAATTGAATCCTGTGACAATTCTTCCAGCCTCAGCTCCCACACCTATATGATTTTTAGGGAGGTAGTGGAGGGATAGGATTTCAGGAGAACTGTCCCCATCCCATGCAGAACAAACAAACACTGAGATCACAGGCTAAACCCAAAATCTTAGCGCACGCCTAGGGAATATTCAGAAGTGACACATGCATACTATGATTTCCACTGGCTACCAGCTAAGAAAACCAAGTCTAATGGATTACATGTCCAGAAACCCCAAAATGTGTCACATTTGCATAACAAAAACTACCATGGTGCCATACTAAAACTAAGGCCCATATTATGAGCAGGTATAAATTGGCAAAACTTGCTGAAATAAGAGATTCACTGATGCACATCTGCTGGGGATCTGGGCTGCAACTGAGAAAAGATAACTTGCAACTCATCATGTTAAAAAGGTGGACATTTCTTCTTGTAGCCTAATATACGCACTGCAGCAAAGGAACTGCAGCACCCCTCTATTGTGAAATGAAAAATACAATTATACGTTACTGCCTTCATGAGGCTATTTGCATATAGCAATGTCATTTAGGGTTGTTAGCTGAGGCCAATTAGCAATGAAATGACTAACCCCTTATACAAGACAGAAGAGAGACCAGTCTGGAAACTCCCTCTAATTGTGTCTTTAAAAAAATGTCAGTTACCCTCATTTACACAAGGTCTATATGGATCCAGGAAATATTTGGTTAAATTTAACAGACACACAACACAAACAAACAAACAAACAAACATTTACCGTTGAAATCTGCATTATTTAAAGAGCAACAGTCATTTCTAAATTGTGTTATTGCAAGAAAAAGGGAATGAAAAATAAAGCAGACTTCCTCACCTCATTTATTTGTTTATTTTTAAGAGACAGAAACATGCTGAGCAATGGAAAGTGGAGCCAGAAAAGTGACCCAGCCTCTCCCACTCAAACACTTGCTCTTTGCCTGTACTCAGTTATATCCACTCACCTACTGGATCAAAACACCAAACCATTTCCTCCTTCGCCATCCCAATTCCCAAAAGCCTACATAGGTCAAAAATGATATTTCAATTTGTGTCCAGCTCATGCATTGTTAATTAAGATCCAGGTATAATAAACTATTTGCCACAGATGAAGGTACGCAAACCAGATTAAGAACCCAGTTTAAATCTCCCTAACGATCATAGAAACTAATTTTTTCTTGCTTTAGCATGAAAAAAAAATACCAAATCTCTTCCAATATAAGCTGCACTTGAAAATAAAATGTATTTTAGAAGAATTTTTAAGTTAAAAAAAAGTTATTTTTGTATGAACCAAAAAAGGAAGTAGTTTTGTTTAATATTTTGCTTTGGCTTTTTTAAAAATTAAGAGCCAGAAAACTTGGGTGCATTTTAAAGTCAAGGGTGTCTAACATTCAACGGAATACAGTATTCCTTGCCTTTCCACCTTACAAATTTGTTGCATTTTGAGTCATTTGTCCTTTAACTGTTCACGTCTTGACACCCTCAGGTAACCCAAGTGTAGTTGTGTGGGGGTTCATTAAAACAAAAATGTAAGCATTACATACGTGGTCAACATCATGTCTTTCAAACTCTTGCAGCTGCCTCTGGAAACCCATATTCGGATTGGCACATGATCTTGCAGCTCTTACAGCAGATAGTGCATCTTCCCAGCCAAAGTCTGTGATCGTCATGATGTAGGCCACAACCAAAGTCACACTCCTGGAGACTCCAGCAAGACTGTGGCACAAACGAGATAATAAATAGGTGCAATAGAACAAGACTTTACATTATTTACACAGCACCATAAGGACACTGCCTTAGGGTGCTACACAGAGGTGCTCCCTTTAGTATAGACCTTTAGTGGGGAAGGAAACTTCTTTTTTCCCCCCCCCTCGATATTACGGTTATTTTGAGCTTAATGTAGTGTTTATTGGCAAAAGGAGGATTTCTGTATTTGGGAGGACAGCCACAGACCCTCCATAGAAAAGGGGGGTGTGGGCTTGGGATGGACACTAGGAGGAAGGCTCTCCACTGGGTTTGAGGTAGGAGAGTGGGAGTGGAACGAGGTTTTCTATATCTAGATATGAATGGGGGTTGGGAAGCCTGGTTGGGATGCGCCTGATTACCTGCCCAGAACCTGAGCCTTTCTGGATAGGATAGTATTATCATTATCATCAACAATGTTTAAATAATAAATACATTCAATTATAAATGAATGATAATGAGTTCTAAAACAATGAATAATTAATATATGCATAAATGAATAAACAACAACATACACAACATTTTTTGGAAGAGAGATTCTCCCTCCACTAAAAGTAGGTAATTAAAACAATACGGCATCTGTCACCATGAGGTAGAAATAGCATTACATTTTTTTATATACTACACCTTTTAACTATAGAGGAGGGAAACTATTCGTGGTAGTGGTGAGGGAGGGACTGGTTGAACTTCTGTTCAGATGAGATTAGTAAAGGAAAAAAACAAAACACACATCTCTCCATACAAACTAGCGCACAACAGTTTTGTCCTTGTTTTTTCCTCTTGCACCAGAAAAGTCATCCAGACTGCAAAAATCACATCTCACCTATGTCTCCCTTTCCCACCATGGAACAGGATCATAATAAAAAAGTAGCCTTATCCTGCATAAAGAGACATTTTGTTTTAATGAAACTAGTTTTCATAGAATGAAAGGTTTTGACTGATCTGAAATGCTAGAGGACAAGGCTCAAAGTTTCACATTCTGCAGTTACATCTATTACGGATGTGCTTTCAATAGATGCTGCCTCTATGACTTGGTAATAATGGGCACATACAGACATGCAGAGAGGCTGCTCCAGTGTGCTGTAAATCCAGCACATCAGAGCAGGCTTGATTAATCATGGAGCATGGAAACTGACTGTTCTCCAACAGCCTTCAGTCACCACACTGAAAAATGGCAACGAGGCACTTTGAACTAAAGTTCGGTGAACAAGCTTTATTTTAGTTGAACATGCCCCATTGCCATTTTTTCAGCACAGGGACACCAATACACTTGACGCGTAGGCACTTTTAATTGGCTCAGTTTGCTAATTAAAGCACCACCCACACCACACGCCCCTCCAGGAGCACATCCATAAACACCCGATCATTGTACCTTCCAGTGCAAAGAAGTTTGGCAGAAACAGAAAAAGTACTATTCTCCAACTATTTGGGTTGGTCTAATAAAAGATATCAAATTCACCCAAGGAACCTTGTCTGCCTAAGCATCCTTACTACTCTAGGGAGAGAAGTAAGGAGAATCTTACTGTAGATAAGACTTGCATAAGATTTTCAAAGTGCTTTGAAAAAACCTAAATGGAGTACGTTCACAACAGCTTCACCTTTATGGCCATGTATAAGGGGGAAAAAACAGAGAGATGCAAAACTTAAATAACTTGCCCACTTCCAAACACAAGCCAGTGGCAGACGGAGGATTAGAATCCAGGTCTCTCGCTCTAAATCATTACATGACAATTCTTGTGATAGATGAGGGGCTGTCCAACTGGCGGCCCACAAGAGACTGGCAGCCTGCAAGGGCTTAAATGGTGGCCCCAGGCTCCCACCCAACCACAAGTCCCCCTAACTGCTCCGGGTGCAGAATGAGCCAGGGTGTCCGGGCTCCCTTCCCCACCTCAGGGGGCAAGGTGGTGCAGCCCACAGAGCTAGGCAGGAGTGACTGGGGCATCAGCTGCAGGTGGAGGGGTGTAAAAATAGTTGTGACCACAACTGCTGCAGCTACCTTGGGTGTGGAGCTGTTACACCTAGGAAGGGGGAGCCCACCATCCGAGACACCTGAGAGGTGTGGTGCAGCTGTGAAGCCCACAGCCAGGAAGCTTAGGGTGAGGTGCCAGGTGTGTGCGTGGGGGGCGGCACCAGGGTGCATGATGCTGCCAGGAGAGTGGGAGAATCAAATCTGCAAGAGCACCTAATAAAGTGATTGAGATTATAGGTTTAACCTTGAAGAAAAAAGGGCAATTAATCTTAACGGGAAAAAGAGATGATGGTGAAATTCATTGTTAAAAGACAAGAGGATGGATAGTAAAAAAAAGTGAGCAGAGGAGTGGGGTACCAAAACTTTAGGGTCTACTCCTGGATCTACAACTAGCACATTGTACTCTGAAACAGCCACTTACCGATTTGTGATTCCCAGTGGAGCAGGTAAGTTTGTAAAGCTCCCGGGACCTTTAGATGACGAGGGCTGTTGCTTTGCAAAATGTATTAACATTACAAATGGAAAAAAGAGGGAAGAACTCTAACTTATTAAGACAACAAAATAAGAGGGGTAAAAATAAGAATGCTCTTAAGCAACTGACATACGTACCAGTGAACAAGACAGCCCTCACCTCTAAGGCGACACTCATGGATAAAGTTGATGCTCTCCTTGAAATGTCTTGTCCTAAATATAGAAGAAAGAAGAAAATAAAAAGTCCTTACTTTAATAAAATCACAGCTAAGAAATCCAGAGAAAAATATATGAAAAGTTACTTAACATTGCTTTCAGAATACAGAACTAACTGCGGTATTTGCAAAAAAGTCTGTATTGGTCAAAAAACCCCATACAATTGCTAAGGTTATTCTCCAACTGAAGAAAAACTGATCTCATGTACAACTCTTTAGCAACTGCTGGCAAATACTTTACTCCAAAGACTGGCAAATACGTAGCTTAACCTTCCAGAAAAACAAATAGTTTGGTCTGTCTTCCTGACCTCTCCCTGTGGATGTCCAGCCAGAGTTCCTGAGGGAGGGCAAGCCTTCTATCCATCATAGCAGATACCAGCAATTCCCTATCTATCACTCAAGTCTAATTTCAGATTTATCCTTGCCTGAATGGCATGGTTTCTCTCTGCACAGCATCTCCAAATTAATCTTTTCCTTCTTTCCTAGGATGCCAAAATGCAAGTTCTGAACACGTCCTCTTTCCTACTCCAGACTCTACCTCTAGCTTTGCTGTCTCCCCCACTCAAATCCTTTCAAAATGCTGCTCACAGTGTAATTCTCAGCTCCTTCCTCTAACTTCACCACTTCTCCCATTAAGCATAAGTTCCCTCGACTGTTATATCAAACACCAAGTTCTGTTCCTTACTTTGAAAGGTTCACCTTTTTATCTGTCCCATTCCTTTACCGTAAAGTCCCTCTTTGCCTTTCAACTAGCTAATACGAATGGCTCAATGCTCCTTTTCTCCAGGAAAGAGAAGCCTTCTGCTGTGTCACCTCTGACAAGGCAGCAAAACTCTTTAGCCACAACTCACAAAGCTACAACACCTTTACCCTGCTCCCACATGCTCCTCTCTTGGAACGTGTGCAGAAAACAATTGCCTGATAAGAGAAACTTACAATCTATTCTGCTATTACCACTACTAAATGGCTAAGAATTGTAGGCATCCTGTTAGGTTTACCAAGTTTTCCTTGCTTCCCATCATTGCCTAATCATTTGTCCTATTCACCTACAGTGGGACTTCAGTGCACAATGTTTATTATAGAGATCAAGGAGCCCAAAACAAAAGCAGTGGTACCAAAATGACACCATTCAGAGCCAAATGCAAACAGTTTAATTCCCAAACACACTGAGTTCATGAATGTCAGTTTCTGAAAACTGTCTTGCCTATACATAGATTTGCACTAGTTTACTTCATAGATCAGTTTTAAACAAACGTGGACTCTTATTCCAATTTAAACTAATGTTATTTAAGATTTAAGCTAATAATCATCATGAGAACCCATTAAAGGCTTTCCATTCAGCTTAAGTCAAGAGTTGCAGTTGGAGTTAGACAACACAAACCTCCACATCAGAGCACTGATAAAGACCCGAGCATGCTTGTGAGAATCTGCTAGGTTAATGAACTTTTCACTCCCCTCATGAAAACCAGTTGAATTTCACATCAGTATATAATTAAGTACCTTGGCAGACATCTAGCCTGCTTACTAGTCAACTAAATGACTAATTTCTAAAGTAGCTCATTCTTAAGCATAAGAGAAAAGAGACTCAATATAACTTCGTTCTCAAAAAAGCCCAGTCACTGTTTCATGGGTCACACAATAGGGCAGTGATCACTGGAATCACCGGTCACCTTGGCATGCTTACCGAAGGGGGCTTACCTCATTTTGAATTCCCCATGGGTAGACTTTCAAATCAGTTAAAAGGAGGCAAAAGTGTCAAGAAAATCATTTAAAATAATTCAGCATATCCATATGGAATCTTTCAAGAGCCACGGGAGAAGCAAGGAAAGTTGGTACTGCGCTCATTAAGCCAAAACATATGAAGTCAAAAGGACAGATGAATGCCAATGTGCCCAAGGGCTGAACAGGCAAGCTAAAAAAATATCTCCTCCCAAGTTTTGATGAAGCAACTGGCAATTAGGTCTTAAAAAAGCCAAGCATAGGATGCAACAAAGAGACAACATATAAAGAGAAAGAGCAAAGAAAACATAAATAATAGTTAGCAAAAGAAATCAAGATGATGCAATATATTACAAATAAAGTAGATGCATTTATCCGCAGTCTCTGTAGGTCACCCCAGAGTAAGAAGGACAATGCTGAACTATGACAGGGCCTGCAGAAATTCTGTACGGTTACTGTACCTCAAGCTCTGACTAGAAAGGATGGAAAAACTCCCCAAGGCACTTTTAAACCGAAAAAACGTGGTGTATTGTTAATGAAAACAGCTTTCTGAGGAAGAAAATTCAGCTTGAGAAACCTCCAGTGGGCTTGGATTTAACCAAAAAACTTTTTTTTTTTTAATTTTAACAAAAAAAATACTTTCTAACAAAAATTTTTCTTCAATCAAAACCACCTATTTTCACCCTCCTAAAAAAAGTGACTTGCAAAAACTGTGACGACATGTGGTGCCTGCATTTTGCTTGCAGGACTAACCTATAGGCAGCAGAAGCACCTGACAAATGATATAGTCACAGAGTAAATTAGGGAATATTTAAAAAGAATACTCAGGGCATGCCACCAGCATAGTACCTCAAGTAAATACTCTCTCCAAGAGGTCACTGCTTAGAAGAGTTAAAAACTTGTGGTTTTGTCTCGATTTACCCTGACCACCTTTTCTTTACATCCCTGCTAAATGGGAGACTGACGTCCCCCGCCCCACCAAAGTTGCTTGAAACACTATGGAAGTGACCTAGAAAACGTTTTACTAAATAAAACACTTTGGTTTATGCTCCATTTACAATTTCAAGGCTATCCTAAGAAAAACAACTCTCTCAAAGTGTTAATTATAAAACATAATGCAAATAAAGAAAATTTACCTTAGTGCCTTGCAGCTATGTGGCTGCAAGGCACTACGGTAAACAAATTGTACATTAATAATGGAACACCAAATCAATATTTGTTACACGGGAGGGTTGAACATTCAAAAGTCTATTTATTGGGCTGAAAACTCAATGCAAAGACAATTTTGTTATACACAGCATCCTGTTTGTACACTTACACTTCCCAGCTTAACCAATGCTTTGCACTCCAGCCCTCCTTAAGAACGTCACTGGGGCCAGGCCACACGAAACAGTCCTGTGAGAATAGCTACCTACACTTCTCGAATGACAAGCTGGGCGAACCAACACAAGTTTCTATTTCAGCTCTGTACTGCAGTGTTTAAATTGAACTTTCAGAAGTGCTTTGGGTTAAAAAGTGATATCTGGTTGTTGGGTTTTTTGTTTTTTTTTATGATTCATATAGGTTAGATTGCTTTCCTTATAACAGTCAATGACCTTATCTTACCAGCTTGGTCTTTTGTCTGTTTCTTTGATGTTTTGCTGCTGTGGCCCCAACAGGTTGGCTGGAATGGTAACTAAGCTAAATGGGACATGCAAGGTGGCAACCAGGATGGCCAATGAGTTAGTATAATTGACCTAATTCCTTAGAAACACACGAGAAGGAAAGAGCTAGTTTTGTAATAGGACATTCCTAGATAAGTTAATGGCCAGCAAAATCTAGTGGCCTGAAGTCGAACTCGCATGAAACTCTAAGAAAATGTTCTGTATCTCAAAAGTGACTGCTTAATTTAACATTTTAGATCAGGCATAGATAAGGTAGAAGACCCAAATTATCAAACAGATTCAATGAATGCAATATGTCCCCAATTCACTATTATATTTTGTTTTACTTTGTTTCTCTCAGGAAAAAAGTGCTTAAGTTTATCATACAAAAAGGACTTGTACTTTATGCATGTCAAAAAAGAGAGCTCCCCAATGGAAAAAGATTTTTTTGAATTAGAGGGTATTAGCAAATATATAATGCACCATCCTAGGATCTGCAGTGCTCAGATATCATATGGTACCCTTCACCAGGCATCAACAGCTGCAGAGAAACTGAAGCAGTGCCTCAAAAGCATTTTTTTCCCCCTGAAAAGCCTGCTGTCAGCTCTGCTGAAAAATCATCTTGTGTGTTCCTAGTCAGTTTTACTGACATTAAAAGCTAATGGAACAGTGTGCAATATGTTACAGGACAACACTGTTCTCTTCCTTTACAGCAGTCAGCCCTACCCATTGATAGCAGGCAAGCCAGAATGATGGGCTTTTTTCTCCTACAAACTACAACAAACATTTTCAGTTGTTGTTCAATAAAATGACATCAGATTCTTACCACCTGTTAAAACCAATTCCATTTATTTTATGAAGTTATACTAGGAAAAAACAACATCCATATTTATATGGCCTGCATTGATTTACTTGACTTCTTCTATTATAAGAAAAACGAAAAGTCAGTTACTCATCAAGTTTTAAGTGATGGAGTATATCAATATTAGAAATAACAAAAACTGCTTGCAGCCATTTGATGTTGAAGCAAGTATTGTGGATACCTGCAGCATTCATAAGCAATTCTCATGCAAATACTTTATTTTCTTATCGATGCTTTAAAAGTCTTGCTACAGTGCCAGAAAGCATGAGTGCTTAATGTTTTTCAGGGTAATTCCTTGATATGTGGTGATGAGGACTGGTTGAATTGTATGCTGCTATTAACATCTATTGAAAATTTTGTCCTTTATATTTCTGTATATGAACTGATCCAGATTTCTAATTAGTGGAGGGGGCAGATTTGCAAACACTGTGCATCTGAAAATATTGACAACTACTAAAATGGCCCATAGTCTCTTCAGTCTGGTAAGTGAACAAAGGAACTTCCAAAACTAGGAATCTGTCCACGCTTCATCCGCCAACCCCCCCAAATATTACACAAATTTGTTTCAGAACTAAAATGGTGGATATAGAAAATCCTACTCCATTCTTTTACTTCAAAAGAAAACACTTAGAAACAAAACAGCAGCCTAGGACCTGCTTAGAGTGTCCTTTAATCAGAGGCTGGTTTTTATGTGCAAAGTGCTTGTAATTCAGGTGCTTTGCAATTCTAGAAAGAAGGGTATTAAAAAAAAAAAAAAAAAAAAAAAAAAAGACGACAAAAGGAAGAGTAAGGAGGAAACAGGGTAATGATCTACATTCCCACGCCACAAAATTGTCAGAAATGGGTTTTTGCAATTTCAGAAATACGTGCTAATGAAAAGAGCAAAAAAAGTAGTTTTGATATGTCAAATGCCATGCCAGAATCTCGCCACGGCACAAAAAAACAAACAAACAAAAAAAAAACACCTCTAAAAATATCCACCGAAAGCATCAGCCAGAATATTGCTCTGATCTGAGAGAAAAAGCAGTGCTGTGCTTCCTTCCGTAAGTGCCAGGCCTTTTCAACTACTTCTGTTTCTCTATATAATTACTTAGCAGGAAGTAGCTGAAACCCCTTCATCACTCCCCAACACAAACAGTGAACACTAGAAGGAAGACTTGGCCGCCATCCAAGCATAGTTATGAAATATGTTACGGTTACCCTTTGGATTTCCGAAACACCATCCAGTTACTGGATCAAAAATCTTGGGGAGGAGAGTTCTAGGGGCAGTGGGGGAACTGGGAAGCCCGTGACTGGGACAAAACTGCTCTGCACGAATAGATTACCAATGCACGTAGGACAGTAACACAGCAACATACAAACAACCAGACTCCCCATCGCTGACCGTGGCCGGCAACAGATGCTTTGGAGGAGACTGCATGCACCTCATAAGGAGGCAGGAAAATCTGAATCCAAAATAGGTCCACTTCCTCTAATTGGATATTGGCTTAAAACTACATTGATATATAACTGACAAGAGATCAAAATCAAGATCAAGTTTCAAAGCAAGCATGGTAGTACTGAGTTTAAACAAACAGATGCACACACAACTTACAAGTTCTGCGAGGGTGAATCCGCAGTAGGAATGCACAGATACTTCACTCCCTGTATAGAAAAATAATTAGGAATGAGACAGCAGTATTAAGACAGAAGCATCATACTTAACAATCAATGGACATATTTGGTTTTCACACTGGCACAACTCCATTGATTCTTACAGAGATGTACAATTGTAAATAAGATTCCAGATATTGCCTCATTTGCCCAGACTTAAAATGTTATTTTTACATGTGTTTTTGTTGCTAAGGAACAAGCAGCCAGCTTAGTCATGCTTACCCTGAGATTCTGCAGCAAGCTCTTTAAAATGAAAGCATCTATATCAAATAGGTGTAAAACCCTACACTTTCCTTGTCTTAGGCAACTTACTGTTTTGTTTCATCAGACATTAAGCTGTTATGACATCTTATGCACTCTTGAATTTCTAGCATTCATTCTGAGAAAGCAGATTTATTAGAAAGCTTTTTTTTCTGGTAGTCGCATTCAATCATTTCTCCTTACTTATTTAACAACACAACCAAAAGACAAGGGCATTTGGGAGAGAATTTTCTTTTTAGGAAAGCTTTAAACCTCAACCTTGTCTTCAAAAAGGTGTCCTCATTCTCTTAGTCAGCCACTATTAAAATAAGTTATGAGCTCAAATAGGGAAGTTAGATCATCCCTTTTGAGGTATTGAAAAAAATGCAGTTATGTATAATGAAAACTAGACAATATTCATAGCGGACTATTTTTATTGTCATTGCTCACTTTGCTACTTATCTAACATTTACTAAGCACTCTATTAAAAACACTCTTGAAATGCATTGCCTACTTGACTTGTCAAAGCCATGTTTTTCTAAGAACATACAGGGTACAACTACACAAGATGTCTGTATAAGTGCCACCGTCTACTGGTGCATACAAATGACTGTGCGTTAGTCCAATGCAGGGGCGGGTCATTATTTCAGGTGGAGGGCCGCTTAACAAGGTTTAGTGAGCTGTCAATGGCCGCATGGTGTGGGGACACCGTCTCCCCACCCCGCATGGCACAGCAGGTGGGGGCACTGGTGCCTGGCTCTGGCCAGTGCTGTACATTGCAGTGAGAAGCGCAGCCCCCACAGGGCCATTTGTTTCCCTGGCACTCCCCGGGGAAAGGCTGCTGCTGCCTCCATTGCCTGCCACAGCTGCATGCTATGGGGGGTGGTATGTGGAGGGGGCCCCATACCCTTCCCCTGTCAGCCAAGCTCCACACTGCTGCCACCCCCCCGGGCATGGGCTCTGCACTGCAGCCAGCCCCAGCCCCCGCTCCCAGCTTCCCTACCTGCTACCTGGAGGGAGTGGGACACAGGGGGATCCCACAGAAGTAGCCCCGCCACTGCTAGTGGAGCGGGCCCTTCCACCCACAAGGGTGGGAGCAAGGCAGGATATATAAAAGGATATAATGGGGCAGGTGTAGGTGCCTTGCTCCCACCCTCGTGGGTGGAAGGGCTCGGCAGTGCACAATTTGTTCGGGGGTGTCACGGGCCAGATAGAAGTGCCTGGCGGGCCACATGTGGCCCACGGGTTGTATTTTGCCCGCGCCTGGTCTAAGGCACTGTTTGCTAGTACCAACACATACAGATACTAGAAAAATGGCACATTAGCCAACATGCCAAAGCACATGTGCAGACCCTGACTGAGAGCAATTTGCTCTTGGTCAGCCCACGCAGCATAGGGCCTCAAATGCTACCAATCTCCACCTGGTTGGGGGAGCTGTACCAGCTCCAGGGCAGCTCCAGGGAGCTGAAAGCCAGCCCCAGTCTCCATGCAGCTGGGAGGGAGCAGCCCTGAAGCCAGGACAGTTCCTCCCACCCCACTCCCTGGAGCCCAGGCTTGATGCTCATGGCCCCTGCCTGGCTGCTACATGGAGGTAGGGAAGAGGAGAGCAGGAGCAGCCATGGACTGAACTGCTCCCAAGGGGAGCAAATTTGCATCTGAACATGAGCCATCAGGAACATGCCTGGGAGCTGTTTAACATGCCTGAATTTTCTGCACAGAAAATTCAAGCACATTAACTGCACATGTAGATGCACCCACAGTTTAGTAGAGAAATGCACAAGCCCAATCCAAGGGCATTGACATCAATGGATGTCTTTCCACTGACTTCTCTAGGTTTTAGATTGGATACTCAGTTACCACATTCATGAGCACAGTATAATACAGTAGGAAAAAAAACAAACCCAAAACAAATGGCTCAGATAAAGGCTTCTTTTGGAAAACAGTCTTACAAGCACCTTAACTTAGCTTATTATATTGACACCTCTTCTGTAGCAATACTAGTTCATGTAAAGCTTCACAAACATTATACCTTAATAGGACACAATGATTCAGCTTGATTTGTGTAGTCATGCAATTACACAATCTTATTAAAATGCAAGGCATACTGGCCATATAAAAACCCAAACGCATATACTGTACGGGGTATTCTTATGTTTTATCTACAACCAAGTAATTTCTCTATTGCAACATTCTTCCATGGACTGAAGTGTACCATATGTCCATAAAAGTGTTTCACTCAATTATCAGAAAAGGGCTGGAGTCATTGAAGCTTCCCCAATAACAGAGGTAGACACCCATCTAGCCTTTGTTACAAGAGCACTTGAATCCAGCCCATGGCACAATGCAAAAACTATTCTTTTTGACAGCCCCTTAAGCCAGAACTACCTTTCTCTGTGGCCTAATGCCCTCCCTCTGTTTCCCTCAATGTTGCTCCTTCAATGTATTCCAGAATAACCCTCCATCAAAATTCCCTGCAGTCATATGCCATCAGCATGATCCACATGCCATCAACATGAGCCTCCCATACCATCCCCTCCTTTGTAGGGGCCTGGAGAATGATCCAGCTCATACAAGGTTCAGGGGAGCAGTGATCTTTCACCCCACTTTTGGCTTTGACACCGCTCAGCCAATAAACTGACACATTACCAGCTATGTTTGTCAACTGTTAGAACAACAGGGGCATGGTCAGAGCAAGTCCCTCAATCAGTGCACTCTTCACAGTCACTCAGCTACCAGGTTTCTACCTCTCCTTGGCTCTGCGACTCATCTGGGCATTGCCAGCATGCTTCCGGAGGTGTGCCAGAAGCCAGAGTATAGCTAGTTAATAGTCAACGACTGAGAAAGGAGCAGAGCAAGAGTGTGGGTGTTACTAGAAGGATGACAGCTATGGTGAAGGAAATTTGCTGGGGGTGGGAAGAACTGCTTGACAGGGAGACAGCAGCAGCTTGCAGTGGAGAGGTTGCAGCCTCAGCTGAAATGCTTCTGCAGGATTTCTGACAGAGCTGCTGCACATCAGGTGCTTAAAACTGTTTTGGGAGGGGGAGGGTAATGCACAGAAAGAGAGACATTGCAAAACATCCATGGGGGGGAAGGGGAGGGGAAGTAGAAAGGAGTAGAAGAGGAGTAGAAGAGAGATTCACCTGGTAAACTAAGTCCATTGCTAGCTGAGGGAACCAGCATCTTTGATATCCAAAGATGACTGATAACCCACCTTCATTAGGATAAAGAAGTTCCTGAGTGGGACTCGGGAACAAATTTTACACTGACTCGGGTGAGTAGTACAGATCCACTCAGCAGGTGATAGAATGATCAGCAACAGATTGCTCTTCTAAAACTGACTTCTCAGGGCTGTCCCATGCAATGGTTTTCACTTTAAAAGCTGTGACTTTGACATTAACAGGATTGCTCAAGAGTCACTGTTGTAGGATTTGGTCCTAAATTTGCTGGCTTCGTTCAACATACCTTTTCAGGTCACATTAAATGCTCTTCTCCGCTTTGGACACCAGTGTCAGAGCCCAGAGCTCATGAGCCATCCTCCAACCAGACTAATGTCAGAAGAAAGCAGACTGAGACTAACACATGCTAGGAGATCAAGTGTCCAGCCTTTGTAGCCCACACATTTGAGGAGCCCCACTGATTCCAGATGCTGTAACAGACTGATGGCTTCCTCTAGTCAAGCTAAGAGGGGCTTTCAGAACATGGTGACTTTAAAAGAAGAAGTAGTGTGAGCTTTAGACCCACAATGTTCTTTTTCTTGTCACAGTTGGCTAGTTACTTAACCCGAGTGATGTGAATTTGCAGCTACTATAGAATCTCATGTAGGTTAGTTTCATGCTTACAAGAGACCACATATTGTGCTGAATGGTTCAGCCAGAGCATGGTCTTGGAAGGTGTTGAGTGCCTATGACTTCCAACAAACCCAAGGAGGTGCTACCAAGGAGTACTATTTACCTCTTAGGAGTGCCTTTGCTTATGGTTAATTAGTCCATTTGGCAGATATATCGTTAAAGTAGCTGGAGTATGTCATACTTCATCTATGCACATCACCTTTAAGCATTTTAGAAGACAGTAGTGGGGAACACCATGGCACAAAGAAATAAGTCACCCAAGCAAAATATGACAAACACAAAATGAGTTGTGGGTGGAATCTGAAAAGTACCCAGCAATAGTCCAACTGTCCCCAACAACAGTAAAAATCATGACTCCCCATGACTTTAACTGAAGCGGAGTCAAGGCAATACTCAGCAGCGTTTGGAAAACCCAACCTATCACCAAATATTGGTCCTCGACGGTGAGAAATCTCAGAATCAACAGCACTCATTTCAAACTGTACGGACCACAGAAGAAAGACTACATTGTGTTCTGTAACGGGCAGGGGTTGTCAAGGTGACACTTTGCCCACTGCCCCAAAGAAAGAAAGAAAGATGGATATATTTTACCTTTAATAACTAGACTTGCCCTGTTGAATTAGCTTTTTCTTTTTCATGTACCTTTGAATTTTTTTTTAGCTGGCTGCACATTGCAGACACTGGCAACAGGAAGTTATTTAACTGTTGAACGCTGCTGCCTATGTGATCATAAAATAACCCACTTGAGATCATAATGTTCTTTGTGTATTTATGCCCCAGAGACATCACTGTCTTTCCTGTGTGCACACACTGCAGATAATATCTAAGAATTGTCCCAAAGGGACCTCCAACCAGAACAGAACAGTTTATGTCAACGGAACATATAAATGCAGTAGACTCAAAGACTTTCAGATGCTCTTGGCTTGCACATTATTAATATGCAGAAGGGATATAGATTTCACTCTTATATTTATGTCTGTAATTTTAGAATTTTGGCAAAGAACAAGCCAGGACCTGCCAAAATCATGGATGTATAGATTTTCTGACTTAGGGTACATGTTTATCATGACAACACAGAGGTCCAATGGAATGACAACCAATGGAATTACTTAACGAGTTTTATTCAGAAAGCTGCAATTCTGCTTGAAAATGTAAATGCTTGACTCTGCCAGGTGAAAGCCAATTAAGTTGATACAGTTGGGAAGGTATTATGATAATTTTCATAATGTATACAATTTCAACTGTTTTTCCGCCCCCCCCCACAAAAGAAAGCTTGCATTCTGTCATCTGCTAGAAAGACAGACATCACTTTTTTTCCATAGGAAAGACCAGCTTTATGTTCTCAGCTGTCCAACCCCACCCTTTAAAAATTAAATAAATTTATCAAATTCATAAAGTGTTTTCTTTAACTAAAGACAAAACCTTAACAAATTACAAGAGCTGAAAGGTAAATGTCACGTGAAGAAACAAATCCAAATTAAGTGACTGCTGTTGCTAGTACCACCTTGCTGAAGCTTTCCTTCAACACTTGCATGTTTTCCATGTCTCCTTCAAAATGAGCCACTTCTTAAAGTAAATCAAACCAATTTTTTCATTAAACTAAAATAAGTGCTTTTATCCATGCAAAGAGACTTCCTTATACATGTTAAATGTGAACCAGCGGTCTATGCTCCAACTAAACAAAAAACCCAACAACAACAAAAAGGAACTCAGCAATTAAAGCAGTGAAAGCTCCTATAGTCATTATGTAGGCTGAACAAGCAACACTTCGTAATTCAGCGTTATTGACCCTCCAAATGTTGTTTTTACATCCTTAATTACCTCCCTACAGAAGCCTTCACCTTCCTTTACACACACACTTTCTATGTCTTACTCATGGTTATTCATACCAATTTTCGCAAGATGCTATATTCAATTAAAAGCTCTTACGTTTCTTTTATTATAGTTATAAAGTATGTGCTAGACTGCTAAGCCAATACATTAAACGATCATTTTCTTTTCAGTTTTCTGTTTCAGCAGACAGAGTAACCACCAAAACTAGATTTTTGTCTCAGGCCCTGAAACTAAATGTTACAGTTAAACCGATACAGCGAGAGCTAACAAAACCAGAGCAAGTATTCTGATTTCAAGATTGACAAAGTTGAAACAAGCGAGAGTTAAGTAAAATTTCAAAAATTCACTGTTATTTGTGAAACAACTACTACACTTGCAAGATTTCACAAAACCAAGTCAATTCTGCTACCCTATATCTCAAGTTTTCCAAAATGAGGAACAAAGTTTAAGCAAACAAGTATGGACACAGGGCATGCTAATAAAAAGTATTTTAACACTTCTAATTATTTGAAGTGTCATTACCTAAACAAGAATTGAAGATACTGCATTTTTAGTGCTTGGAAACTTCAGTAAAAGATTAAGAAAAAAAATTCTAATTCAGAGTCTTATTAGTTTTTTTTCTGAATTAATTATTAGCATAAAGATCATTGGAACAAAGCAGCACTACTATTTTTTTTTTTTTTTAAATCACCCAGGATAAAGCTTTTCCTATTATATTGATCGAGGGCTAAATTCAAAAGGAAACAAATGCAACTAAACCTTAATTTCTTAAGCTTTATTACCAGCCAAACTCAGAAGTAATAACCGGCATTTCGGATTTTCCTATGTAGAAAAAGACCTCTCACTAGCAAAATGACATACTGACATCTAGCGCATTTGAGATAATAGGTCTACAACTGAGAATGGGAAATCTAAGCAGCACATATTAATTTCATTTCAGAATACAAAGAACAATCTCTTTAACTCCAACAGGATGCAGCACCATACATATGCTAATATAAGAATGGCAGAATGTGTCTGTCATGTTACCTCTTTAGGCAGCATGAACTGAATAGTGTGTTATAAATAATCAAGAACATTTTAAACTCACTAGGTGTAATGTTTGATTTAAAATAAGCCCTAAATTGCACTAATGTATAGGGTATTGAGGGTTATAAAAGTCTCCAGTGTGCATTTTGAATGATTTTGCTTTAAAATGTTTTTGAGTAATCCTGCAAACAAACCAACCAAATAACTGTGTGTGGGGTAGAACAAGATGCTTCAGGATTTCAGAACACCAGAAAGATTCAATGACAAATAATGAACCTAGTTATATTTTAACTTCAATAATCTCTTCCTTTCCCTA
>NW_005842023.1:1184618-1195096 GCF_000455745.1 Alligator sinensis | reverse complement strand
TCCCTACTCCATCCTGAATTTACACTTCAGCAACTTTAAAAACTTCAATATTAGTCAATTACTGGTCAGTGGGAAGAAGAATACTAACTTTAAATTCAACCACCCCCTCCACGAATTCTGTTCTAAGAACCAAAATATCTTTAAAAATAAAAGATAAATGTTATATTTTTGGCATTAAACTTCTCTGTATGTAAATTTATGTAAAGAGACCATCAACGACTTCCAAGAAATTTTTTTTTAAACCCAAAACCCTCAGTTTAAATTTGTGAACCCAGATGCAAATAGGAAACCTCTAGCACCTGGTGAGCTTTTTCAGGTTACTCAAAAGCCATGTGTTAGTTTGACTTGTCAGATCAACAGAGGATAGGAGTATTATTTTTGTTTAGAGGCATTTCAGCAAAAAAAGCTAACATGGGAAATGGCCAGCACAAAGGTTCCTCAAGCCAAACCAACAAGAAGTTCCCAAGAGAATTTTGTCCAGTACTGCTACAGAATGACCAAACTGAAAACTTCAACCGTTTATTTGTCCTTTCAGTTATTTTCTAAAGAGTCGTGAATAAAATCATTAGCCAGGATGACTGCTCCAGAAAGTATGTTCATGATTCAGCAACAAGCACATTTGTTTTTGAAAAACATCATTAACACATGAAACTGGCTGTGGGGAGGTGGGAAGCTTTTGCAGTATTTTTGAACATTTATTTCTGTCATCCTTACTAAGACATCAGCCTTTTCATGATGGAAGCACTTTATCCACCAAGCCCCCTTGCAACAATCTGGTGAAGCATCTTCAGATTAAAAAACAAAAAAATCTAGTAAGGCTGGAAACAGCTACACTTCAAATAAAGAGAGTCCCAACAAAACACAGCAGCACAGAAATACAAAAATGTTTGAAAATCAGGACTTTATTTAGACAGAGTAACAGAAGTTAATTTTAATTCTCACCTATTCCTGCCTATTGTTTACCTAGTAAGAGGTTTAGAGCATGTGTAGATGAAACGGGGGCCCCTAAAATTGAAGCGGTGGGTTTTTAAAAACATTGCTTCAATTTAGGGCAAAGTAAACCCCGGTATCATATACACCCATGTCTTACCTGCCACTCTGGTGGCAGGGAGGGGAGGGCAAGCTGCTGGCAGGCGGAGCGGTCCCTGGGCTGCAGGGGGTGGGGGGGCTGCTTCCCTCTGCAGCAGCGGCGGTCCCCCCCAGGCAGCACCCGCCCGCAGGCACCCTGCTTGGGTAGTCCCGGGGGGCACCGCAGCTGCAGAGGGAAGAACTGGGTCCCGAGTGGCTCATGCAGGCAGGCATGTTTCAGAGGGGGCAGATCAAGCTTGGCACTTTGGTGGAGCCTGCCTTCCCGGGCTGCTGCCAGGCTGCCTGCATGGGCTGCCTGCACAGAGCCCAGTGCTTCGCTCTGTGGCTGTAGGGCAACAAACAAACTCCTTGGAGGTGTTTTAGTTTGCTGTACCCCAAAGTCATTTAAGGCACATTATGCCGCCGAATATGCTACAGCAGCTGGAATTAAATGCGCAATACCCTGCTGATACATGCAAACACCAACACCATTAAAGCGGTGCAAAAGCATTTGACCTCCTTTAAAGTGTCGTGGACAGATGCCCCTCATTTTGTCTACACGTCCTCAAACTGTAAACTTCAAGGCAAATACCACACCTCCCAATTGTTTGTGCTGCAACTTATTATAAATAACCTGAAAAAAGAGGCCTGTAAGTATTACTGCAAGAGACTATGATATCCCAAATCACCTGTTCATCAAGAGGGAACACAGATACACATGCATTACACAGAATCATAGAAGTAGGGTCGGAAGGCACCTTGTAGATCTTCAAGTCCGACCCCCTGCCTGGGCAGGAAGAAAACTGGGCTAAAACGACCCCAGTCTGGTAGGCATCAAGCTGCTTCTTAAAGACCCCCAGGGTAGGAACCAGCACTACTTCCCTTGGAAGTTGGTTCCAGATCCTAGCCGCCCTGACTGTGAAGTAACTCCTACGGATGTCTAATCTAAACTTACTCTCCAGCAACTTGTGGCCGTTATTCCTTGTTATCCCGGGGGGCGCTAGGGGAAACAAGGTCTCCCCCAAACCCTTCTGGTCCCCCCTAGTGAGTTCATAGACGGTCACCAGGTCCCCATCTTTAAGAAATTTTCCCTATTATTCATTGTGAATAAAAATTGGCAGGTTTTCTCCTCTCAGTGGAAGTATTAGGGGTCTGGAATGGTCTTGTGCATGTGGTATTCATTGCAGTCAGTGCATCTTTATCCTTCCAGACTTTTATGAAAACCAAGCAGAGGTATCACACTGGAGGAGACATTATAGAAGCTTTCCACATAGCAGTAGAATGAGTAGAGGAAGCAAAGGAACTGAAACAGCTTATCATTTCAGGGGCCCTACCAGAGATGACTGATGCCAAGTGTCCAACTTGACACATTTTTTAAAAGGGCCCAACTGTCAGTAGGGTTAATGCTGACAATGGGAAGTTGCCAACTAGGAAAGCAGTCCCCATTTAAGGTATTTCACCCAAAGAAAAGAAGTCAGATTTCCCAATAACACGTGAGTGGAGCCAAAGCTAGACAGGACTAGAGAGCACTCTCTTGGCATTACTACAGATGAAAGAAACACGGTAGCTATTTTGCTCAGCATAGTCTTCTGAAACCTCTCAGGAGGGAAACTTTTACCCATGAAAAAGCAGTGAAATGTACATGAAAAAAATCAAGTTTTTCATTAAAACAGGGCCTTACAGGCCTTCCCTTGTTGGTGGTTTCACTGAAGAGAGACATAATTTGTTGACACAGGAGACCAGTGGTGATACAGAAGGCCAGTGGAAAGGACTTAAAAAAAAGAACAGTTTCAGTCTGATTATGTTTACCCATTTAACATCTTTTTTTTAACTTTAGTAGCAATCCACAAAATAGAAATTGCATCTTTTTCATATGCTGCTTTGTCAACAAAATGCAAAGGTACTGGCTTAAGTATAGGAAGGCTGCAGAGCCAGAATAGAGAATGTGCCATCTAATCATAATTAAGGGATGAATTTCCTCTCAAGGGTTTTTCCAAGAAGGCATTTTTAATTCAAGTATCCTCTTGCAGCTGAGGAGCCAATTTATGCTGTACAGTGCAAAAGTAGATCTTGTACATATGGTGAACAGTAATCGCTACACATTTAGCTTGCCATCACAAAAAAAAAAAAATCACAAGTGGTTCCCTTCCTAACGTTTCATGTTTCCCCATTTAATCATCACCTGGCACAAGGATGCACTTCTGAGTCCAAACCAATGTCTTGTGGGTTAGTTTCTGACTGGGGATGTTTCTTAGAGGTTACAGGGCAAAGAGCAAACACTGAGACTCTTTTGCACCTGTAGTTCTACCCATTAGCCCAGTATTTCCTACAAAAAATTGGAACCATCCTCAAGCATATCAGAGGGAAAAAGAATGCTGGGGGTAGGTTTCCAGACAGGGGAACATGTAAGGATAGAAAGCCGAAACAAGTGAGGCTTTTACTGTTTAATATTTCAATGGAAACCCTGTGCTAAACCTATTTCCCAACGCTTAGGTACCAGAAGCAGGGACAGGGTAGGCACAAAAAAGAAGGCAGTGACAAGAATAAGCCAGAGACAGTATTGAGGGGGGATTGTTTAGACTGTGCTAGGAAAAAAAATAGCTGGGTCCTCTGGTGCCTACTCCATTTCACTTTTTTAATTCAAAACTTCATAAAGCATACAGTTCACTTCATGGCTGGACATGGCAATTCTACCATTAAAACAGTGCCCTGACTTGAAGTATCTGGCTACAGTTACAAAATACAAAGCTTAGGAAACTCATATCTCAATGTGGTCTGTAAAGGGGAATTATGACAAATCAAGTCTCTAATTAAACTGTCAAGTAATCATCTTCCAGGATGCTGGTGACTTAAGAGATATTGCTATTGATATCTGCTATCAAGTAGTAGTGACTTATTGTTTATCAGCTTCCTCTACTACTTCCTCTTCTGACTTCTCTGTCTTTACTGTACTGTATGTTTATTACCTGTAGAAAGAAATCAGGTAAGTTGCAGCACTGCTTGTTTTCCGCAATTTTTGTCCTTTTTATTTCCACTTCCAGTCTCACAGACTTACTGTGTGTTCTGCTCTAGCTAAAAAAATAGCTTCTTGTTTTTAACTTCTGGCTGTTTATTTGTCATATTCCTACTTATTTCCCTTCAGGCACCACTTCACATTTACCAGCCATAGGTTATGTTCTGTCTAGTAGCATAAATTGAGCTGAATTTATGTTTTAAACGATAACTTTTGAAAAGTACTGGACTTCATTCATAGACTCTTGTATACCCAAAGCATTCAGCTACCACACCTTGTTGGAGAAATACTCTTTTAATACTAGAGTCAAAATTAACATGCAATCAAGTTTCAGTGTCTTGACACATCAGAACAAAAGCATCTATGATGCTTACCACAACGAAGGCAACTTTCATTAAGTTAGCTGCTTCTGCAAAATAAGGAGAACAAGGTCTCATTCCGATGCATTCCACGGAAATATTCTTTGTTGTAATGCATTAGTTTTAGTCACTGAGTGATTTGAAACAATGCATCTACTACTCCAACTACAAGAGCTCACTAGATATTAAAGTTACAAAGCATTGCTTACCAGCACCAGCATTGCTTACATTTTTTAAGAAGGTCCCAGAGCTAAAAGTCATTCAAACAACAGAAGATAAGCTAATAAATTAGTCAAAACAGATTAGGTAATCCAGTTATAGTTTTAAGCTTACTTTATGTAGTTAGTGCAAGAAAGGGGAATTTGGAGATATTGTGAACAAGGTCTATCTTGGTACAATGAATGGGAATTAGAATATTTTTAACAGAATAAATAACTCAATTTCCAGCAGGTGCTCTGATGCACTAGAAAGAATGAAATAAAAAAAAAGAGAGAGACAGCCATGTACCCTACATTATAGGAGCACTAGAGAAAGATGACAATGCTATGTTACTCTACATAGTTGTGTACAAAGGTTTACAAATCATTGAAACTCAACAAAAAAACCAAAGCATCTGCAATGAAAGGACATTGAGATGCAGTTTGTGCACCCTAAACTGAAATGTGCAACATATGTGCATGCGTAATACACCAAAGGTTGGAGGGAGAGAATGCAAGACAAGAGTGCATGCGAGAGTACATGAGAGTAATTTTTGGACCAACTGCAGGTATGTATTACAGCTACCTGCAGTTTGAAGGAAATGGGATGATTCTAAAATAATCCAAAAGCTCTTTCCAGTTTGCTTGTACAGAGCAGTTGCTTTGGCTTCACCTGGATCAAGTTGCAAGTGTTAATCTATGGTACCCATCAAAGGGAAAAGATGTTCTTTTAGCAACAAATGTGCACAAAAGCTAACTATGCACGATAACAAATTTCCAATGAGATTCACTGTAAACAAAATAGTGAACAAAGGATGCCTTCTGAGCACAACATGAGGATGTTAAAATGAACTCTATAAAGTTGTGCAACTCTCCCTGTTGAGATGCCCCCCACTGCCATAATGAGGATGCCTTGAGAGCACAGAACTTGCCATGATGATCAATGGCCAGTCTGTAAATGACAGAGTACCAGGAATAAATTTTGAAGGACTAGATGGTCTTTTTACCAATGTCATGAGGCTGACACAGCCTGGTCCAGAGTTGACCAAGAGTACAAGAGTGACAAAGTGACAATTGCAAGAGTGACAAAGTTAACTGCTAAATGTTTGGTAAACTTTGTGGAAGGAACTGGTAGTTTCAGTCCATTTTCTGATGGACAGGTGTGTACCATACATACAAAACAGTCACTGCAATTGGCATCTGGATTAGCAGTCACTCACAGACCACGGACTGAAAGGGCAGAAAGAGTGCACTGTGCTTTCATCTTACATTCTGAGGCCAGAAGAGACCTGACCACCTATAACTAACAGATCACAGGACTTCCCTGAATTAAGCTCACTGAACTAGAGCATATGCTGTAAAGATCTGATTTAAAATTTTTCCAGCAATGAAGAATAAATTGCAACCATTAGCAAGCTGTTCTGATGGTTAGCTACCCTCACTGTTAAAAATATCTGCTTTATTTCTAGTCTAAATTTCTGCAGCTTCATTTTCCACCCACTGGATCTTGTTAAGCCTTAGTCTGACAGTTTGAAGGGTCCACTCTGTAAGGATCCTTAACTTTCTATTTGTTAAACTAAACAACTCCTAGCAAGCAGGGGTGGGTGAGGGAATAACTTCCAAGGCCCTCTTCCAATTCAGAATGAGGCTACCTTTACCAAAATAAAATAACTTGGATGCCTCCCATCAGCATTTACACTCTGCTCCCGACTCTGGCACCTGAGCATCTCCCAGAATACTATACCATGGTATGAAAGAAGGCATTGCTTGCTGGTATTGTACCTGTCTTGGGATAATTTAACTCACATTACCACTGACTTCAGCAGACTTTAAGAGTCCCTTTGTGAATCATATTAGTCTTCTCTCTAATCTGGAACAATAATAAATAGAACATATAAAAAGTAGAGGCAATATTTCTATATGGCTCCCAAGACAGGTTTGCTTAAATATCTGGCCATCTCATGATCCTTGGACATGTACTAAGAAGATTCACTTGATTACAGAGCACCAAGCTAGACAGTTACTTCAGAACTGATTGCTCTGGGCTCTTCTATCACTCAACTGCATACTGATGCTTGGCTTATTCCACTTGGTGTTTCGCCCCACCAGACTGATGCAAAGGCATTCATGACACCTACAACCCCCCACAAAATTCTTTAAGGCAGTGGCAACTATGATTTCTTAGAAGTAGCTCCCACCCTTGGGCTCCTCATTGTTTCTCACACTCTGCACAGAGCACTGTGATTAATTTATGGAATCTGAAGTAACCAAGAAGCAGAACAGAAAGGGGTTGGCCAGAAATCTGACCACTTTATACTTGGATTTTTTTATTTTATTTTATTTTTTTTTTTATAAAATGCACAAATGACCTATGAATAGCCTAACTTTTGTACTCCAGCACATGCAGATAATACTGCCAACCTCACATATCAAAACAATGTCCTTCTTGCCAGGTACAAGCAGAAGTGATCCTGGTAAGCACTAGCAGATGTCAAAACTAGAAGAATAGTGGCCTTCCTTTTCTGGTGTGCTGAGGCTGGAGTGCCAAGTTTTGTTCACCACCCTTTGTGCTCTGACTTGCTAGATCCATCCATCCATCTGCTTTTTTTAAATGGAAGTTTAAGCATGTTTTTAATTTTAAAAACTGAATATATTATATGTAGAATGATACTGGTGTTCAGCACTTGAATCACTTCTATAATGAAGCGTTATGAATATAAATTAATTGCAAGTTCTATTTTTAAAACAACACAGCTAGTTCCTATTGAAACAGCATTATATACACTGCAGAGGACCCAAGTAGGCGATACTGAGGGAAAGCTCAGCTCACATTTAGCAAGCTTCTTTCCACCTTAAAAAAATTCATCCCAAGCTCCTCAGAACACACCTGATAAATGGCACCCTGTCCTTTAGAAAGCAGTTGGTTTATAGCCTTATTGTAAACACAAACACTAACTAGAATATAAGTGGGGTTTTAAACCTTCTTTATAAAACATTTTTTTGGGCGCAGATATTCCATTTTGAAACCAATCAATTATTTCCTAAGCCTGATCTTATTAGTTAGAAATTTGAACCTTACCAGGAGGGACTTCTGAAATTAAATCCCAAATGAAAATATATTGTTTTTTCCACTGGTTGCTCCTGAATAAATTTTAAACATTTTTAATGAAAACCAACTCATTACTTACCTGCTACCAATATGCCCAACTACTGGAAAATAAAGGTTAAATATTCCTAAATACTACAGACTACACAAAGCTTTAGGCAAGAAAAATGTAAAATTGAAAAAGGCATTTATTTGTGTTCTTTTTCTGCCCTAGTGACCACATTTTAAACCAGTGGGGACCAACCTTTTTGGCAGGCAAGCCACAAATTAGCCCTGCAACCTCCTCAAATGCCCATCTGATCCCCTGCCCATGCCCCATCTGCCACTCTGCTTTGTTCTCTATCTGCCACTGTGCCACCTTTTTCCTCTTTAGTCTGCCATGTGCCACACACAGGCTGCCTGTACCACGTGTGGCACCTGTTCTGTAGGCTGGCCACCCCTGTTTTATACAATTCAAACTGAAAGCATATTTAAAATTTATGGCAAATTGGAACTCATCATTTATGGTGCCCGTCTACTTTTTTATTTTTTACTCAGCTTGAACAATGTCTCTAGACTAGTTAGTCTCATTTTCTGGTACTCACTATCAAGCATAGGCTGCAAATCCTACAGAAGCATTGTCTCAAAATGAAAAGCTGTTATCAAAATTTTGAAAATAAGCACACATGCAAGACTTAAGAACTAAGCTATGCAACTGCATTCCTTCTAGCATGATACTGTAGCGTGATTACCATAATTTCTCTAATAAGCAAACATTCAAAATCATTTGGACAGAATGCATCAGTTCAATATTTCAGAAGTATCCAGTATCTGAATATAGCTCTGGCTATGACGTGCCACGTTGGTCACTTTAATAACAAAACTTTAACAATTTAAATAATAAAATAGAGAGAGAACTTTAAGACACTAAAATATTTGCCGTTTCCTGCACATGAAATACCCAAAAAACCAACCAACCAAAAAAAAAAAAACAAACCCTCTCTAGAAAGTGGTGGTAAATTCAACTATCATGTGAAAAGTGTTTTTAAGGGGCAACTACTGCATACATATTTAGTATGGGTCTGATTTTGCAATTGTTCTCGTGTACGAACCTTATGGCGATTTTAGTGGAAATGTTATGCACAGAACAGTTCCTGAACCAGGGTTCAGCCCTTTTTAGGCCACTGAAGACCATGGTTGGCATGGCCACCAGCTTCCATGGGAACTACAGCAAGCCTCAAGTCGTTTGCATGGAAAAAAGCTGTTAATCCTTAAAAGGCAAGCACAGTTCAGGAAAGGCTTAAAAGAAACCATTCTAAACTTTTTTTCATGTTTCATGAGCAAGGTATCTTAAGGGGTGCCAACACATTGTTCAGAGTGTCTTAACCACAATCTGACAAAAAATTATTTCTAAATGTAAATAATGAAGTAATGCAACTTATGTTTTTCTAAACCATAATTCTTATTAATTACTTAGTTGCAAGTGAATGCTGGATTGAGACCATGAATCGGAATACAAAAACAACTTGCAAAGTAGGTTGCTGCTGCTGTTTCTGTTTTGTTGCTATTCTCTTTCTATCTTCCCAAGCAGGATGCAACTGTGACCACCGGAAACCTGAGATCCTGCTCCTGCCTTTGTTTGAAGGTAATTTGCATCATCACAAATCCTCACAGGAGGAGAGAGGCTTCATACCAGCTATGAACTGACTGCCCAGAGGAGTTTTCCATGTGAAATCCTATGAAATATGAACTTTCATTTTTACCCAGGAGAACTTTTACAATCTTGTCTCCAATGCCTGGTGAAGGGTGTTTATGCCGGAAAGCTTGCAATTAAAGACATTTTTTTGCAAACATCTTGTTGGTCTAATAAAATATATCATCTCTACTACGAGTCCCGATTGCCTTCCTATTTGAAGAACTCAGGAAAAGTTTTAACATGTGTTTTCCACACAGCATGTCCTGAGTGAGAGCCAGTTGTAGAGAAAGAATACCAAGACTGCCCTATGAGTCTGCAATCAGTAGTTTCTTCAACTTGACTAGAAAATCGTGGTAATGGCCTGTAAAATAAATTTTAAAAAAGCTAACACACCAGAGGAAGGACACGTAGCACACATCAAATGTGAAGATTACATCTTCCTTGGTCAATGAAACTATATATCACTGCAACGAATAGCAGACTTGAAACCGAATACATTTTAGATTTACCATGCAGTAGACATGCCTGAATAAAAATCAAACATATATAACAACAAAATAAACAGCATAAACTCGGTTAGTTTATGGTATGGTACCCCACAACGATCTTCATGTTTCATTCACCTTTAACTGTTCTTTTGCCAGTTATTGAATATCTATTGTTAGAGGTTTTAAAAAGCCCCAGAACTATTCACCAATTTACCCAAAACAAGGGGAGCTTTTGCATAAACCAGCTATTCAGCAAGTGAACACACAGAACCTTTTTGTTGGGAGGGCAGAGAGCAAGAAGCAGACCAGTGGAGGTTCCAGAAGACAAAGAAGTCTGTGTTGGCTCACAAGGCAATTCCAGCAACAGCCATTTTCTTTGTTGTCAGCTCTCATTGAGACAGGTTTTATCATGTTTGATGGAGAAAGGAAGAGACTCATTTGCAGGATAAGCATGGCTAGTATAAACTGAATGAGTATTTTGGGTGCAACAGCACAGGTATGTTAGCCCACTAAGTCTACTAGATAGATTACTGGACTGGAACCCAAGCTACTTGAATTCTGTTTCCAGCTCT
>NW_005842023.1:1184321-1184607 GCF_000455745.1 Alligator sinensis | reverse complement strand
TTGTTGTGCACCTTTAGGAAAGTTCCTTTCCTGCCACAAGCCTTAGTTTCCTGATGTGAAAAATAAAACACCAGCACACGCATCCTTAGTAAAGCATTTGGATGCTTTGTAATATACTGATGTTATGTCTTGTACAAATAAGAGAGTTAGACATCATTATATCATACATTAGACCAGAGGTCAGTAAGCCCCGGCACGCGTGCCAAGCATGGCACGTGAGGCCCTTTTGCTTGGGATGCCACGGCCAGCCCCAGTTCTGGGTAGCTAGTGCCAGCAACGGAGCCCC
>NW_005842023.1:1182945-1184290 GCF_000455745.1 Alligator sinensis | reverse complement strand
GGGCTTGCAGCATCCCAGCTGCCTGCTGGGAGCAGCCTGGGCTCCTAGCTGGCAGCAGCTCCCCAGAGCCGGGGCCGGCTGAAGCCGGGAGGCTCCAAACAGTTGTACCGGGCTCTGGGCTCCAGCATCAGCTCCGCACTGGCGCGTGCACTCGTGCGTCAGAGCAGGCAGTGAGGGAGGAGCCTGAGGCAGCGCAGCCCTGGTTTCGCCCCTGCTCCCAGCACAGAGGTGATGGCAAGCTTCTAGAGCCCAGTGCAGCTGTTTGTAGCCAGCCCAGGCTCTGGACAGCTGCAGCAAGCAAGCAGGGAGCAGGCTGCAAACAGCTGCACTGGGCTCCACAGCTCCAGCATCAGTTCCGTGCTGGCGGTGACTGCACGGGCACCTCGGGACGGGCTGTGGAAGATGGCTGGAAAATGGCTGCACAGGGAGCCAGGCTTGGCTGGGGATAGTGACAGTAGTGCACAGGTTCCTGCTGCCAACAGCTGCTCCCCTCTTGTGGGCACACCCCCGGTGTCCCCTGCAGACCAGGAGCAGGTGCTGGAAGGATGAACCTGCCCACTGCTCCTGCTGTCCCCAACTGAGTGCAGCATCCTGCTCAGCTGCTTCCTGAAGCTCAAAGCTGGAGCAAAGCAAGAGCAGCTCTTGGGGTCCCTCATGCCTGCATCAACCAGGAACAGCAGTACTGGGGGTCAGGTTTTTCCTTCCAGTGCCTGCCCCCAGCCAGTGGAGGATACAGGGAGGGAATAACATGGAACAGGTGCAGGAAGAGGAAACTTACCCACTGCTGCCACTGTTTCCAGTTGTGGCAGCCTACACAGCTGTTCCCTGAAGCCCATGGCTAGAATCAGTCAGGAGCAGATATGGGGCACCCCCTGTGCCTGTGTCAGCTGGGAACAGTAACAGTAGCAGCAGAAGGGGGACATGATTGTACCACTGCAGCCTTTTTGGACCTTTCTATTACACAGAAAAGGACTGGAAATATCCTACACAAAATATATGTAGCTCTCTGGGCAGCGTGCTGAGGGAGATAGGTGCACAGGTGGTATTCCCTTCTATCCTACCAATGAGCGGACGCGGAAGACGGCACAAGAACTGCATTAGAGAGACCAACTGGCGGCTTCGGCAATGGTGTCTCGAGGCAGGCTTCGGCTTCCTTGACAATGACCCGCACATCACAACGAGGGACATGCTCAGCTGGGATGGGCTTCACCTGTCCCCCAAAGGTAAGTGTGTGTTCTCTTCTAGGTTGGCAGATCTCCTCCGGCGGGCTTTAAACTAGACTTGTCGGGGGGAGGGGAAGATGAGGGCGGGGGAAGCCATGGACCACCAAACCATGTGGCACCCA
>NW_005842023.1:1182458-1182764 GCF_000455745.1 Alligator sinensis | reverse complement strand
AACTAGCACTCCTGCTTGCAGAAAACACCTATGACTTAGTAGGGCTAACAGAAACCTGGTGGGATTCTTCCTACGACTGGGCGGTACATACTGAGGGTTATAAGCTGTACAGAAAGGACAGGGTGGGGAAAAAAGGGGGAGGGGTTGTGCTCTATGTCAATGAGCAATATACATCAACCCTCATCAAGACGGAATCCAAGGATGAGGAAGTAGAAGGATTGTGGGTTAGGCTACATGGGGGGCAAGGAGAAAGGGATTTGATGGTAGGGGTCTGCTACAGACCCCCACACCAAGGGGAAGAGCTAG
>NW_005842023.1:1132468-1180122 GCF_000455745.1 Alligator sinensis | reverse complement strand
CTTTCCTGCCTATGCAGGGAGTCGGACTCGATGATCTATTGAGGTCCCTTCCAACCATAGCACCTATGAATCTGTGAATATCTATTATCCATTATAAACAAGGATTTTTTTATTTATTTTTGTTTTTTAAACGTGGGACCTTCTAACCATACTTTCTATAGGGATATCAAATAAGTAATCATTGCTAATACAGCTAAGAACATATCTGTCTATAAAACACTGTAAATGAATCTTCCTGTGTTATCTGGATTTCTTTTCTGCTGGAATAAAGGGACTGTCTCAAAAAACCTTTGCTTTCAAATGTTTCTAGGAGAAAATAAGAAAGTCACTGATAAACATTGATGGCTAAGAGTGTAAAATTAACTCAAGGTTGGCAGTTTTTGTTAACCTGAGCACAAATTGGGGGCCCCCTTACCTCAAGCATAGGCCGGGCACTATCGTGAATTGAAAGAATGTGTGTAATATTGTTCCTACTCAGTTGTTCTGCATCTCTGGCATCTGTAAAAAAGGAAAACAAGAGAGAGAATTATTTAAAAAAAAAAAAGTTTCTAAAAAACCTGGTCCTCTCTCTCATGCACATATTGAAAGCCACTAGTTTCTTGAAGTTTCATTAAAGCAAAATATAATTATATATATATCTGTGTTATATTATTATATAACAATATAATTATACTATAAACAACACATCTTAAAAGAGGGGTGGTGGAAACTAACTCCAAAGCAAATGATCTACTATATTAAGAACAGGCTTAAGTGAATAAAGAAATGTTTCCTTAAAAATCAGTGGTTTCACATATTTTGCATCTGAAAATTAAGTTTGCATCTCACACACAGATCACACATGTGCAGGTGAGAACCACAGGACAATCTGTATTTATCAGATAATTCTGACTTTCTACCAGCTAATCTATTCGGTACATGAGGACTTTTTCGATCCTGTAGCTAGTAAGCAGCTCCAAAACAGTTACTGTTGTTTTAAAAATCAACTTGCTATCCAGCCTCCAAATGCAATATCCACCCCCCAAACTGACCCAGGTTCAAGGTTAGTAATATAAAGTAGTAGATCAGTAAAAGATTTTTAAGGACAGATCTCTCAATCTTTCAGAGTTAAACAGAAGAGTTACATCACAGGAAACGAGAAATTCCTAACTTCCCAAGTACATACATGCTATTTGCTTCAAATCCTGGAAGGGAGAGATTCCCAAAAGAAGCCATAATATTTCATGACTAGAAAATCAGTTTTAAGGAGTTGTTTAGAGAAGTTTTAAATTTGTTTATATTGTTCTTCTCCATCTGAGGCTTGTTATTAGGATTCCTGATTAACTAAGACATTTGATTTTACCAATGAAGGGGCACAAAAACCACTCCTAATACCTTTTTAAAATGATAATATCTATGCCATCCTTAACATGAACTTCCCCACAATAATATGCTATACATATAACATAAATGAACATACAATGTTATGTTTTTATAGCCATTTGAGCCAACCTGCAAAGTGCCATGGAAAAACTGACGGGGAAAAAGTTGGTTTTTTTGTTTTGTTTTTTTTAAAAACACCCCTTTCTCCAGATTCATGAGATCATGAAAATTCAAGAGATATCTAATACCAAACTAATGCAGACCAGACCTGAAGGCGGCAGCACTGTATTTGAAAGCATGTCACCCACAAAAATCCTTGCTTTTCCCATATCCCTCATGGCCACAACAGCACTCCAACACTACTAAAATTGAAAAGATTAGTACTAGCTCTATGGGATGCAAAATAATGAGAGGAAATTCATAGAAACAATGAAGAATTTCTGAATTTTGATATATTCATTTCAACTATTTTTTTCTGGATGACGTGGTAATCCCAACTAAACCTTCATATCATAGTACTCTATCATGCATTCCTAGTACATTACACACAAACACATTCACACCAAGTGACACTGTCAAACAGAATAAGAGTCCTTGCTGGACATGTTTAACAGTCCTCAGCTGGCACCGAACTTATAGCCTTCACCAAAAAAGCAGTCTAATGCTTAAGACAAGGATCTATTGACAGCATGTAGCAATATTGTCTTTTGCTCCCTGCGAACTAGCCACCAAAGGAGAACATAACACATTTATTTCGTGCATACATATAGTTCATCATCAACTCGTTTGACATTTAGCCAGTATTTACATAAAAAAATGAATAAGGTTTAAATGGGGAACAGTACCAGATTACATCTTTAATTAAGATAAAACATATCTAAGTGCATTGACTATAACAAGATGGCTTTCAGTCTTGGACATTTGACTACAAGTGCTGACATGCTCAGAACTAGACTCCTGATTGAGACCACTGAAAATGTGGTGGTAGACATTTTAAAGAAAAAGCTTGATTTCTTCATGAAAGCACTGCTAGAATTTGTAGTAGTCTATAACCACATTACAACTTCCCCATAATAACCTTCTAAGATGCATTAACATGACCTAAAAGGAGAGCTTGTAGAGGGAAAAACTTCAGCCTATGTTCATTTATTCCTGACCACTTTAGTGAGAAAGACTTCCCTCAAGTGTGAAATGCAGCTTTTTTTCCTCTTTGTAATGTGGCCACCTGTTTTAAAAAACCAAATTTTATGAGCAGTATATGTTAGCTTGGTTTTATACATAAAAAGAGTACAGACCACAAAGGTTTCAAACCAGCTCTTTCTTGGTGCAAAAATAACAATAGTATCACCTGTACATTTCTTATCAATCAGCCCCTCCTACTTCAAGTCATTACTCTCTACTACAAAGTTTCAGTCCCCTTTCTAAGCCGGAAAGCAGAACGGGGCATTTTAATTGCGTTACCCAGTATTTTAGTTATTTATTTGGTTTGATTTCTATGCTCCTTTTCCCAACATAGGCTCCAAGTGGCTTATAATAGGAAAAACAGACATATTTATAGGACTGCCCTATTTATATAACAGGATAAAAACATAAAACAGAAGCCCACTAACCAACATCATACCCTAGTTTTATTTGCAAAATGCCAGCTCACATAGGAAGGTCTTACAGTGCTCCCAAAAGATATCCAGGTTTGGGCTCTGGTGGGCATAAAGAGGAAGACTTCCAGAGCTGAGGAATGACTGAGAAGGACCTCCCGTGCCTTCTTGCCAAGTGGACTCGGTACACTGATGGTACTTGCACGAGGTTGCTCTTGGGCAACCTCAAGGATTGTGATGGAGAATATGAGAGGACCCAGGCCGTTAATAGCTTTAGAGGTCAAAAATCAGCAATTTGAACTGTGCCCAAGAAGCTACAGGAAAAACTCTAGAACAGTAGTTTTCAAATCCCCCCCCCGCAGACCACTGGAAATTTTGAATAAAGGTGTGGACACCTTTCAACTGTAAGTGTGGGTATTCACACACTTTTGATTGAACATGGTCATCTTTCACAGATGCCTTAGACAGTCTGCAGACCCACAGGGGTCCACAGACCACAGATTGAAAACTATTGCTCCAGAGCACTGGAACTGTGTGCTCATGGTGACTGACCCAGGCTGGAAGGCAGGCCGCCATGTTCTGCACCATCTGAAGCTTCCAGAAGGTCTTCAAGGGCAGCCCCACCTAGAGGGTACTGCAATATTCCAGCCTTGAGGGTATAAAAGTACGGATGATGGTGGCCAAATCTGAATATGGAAGAAAGAAAAAAAAAAGGGGGGGGGGGGGGGTGAAAGCCTTTTCACCAAATGGAGTTGGTAAAAGGTGCTCCTAGCTACACCTGCCTCCTGAAGACCCATGTGCACCAGAGGATCCAAGCGCATTCCCCAGGCTTTAAAAACCAGTGACAAGGGGGGGCTGAACCCCAATGACAGATGTCCTAATCACACCAAGTAAAGTAGTCTGCCCACCACCATCACCTCTGTCTTGTATGGACGGTGCTACTGTCTTGGATGAATCCAGTGCCTCAACTACAGCCAGGCAGTAGGAGAGACTGTGGGGCCTTAGTCAGATAAAAAGAGAGAGGCAGAGCTGGGTGTCATCAATATACTGATGCA
The DNA here is from genome assembly GCF_000455745.1 of Alligator sinensis. NCBI lineage: Eukaryota > Metazoa > Chordata > Crocodylia > Alligatoridae > Alligator > Alligator sinensis. Next base: position 1,176,110 of record NW_005842023.1, on the reverse strand, counting down.
CCTTGCTCCAGATCTCCAAATAAATCTCACTCAGTAACCTCACATACATATTAAGTGTGTGGGGGGGGGGGCATAATGAAGTCCTGGGTCCCCACAGGGAAGGTCCTAAGGGGATGACAAGCACTCAACCATCACCACCCTCCCAGATCTCCTTACTAGGAAAGTGCAGGACGTATTTACAGCAGTCCCATGAATATCCACTAAGTTAATGCTTTATCAGCATCTCATGGTCAACTGTATCAAAGGCCACTGAAAGATCTAGTAAGATCAGCAGGGCACAGTTTCCTCAGTAGGTAAGATCCATACAAGCACAATAAGAAGAGTGCTAATAAATGCATCCTGTTACAAAAAAATGACCTTCAAGATGTTAATCTCTATAAAAGTTATAGAAAAATCAAAACTGTAGTTTCACACACTACAAATCTAGCATGTATGACTATGGTAATGGTATTTATTCACTCGATTTCTTGTCAGTGTCAGACAAAAATCAGTTCCAAATACATTAGAGAATGTATATTCTCTTTACAAAGAGGCAGTTCTTTAAAAAGGTAATGCTAACTTTTGCTGGAACCGACTGTTCAATTTGTGAGCCTTTCAGCTGGGAATAATTTTATTAACATTGTGTTGTGTAACCCTAGTTAATCCAAGGTCTCAGAGACTGGCTGAGAGCTCAAAGAATAGGGTCAGTCAGGGGAGCCAGACTGCATGTCCAATATCTCAGAAATCTGTACTGTATATCCTCCAAATACAGTTGCAAACTTCAAAAGTCAGTGAGCTGGAACAGTCCACCATGCAGGAAGGGACTCTGCGTTTCCTAGCAAGTAGGGCAATGTACTGAGACTCAAAGAAATGTAGCTTCTAGTCCAGCCTCAGCTGCAGACCTGCTTTGCACAGTGAGGTGAAGTGACTTGTTCCTTTTCCCCCCCACCCCGCTTCCTAGCCTTCACCTGCCTTTAATACTTTTAATCAAAGTTTTTCAGAGCTAGAGACTCTCTCTCACTATGTGCTTATACAGCGTCTAACAGTAAGACCCAGGTCTCCATCTGTGTTAGCATGTCATACAAATAAATACATACATAAGAGGATACTAGTGACTTAGCAGAGCCCATATGCAAGGTTCCCACAGCTGAAGACTAGTCAGCTTTAAAGCAGCTGTGGTTCACTTTAAAAGATGACTAACATACATGGAACAGCCGAAGGGGACAATTTAGTTTTTCAGAAGGCTTAGGGTCCAACAAAGTTCAATGAATCAAGGTTATACAGCCAAAAAATGCTATATTTCAAGAAGTGGATGTGGGGAAATCAGGTATCCTGAAGCAATGGATCTTGGTAAATAGCTGGTTATAACATATTTAGCAAATGGTCTTTCAAATCATAGAAAATATATAGCAAAAGGAGAAAAAAAATAGGGTGCCTGGTTTGAAAATAAATCGTTAAAGTTTAAGGCCAGAGGGCAGATAATTTAGTGAGGGGAAATTCCCTTGCTTCCCCCCTCTACAGGCTGCTGATATTAGAAGCAAGCTTTAGCGGCTGTCTCCAGTAACTACACAGATAAGATATCCTGTCATTCACAATATCTACGCAAGAGAAACATGGTCATTTTCATATCGAAAATTGTTACGTTAAGGAATGAAAAGGCAAAAACATTTAGTGCCGCAACAGAAATTCTGACTTGTACTTTAGCACAACACAGCAGCAGTGTTCTTCATTCACATTTCAAGGTCACTGAAATAATGCATTTAGCACTGTATTTAGACATGAAAGAAACTTCTTAGCCTGCATCCAGCTCAGCCCTTACATCCATCCAGGACAGGACTGGTATTTAAAGTAGTTTGTGTTATGCTTTGCCCAGTGTAGTTTAAAACCTCTCTACTTGAAGTCCCCATCAGTGGTTTCTTCAGAAACGCCTTTCCCTTGTAACTGAGACATTTCACTGCCAGGAAATTCCCCTACTCCTCTATATACTGCCTATGATTCTTGGTTTAATTTCCTCTTATGCCTCCTAGCTCTAGGCCTTCATGTCATTAGACAACCACTTTCCCAAAAGAAGCAACATTGCTCCTGTGGCAAAGGACGTAGGAAGGAATTTGCAGTCTGGCATGGTCTCCCAGCTGCACCACAACCTTCCTGTGAGTCTCTTGGTCAAGCCACTTAACATCAGTGCCTTATTTCCCCTCTACATAAAATAAAGATGACACTTCCCCAATTCTGTCACTGGGTTGCTCTGAGGATGTATTCAATTATGATTGTGACAAGCTCCAAAAACCAAGGTGATGGGTCCTACAAGCATCTAAGACAAACCACAGGTTTATACTAATTCGTTTAAGAAGTAGACAAGGAGGAAATGAAATTAGATAGTGGAAGTCATGTCACCTCCAAATATCTCGTTTTCCCATCTTTGTACAACAGCAAAATCCCAAAAACATTCCAGTGAAGAAAGCCCATTATGTTGAGATGAGGTACGGGTATGCAACATTGGACTGAGATTCATCCCTTAGCTAGGAAAAGCTGATAACTAGAATCGGCTCAGACTAGGTGTATATTTCTTGAATATTTTCCCCTAGCTAGTCACCTCCTCCAGCCTGTACTTATTCCCTCTCTCCCCTGCAAACAGCCCTGTCACAAGGAGGATGTTACACTCAACACAAATTATAATTCTGGTGAAGACAAGGCAGTTGTAGTTTTACTATGCATTGGTAGCCAAGGTAAACTCTGACCTCCATCCTCCCACCCAAAGTGTTTACCTAAACCTGCAAAAAGTACAAGAACTACAAACTGGCCTGTCTTCAGGAAGATTTCAGCCACCTCATCTTTCCTTCTGCTGCAGACACACCCTGCACGTGTTTTTGAGAATAACCGGTTTGAGGCTTGGGTCAAAACTTTCACGCTTCGAAAACTAGAGTCAAACGCCCTGCTTTTCAGAGGTATGGGTCACCAATGGCTTCCTTTGGGTTCTGAAAGGAAAGCTGTGGTCCATCCAATGATGCCACCAAAAAAAAAAAAAAAAAAACGGATTCCCACCTTCCTGTCCCTAAGCTTAACTACTGCAAATAAAAGTTACTCAGAAGTCTCAGAAATACCATTTTGGGAAGGTGGAGGAGGAGGGGGCTAACTAGCTAGCAAAGTACATTGTTCCTGACATATCATCTTATCTCCTTGCTCATCAGATATTAGTAGAGATTTTATATTTTCAGAATGGCAATAATGAATGGTATTAGGCCTCAAGTGAAGCACTAGAAAGGGATTTTTTCCTGGAAGAACTTTACAGACACCTATTTCCAGGAATGACATGGCTCAGTGAATACAAAAGAATCATTCAGCATGCAATGTACCTTCTGCTGAGCAACAGGAAGGGCGGAAACTTAATTGAAGCTCTCTACCTCATCCATAGCACCACTGGACTCTTTGGGGGAATTAAGCCTCAGATTGTGGCTTTCCCCTTAGAATAAAAAACCCCCTGAATATTCCATTGGAAATACTTGAACCTTTCACACAGTCTTTAAAGCAGAAAGGACATGAGCTGCTTCGAATTCAGGGTTGCAGGACAGCATGACTTGTAACTAATAAAAGTTACAAGTGGCTCTTTGGAATCAATTGTACATAAATGATCCTACAGATATTTTATGCTGCAATCCCCAAAATGTTTCCTTTCTTCCTGCACAGAAAGAGGCAAAGGAAGGAGCAGGGGGGAGGTGGGGAGAGACCTGCTGTTCAACTGATCTATTTGGAAATCAAGAAATTTCTTCTGACAAGAGGAAAGAGCTCTCAGTGACCTTGCAAAAGGCTTTCTTTTTATACTGGGAATTAGAAGTATATGGAGCTTTCATCCCCCAGCAGCCGACTGACAGTTCTATCCTGCAACCAGCTCACTGTAGCAAGTGGCTTTGATTTCCATTTGGAAGGAGAAAAAAAAAAAAAAAACTGACAGGCCGAAATTTTCTGAAATCAGAACGGAGAGGAAGGTTTGATTTTGACTTGCATTTTTTTCCACTCCCTTTCCAACCCATGTCACTCCTATGGAATTTATGCTGAAACCCAGAAGATAGTATGCAAAAATATATTTTTCTATTCCACAGGAAGGGCAGTGGGTTTTGATATTCTCAGCCTACGTACTGTATGCTTTCAGATGAACTTTGTACCTCCGTAGTACAGCTATAATGGATTACTAGCAAACAGCAACATTCTGCAGAGATACCAATTCATCTCCAAACACCTCATTTTCCTGCCTCTTGCTACAAAAGCAAAGCCCCCAAACATTCCAACAGAGAAAGCCCATTATATGAAAATGAACCGCAAGTGTGCAGTATTCGACTTGGCTAAGAAAAGACAATTAATGGGATCTACTCAATCCCATCCAGGAAGGCACAGTATGGCCTATAATGGAATTCAAGAACTTACTCAGGTGTGAACTTACACCTAAGTAAGTTCACTGAACTCTCTATCCCAAAGGATCCAAAATGCTTTAAAAAGCAGGACTCTTGAGTCCTGGTCCCAAGCCCCGCCACAGGGCCCCGCCATTTGTAACCTGTGCCTTAGTCTACCCAAACACTACACACATATAAAGATTCATCTCCTGTGGGCATTCTGAATTTACTGGAGTTTAGAAATCTGTAAAGAAGTATTTTATCTATATACAATAAATAAGCACTATTCTGGTGGAAAAGCCTGCAATCGGGAGATTAGCTTAACATCCATTCCAAAGGATGAAACCAGAGCAACAATAACAGCATCCTCCAACATCCTGTTCTGCTGGATTTGTAGTAATTTGGAAGGGGAATGCATCCCCAAGTCACCAATATCACTTCCAATAACACCTCAGTTTCGTTGATGGTTTCCCAGGCAATTACTAACAGGACCACCGTATTCACCTTGTAACCTTGATATACGCTCAAGGTGATATGCCAGCTGTTTCAAACATCAGATCACTTACTAAACCCCCAAAATACTGTAGCTTTATGGCCAAGACCTTCAAAAGTGATGAGTAATTTGGGCACCCCCCTTTTTGAATACCAGAAATCACCAAGTCCCAGCTCTCAGAATTCCAGTCTTGTTTTGGGATGTCTCAAGCTAAGATTCAAAACTCCATCAGGCATTTTTGAAAGTTTTGTCCCATCTCTCTGGCCTTGCAAATGACAACAAACAAAAGACAAGCAGAAGGACACAGCCATTGACTCTCTCTTGGAATTATGACAGCAGTCGGCTGATCTTTGCCTTGCTTGAACAGTGGATTGCTTTGCAATATTGACAGCCCATCACTATTACTATTAGGAAAGTTAATAATAATCTCTCTACCTAAAGTTTACTTCTTAATAAGAGTGTCCTACTAGCAATGGCTAGCGCTCTCTCCCACTCCGGGCACATAGCTAACTCAACAGATCAATTTTCTATTTGACAGAATGGTGTGATGGTAGAGAGAGAGAGAATAGGTTACATAGAGAGAGCAAGGGCCATTAAAAAAAAATGAAGGGTGTGAATTTTAACTTCAGTGAATGCAGTCTTTGAAGCACTCGGTCAATCTGACTTAGACTGACACCCGCTCCTCTCCTTCCCTCTTTTACATGAAGCAGCTGAACACTTCAGCTTCAGTTTATTTTCAGCCAAAAATGCTAGTGCTCACCGCATCTTCCTTAATGCCACAACTTTATCAAGCTAGACATGATCTGACATACCATTAATAGCCCCTTTTGCAAGACATGTTGCAATAACCATTCTGCTCCAAGAGCTAGGAGGGTTCTAAAACCTAATCTGGGCTGAGGTGCTGACTCAGTCTGCAACCATGACCAACTCCCCTTCATCTTGCTGCATGGGAGACAAAAACAGCACCATGCTGAGAAACAGATGCTGCATCCGAGTTTCACTCTCTTGGGCGTACTGTCAAAAGTTTGCCACCAGGGCTGGCATGAGAATGGCGACAGTTTCGTATTCTGTGCACTCAGGGCAACTTGAAGGGACCATGTCCTTTGCTTTTTGAAATGCTGAAGCAATCTGGGAATATTTGCAAGTGAAACACGAGGTAACATTCATAGTTGGTAGGATCGGAAGGGACCTGAGCAGATCATCAAGTCATCTCCCTCCACTCCCACTTTATTCCTTATTCTTCTCATCATGATATGTGGCCAGGTACAGATAGGGAGTACAGCTCAAAATAAAACTTGTCACTGATTGTACTCCATTTCTCTCATTTTCTTCTCTTTGTTTCCCACTTTTGTTTCATGTACCCTCATCCTAACCTCACCTTTGTGCATCTTTACATGTCTCTCCCCCTACTACCCATAAAGCTGACACAGTCAACTCCCCCCGGTCTCCCCAGATGCTCCAGCACCATCCACAGCATCCTCAACTATGAATAGCACTAGAGCACCTCTTAAGTTTGACTTATGGACCAGGGCTGGTTCCTGAGACACTATACCAGGGGTGAGCAAAACATAATCCCTTGGTGGGCTGAATCTGGTCCACAGGATGTATCTGGCCTGCAGCAGGTCCCTGGACCCTGCCTGGCCCAGGCACGCGGAGCAGCTTAGGCCGTGGCGGCTGTGGCCAGTCCCCCACCCACAGGTGAGTGGCAGAGCAGGGGTAGAGATGGTGTGGTGGCTGGACTCCACCTCCCAGCAGCCCCCACAGCAGCAGCTCCTTCAGTCTGCTGCTGTTAGTGTCTTCACTGCCAACAGCTAGTGCCACTGTCTGGGCACCCCGGCCTGTCTGCCCCACACCCACTGCCGGGGGCACAGGACAGAGCAGGTGGGTGCGCAGGCAGGATCTCCATGGAGACTGGCCAAGGACCTCCGTAGGCAGGATGCAACTCAGTCAGGTGGATGGGATGGGGCTGCAAGCGGTCAGGGAGTGGTGTCTGGGAGCGAGATCATGGGGTGGTGACAGCACAGAGCCGAGGCTGTCACTCCCCGCATGTCCCTGCCCACAGAACTGGTGCTCATTGCAGGAATATGCAAGGAGCAGATCGTTGCTCTGCCCTGGGCCCACACTATCGCCTCCCCCCGCAACCCTGGTACCCAACTGCCATCCACCTACCCCACTCCTCACCTGCCTGCAACCCCATCCCATCCACCTAGCTGAGCATGCCCTGCTCAGGGTGATCCCGATGGTCTCCAAGACCCTGCCTGCCTATTTCGTCTGGCACCCCTGGCAGTAGGTACGGGGCAGGTGAGCCTGGGCCAGATAGGATCAATTGCCCCCTCATACCCTGGGCCAGGCCAGCAACCCTCCCAGCCCCTAACCTGCAACAGCTCACCAAAACTGGCCCTCCAGCCAAAATAATTGCCACCCCTGCTCTACATGACATCTCTCTCCACATAGAGAGGGCAGCAAAACACTGATTTGCTGCGAAAGCAATGTGGTATCATGGAATGCTCCCTCCACAGGCAGACAGAATACACTGACCTATGCCCAGGCCACCAGACACTGCACGAGAGATGAGAAAGCGAAGAACAATATTGCAGTGCCAGGTAAGTGTGAAATGGAGAGGAAAAACCTGCTCAGGCATGTAACAGATCAGGAGATCCCTGACCAGCACCATACTTGTGGCTCACAACTATGACTAGCTGTAGTCAATGCTAGTTACATATCACCAGAACGATTGCAGGACCATCTGCAGGCTCATCAGACATCAAGGTCCCCATTGTGACAGGCTCAGAAAACATGTGCAATTAAAAGATGGCCGCTGTCCCAACCCACTTACACTCTAAGTTACTAGTCAACTGGAGCTACTGAGTGCTGTTTTGAAAAACAGGCCATATATTCAGATACCTAAATATAGATTCAAAGCCAGCTGTATGTTCCTTTTTTTTTTTTTAAATCCTAACCTTAGTTTTCTTCAGAATCTGGGTCTGAAAATACCAGATAAAAAGCTGAATGGCACCCCTCCCCCTCCTCCCTTCACAAACACACACACAAGAACAAGAACAGATCTAAGTCTGCAACATGGACAGTGCGGGTACTGTGATTCAGACATCCCTCTACAGATCTCTCGGTTTCACAAGCAATAATAATAGGGGTCCTTAACAGGTGTCATAAATAACCTGAACAATGAAAGCAAGCACTGGTGGGACAGCAAGCTACTAAAGAGGAGGGCTTGAAATACTTCTTACAAAAAATCTGCATTGCCCACATACAAGCCTGGTAAGGCAGGACTGGTTTACAGCATAGGCCAATATTTAGGGATTCCAGATGACGCATGTCCCCGTTAAACTGTCTGTTTTAATATTCAATATTTTTTAATATTACAGTTGTGCTGCGCAGAAGACTGAGTAAACTGGTTGTCCTTTTCAGTTCCAGCAGGTGGATTCAGAAATGGATTAAGAGAGTGAAAGAAGCGGTCCAGCTGTTAGACGATACTTCAGGCCCATAACCGTTAAAATAATCCTAAATTATAACCATAAAACTAATCTTACCTTTAAAGTTGCCAATGAACAAGCCAGGCAGAATCTGCGAGAAAGAAATATAGTATCAAATACAGATGTCTTGCAGTAACTCAATTTGGCAATGTTCGATTTGCATACAGGATGGAGCATACTACTATAGCAGACTATTGTCTATTCTAAAGCAATCTAAAAAACCCATGTTTCTCCTTGCAACTTTCCTCATCTGCAATATTTCAGGCAGGCGGCACTTTGAATGGTTTCCCACATGGGGCGAGGGGGTAAGAAGTGACGATGATGAAATATTTGTTTTCATAGAGTCACCTCAAAAGTGCTTCACAAATATGAAGAGGGCCTCACAAGTCCCCTGCTGTAACTGTATGTGTTATCCTTAATTATTCAGTGGGGAAGCACAGACGAGCGTAGAGTAATTTGCCTAAAGTCGGAGAGCAAGTCAGAGAAAGAACTGGGGGTAAAGAGGGGAATCCAATGGATCTTCTAGCAGTTAAAGCAGAAGCATGCAAGTCAGACTGCAGCTCTACTGTCATTCAGGCCATGCTCAGCCAGTACAAGAAATCACTGTAAACAGCCGCTACTTGTGCGAGCGAGAACTGATGAAAGTCACCCAGTTGCATTTTCCCCTCCCAGACCTACATGCTCACAGCAGCGTTCCTATCAGCTCTTGCTGTTCTCAGTTACAGGACTTTCTTTAACTTGCAAGTTTCAAGGTTAGTGTAAGGGCCAGCTCCGAGTACACGTGGGTTCAGACAGCGTAAACATTGGGCCGCTGCCCCTCCCCACTCTTTCAGAAGCCTCTTCACTTTGGAACTGCAACCAGCACACGCAAAGGAAGCACACATTGAAAAAAGAAAGAAAGAAAAATGCACGCCGCAGTCCTAAACCTTACTCTCTGCCACTTTGAAGCCACCCACCTGAAAATCTACCACTAACACCAAATCCTTTGAAACAGCTAAAAACAAGGTAGCCAGACTATATGCTCCACTCTCCTGCAAGCACATGCAGAGCATACCACCATCAATGACAAGTCAGCAGGGACTTCCTACTGCCTTAGTAACACCCCTATGTCATCACAACAGCATCAACAACCTCTCTAGCAAAGCTATTTAAAGGAAAAACTCTACCCGTTTTGCTCACTCCAGCAATCTGAAAGCCCTAAAAGTTATGAAACACTTTTCATCAGGGATTAGTGTTTAAGGCTCTTCTTGACAACTGCGAGCATGTTGAAAAGCGATGTGATTTGTGCCACTCAGAATGGCGGCCCAATGCAAGAGCCTAAACAAGTAACCCAATTACTGACTGGCTTGGTCAGAATGGTTTCTCAAGCAAAAATAAGTCTAACGCTTATTGTTTCACTGCCAAATTGGACAGAAGTCAGAGAATCCATAATAATCAACACCTCTCCAATCAGCTTTGTGCTATATAAACACCCCTCCCATCCCGATTGCCTCAGTTGCCTAGTCATGTCACCTCTTATCCCCCAGAGGCCTAACCCTGAAAACACTCTGGGTTTCTGGGCCCTCTGCCCACCATCTTTCTCCTGGGATCACAGGACCTGTGTGATCCCCTTAAATGACCTATGATGCTGAACAACACTTACTTGCTCTTTTTTCATTTTTCCCTTTGCCAAACTGGGATCTGAAGGACTAAGAAACAGAAGCAAGTCAAAGGCCATAATTTTATTTTTTTTTAATCACATAAATCAGAGCTAATGCTTAACTAAACCCAAGCAAAAGGAGACCGAACTATCAATATTTTTCAGCATGATTTATTCCCTCCATCTCTGCTTTTACTAAGTTAATGTTCTTTACAACAGGAAAAAAAATTATTCCCCCCCACCTTGAGTTGTCACTTCAGAACGACAATCACTGAGAGGGAATTACTTGTCCAAGATTTCTCTTTTCCTCACAACATGATTAAATCACTCAGTTTCCAATGTCTCTGAGATATGGAGAAGAGCCATCATCGCTGGGTGCGAGGGGAAAAGGAATACGAATACCTGCTCCCAAAGACAATAGACCTGTCATATTAGCGCGGGACCAACATTAGTTGGCTAACACTCTCAAACAGATGGAAATAGGAACAAACTTCAGCTGCACATCTGTGCTTAGAAGCTTTCCTTATATTTTTAACTACAGAGAATTTTGTATTTGGAGCAACAAGCTCAGGCCACTACTGTATTTTAGACAATACAGTAGTTACAGCAGTTCCCAATCTATGCTACTAGTACCACCAGTGGGATGCAGACAACCAGTCAGTGGTATGCATTAACAGATTTATTATAATTACTTTATATGACAAAGATTTGTTGGTGGTACTTAGGTTGAACTGAAAAATGTGCTGGTGGTACTGAAGGTTGCATCATTTTTAATTGGTGGTACACAATCTGTCAGTTTGGAAACCGCTGCAGTAGTACTTATACACCCTGTGTATATTCTCAAAGGAGGGTTATAGCTTAAAAGGTAGACAAGGTCACTGAGGGGGGAGGGGGCGGGGGGAAAGCTACAATGAAAAAAACTATTTTTTCCTGAAAAAGGGATGAAAGAGGTTGACACTCCTCAAATCACCTCCCTACATGTGGAAAAAAAAACATTGGGTGTGGAGCTGATACTAACAGTTAGATAGAAAGTTAGGACATACTGCAAGCAGAATGTCTGTTACCCTTCCTGTACCAACATATAAGAAAGGTGAAAGCTACTTGGAAAGAAGTGAGTCTTCTTACAATGCTTAATGGTACTTCAACACTACACTGTGGGTGGGAACTTTCAGCCGTGTCATCTGACAGCCCACAGCAACTGTAGTGTCAGACAATGAAGAAGATGGAACACAAGCAAAAAGGAACGGATGGGTGTGCCTATGCACATGAGAGAAGACATTGGAATAGGAAGGGGGAAAAAAGGTGACTACATGATGAACAAGCCAACAAGGTCTTCATATCAACTGAAACATAAAGCAAATACTATTTAGTAGATGTGACCATAGACATGTTCTTTGCCTTGCAGTCAGCTATCAGTTCTTTCTTTGTTCATGGTAAAGTCTAATGGATAGATAATGTGATGGCGAGGCTTCCAATTTTCTCAGTGGGCACATGCATGCAGCCAACATTAATATCTTACGTCATGAGACTATTCCAGCTTATATATATTAATACTCCATGTACATTGATTTCAGTATAATAGGTTTTGTGCAAAGATTAAGAACTGCAAGGCAGAGCAAGAACAAGCAGATCAGGATTAGCCCATTTCACTAAGAAAAGGTCACATAGGTAAAAGGCCCAGATCTTTCCCAGCTGTAAACTGGCATAGCTCCACTGATTTCTATGGAGCTATTTATATCAGTTGAAGCTATCCAGACTGATTTCCATTTCTGATGAATCATGATTCACACCAAATATTACTTATAGAATCAAGGTTGGAAGAGACCTCAAGGGTTATCTACTTATCTATTCAACATGTAGAGATGCTACTCAACTAACCTCTTCAAAAAACCTGAGTGAATAAAGAGATCTTGAAACATACCCTGATGTCAGTTAACCACAACAGATACAGGAGGAAGTAAATCCCAGTGGAAGACTGTTCACTTAGAATACCCAGCTCATAGACAGACAATTCTAGGTACTATCAGCCTGAGTACTATCAACCTGAGTGTCATCTCTCATCCTCTCTCTTTTTATCACCTTACTTATCGTCTCATTTTTATTTCTTTAACCCATCAGGAAGAGAGACCCTCTATTATATCTATTTCACATTCTTTACTTCAAGAGAAAGGAAAAAAAAAAAAGAAACCAAAAAATACCTGCAGCCAAGTGACAAATTGGTCACTGCAGCATGCTTGCTATCTATTTCCTGTTTTTTTGTGTGTTGGATAGGAACAGTTATTGTGAACACATGCTTCCAATGCAGTTTTCCATAATCAGGAGCTGACATGCTTGAGGAAAAAAGGTGCAGCTAATTTTACAGCAAAGGAAAAGAAGCAACAAAAGGAATAACAGACAAAAGGGAGGACCCCCAGCCTCCTTTCTTCATCCAAACACTAATGTCCATACAAAAACAGATGGACTTATTACAAGCACGTACTACATTTCCTATGACATGGAAAAGTATAGGAGCGGATAGTGTTTCTGTCCTCATGACAAGGACCAGCACAAGGGCTAAACCACCAGTGGCAGTGACAGCAGCTGTGGCAGTCTCTAATGTCTTTCTTTCTGTATCAGAACTACTGGGAGCTACAACTAATCCTTCTCTGGCTTCAGGACAAAGAGATTTTCTTAACTGAAGTAATCCACCACTTAATGAGCTGCTCAATTCCTTCTGTAGTCTGTATCATGTGTGGCTAAACCACAAGAGGCACTAAAGTTACAAACTAAGGTCATGCATACTGATAAACTATGACAACCTAAAGAGGTCTGTTGGATCCAAGAGTCAGCTTTGAAGATTGCCAGTCTCCCTTTTTGTCACCAGGGTAATAGGAAAGGCAAAAGGACAGCCAGACCACACAACCTGTCCTCAAGATCATCAAAACTGCTTTGACATTTTGGGGACCCAATTTAAGACACCTTAAGGAAGACTGCTTCTCAAAGTGCTGAACACTGATTTTTTTGGCGTATATATAATTTTAAGTTTATGCATAGCCTTGCACAGATCGTCACAAGGTCAAAGTAATTATCACACAGTAAAAATGACTATCCAACTCTAAAGAGAGCCAACTAGCTATAAAAGTTAATGCTTGACAATGTGTAATGACTCTATAACTGGTTTCTATCCAGCCTTAATTTGAATGCCTATCAGGGCCCTTAGAAAGAGCCAAACTATAAGGGATTCAGTACATGCCCATGTTTTCACTACATTGTTTTTAAACTTTGATGTTACTCTTTTATGTCATGCCAACTGGGATTTTAAACTTCGCGACAAACTATTAAGAATGCCTACCCAACCATGTTTCTGCTTCTTCTCCCCCCACCACACTCCTAAAGACAGCACCTCAAGAAGCACTCCTCATCACATCATCATCCATAGATTCTTAGAGGAAAGGGTCATTACAGATTTCACCTTGACAGCCTTGTCCACTGGTCATTCAGAAAATATTGATCCCAAGAGTGCAATTTTTATAATGTTTATATTAACTGGTTTGTCCATGTTCTGAAGACGCTTCTCCTGTGAGGTGTTAAACAAAAAAAACTGCATGTTTCTCAACTGAGCTTCCAAAACCCTGAGGTGGTAATTCCATTATGTGTTTTCAAATATACATCCCAGAAAAGGGGCTATCTAGTGCCTTCTTCTTCTCTTTGTAATACACTTAACACACAGTTGAGGTGGTTACCCCAACGCATCTGTGAGATATATGTTGACAGAAAATATTACTCTCCTGCTGATTTTTCAGTAGTAAATTGTATAAATCATTTGCTGCAGCCATGCACTTACATCTGTGCTAAAAACAGAAGTGACAGCACTGAAATGATTGTAATTCTCTTTTTATGCCCAGCCAATAAAAAGCTAGTAAAGGCAGGGTTTAATTATACAGTGAGTAACACTAATCACAGAACAGATTCATCTTCCTTTCTATCTGATATACTCAGAGGGCCAGATCTTCTTTTCAGTGACTTCACTGAACAGGTTTTGGCCTACTAACAGGTGGTATTTGCTTAACACTTACATTTTCAAAGTGCTTGCTATCATTCACTAGACAGTCCTAACACCTCTCCAAAATAAAGCAGGTAATATTCACCCCATTTCATAGATGGGGAAGAAAATATAGAAGGATTAAAACCCCGATTCTGCAGCTACTGATTTCACTAGGCACAGGATCACGTGCAATTTGCCTGCACTCATAAAGCAAAGTCAGTGGCAAAAACCAGGAAATTCTGACTCCCAACCTAATGTTCATTCTATTAGACCACCTGCCCCTCCAAGGCTAAGCAGATATGCACTATCACCCTGTGTAAATTTATTGCAAAATCTTATTAAAATTTCACCCAACAGCAGCCTCAACACAAGAGAACTGGAGTTGGAATTTAAGCCTAAAGACAGAAGACTGGGGCTGATTGCCCTAGGTTTTGACTTGCATCAAAGCAGGCTGGAACAATTGTTACACAGACAGCTTGACCCTCAACTGTCCCCCGCAAAGTATTAGTCGAGATACTTCACCGGTACTTGAAGTGAGACACTGGGCTACAACACAGGCAGATTTAGGATTTTGAAAAGTGGGGGAGAAGGAGGAGGAGCAGGCAGTATGGTTCATCATTCCCATATAACACAACACCTTTCTCCAGGTAAAAAGAAACTAGAAGCTTTACTACTATGCTAGGGCCCTAGGGCTGTATTATTCAGTTAAATATTTGTTTTTGCTTTGATCCAACTGCATTGGAACAAGTTAAAAAACAATCTGCAGGGCTGTGAAACAGGAGCTTCATCACCAGGAGCAGGATTGCAGAACAGAGGTTAGCCCGATTGGTGGAACAGCAAGAGCATTAAAAAGGAGAGAGGGTCATTAACACCTGTGGCATGAAAAGTTTAGAAGGAAACAGGTAGATTTTAGTGAGCCACCAATTCAACTGAGTTCCTCACTATTGCCCGACTAGAAATGCTGCTGTCACTGCCAGGCAGGCGGTTTTACACTTTGGGTGGAGCAGGAACCAAAGCGGGGATGGGGGCAACTGCACCAATGCAGATTTCCTGGATCCACCTCTGGGCTTGTACATTTGTAGGACCACAAGGTAACAGTCTTTGTCCCAGGACAAACCAGTCATCTGCTCTTGGCTGAAGCCAGCCAGATTCCAACATCCTGAAATGCACTTGCTGGGAAAAGCCCAATGGACTTCTTGAAAGGGAAACATATCCTATAGGACAGGGGTGGGCAATTATTTTGGGCAGAGGGCTGCTTACTGAGTTTCCGCAAGCCATCAAGGGCCGCATGACAGCAGCCCAGGGCAGATTAATATTCATTTTCTAAATTTTTTAGAGGCCCCGCGGGCCGGACAGAATGGCCAGGTGGCCGCATCTGACCCACAGGCTACATTTTGCCCACACCTGCTATAGGATATACCCATTTTAAAACAAACCTGACGGCCTACAACTGGGAAGGCCAGCCTGGCCACCAACAAGCTGCCTTCTCCAAGGGCTGCAGCAGCACCCAGCCTGCAGACAGTGCCATAGCAAGGGCTGGGGCGAACGCGGTAACCACCCTGGATGCTGAAGCAAAGGGGTGCCAACAGGCACTACCCAGCCAGGGTGGGGCACAGGATATATCCACAAACAGCTCATTTTGGGGGGAGGTGGGGGGACAGGGGAAGGGCAGCTCCCACTGCTCCATGCACTCCTGGGCAAGCATGGGGGGCCCCCTGGGGGAGGAGGGGGGGGGGGGGGGGCATGTACCCCTGGATGTGTGCATGGGGCAAGGGGAGGCTGCCACCGCAGACTTTGCCCCAGGTGCCAAACTTAGTTGCTACAACACTGCCTGCAGGGGCAGGGAGGGGAAAGAAGCCAAGTCTCTGGAGAATGGTTAGGGGCCCTGGGGCGGGGGCTGCAGGCAGGCAAAAATGCCCACATCTTTTCCCTGGAGAAGGCTTTGAGGAAGATCCGTGGCTGTGAAGGCAGAAGAGGGGCTGGGGGCTGCACGAGGCATTTCCACCTTCTCATGCAAATAAAAAAGAGGCAAGGGAGGCCCACAGCAAGGGAAAGGAAATGGCAGGAGCCACGGGTGGGGCCAGGGGCAGCTGGGACAGCCCTGCCCCACGCCTCCGCAGCAAATGTGGTTCCCCCCCACCCCACGTCCTGGAGGAGGGGGAAAGCTGCCGGGCGCCAACGGAAAGCAAATCATCCTGCAGCTACTGGCGGCTGGGGGGGGCGGGGGAGGGGAGGAAATCAGCCACCGCCTCGGGCCCTTCAAACGAGTCAAATCCGACTTAAACAGAACCCCCTTCTCCTCCCCCTGCACAGCAGGCCACAGCCCTATGTGCTGTTGACCACCAAGGAAGGGAGTAGGCATCTTTTGCAAGGGGGAGGGGGTGGCCTGTCTTTTATAGCAGGGTTACAAACATCATCGTCACAGAGCGAGACTGAGACAAAGACAGACACAACAAGGAAGCATCTTCTGCAGGGGAGCTGGGGAGCACGGTCCAAGCGGGGTTGCAATCATCATCGTCATCATCACACACACACACAAGGAGGCATCTTTTGCAAGGAATGGTTCAGCCTTCCCTTTCTAGTGAGGTTGGAATCATCACACACACAAATAACAAGAAGCAGCTTTACCTTGTTCATCCCATTCCCCATGGCTCTAAAGCAGCCTGAACCTCAGCACCGCGACGGGACTGCTCGGTGGGCTGCCGCGGGTCCCCTGTGCATGGGGACCGCGTGGGTGGGTAGGCGTGGGGGGGGGGGGGGGTGTAATTCGGATTGCTCTGCACTGGCAGAGTAGCTGATGCCCTCCCCTCCAGCCCTGCCTGGGCTCTCCTGCGGCTGCCCGGTGCTAGGGAGGAGGACTCCCGCTCGGCTAGCGCTGGACAGCACAGGGATGAACTACTTAGCGAAATTCATCGTCAAGAACTCACTCCTACTCTCCCAAACCGCCCACTCCCACGTGGGGATTAAAGCCCAAAGCCTATGGAGCGCCTCCAGCCCGGGGGCGGGGCACGCTGGGGCTTGTAGTCCTAGCCGCCGCCGCCAGCCAGCCAAAGCCGTGACGGAGGGAACTACAGCTCCCACCGGGCCCCGCGGCTCAGCCCACGCCACCTGTGGAACGCACGGACACACACCCACGCGCGCTGGGCTCTGCCCGCCCTCATTCCTGGAAGGATGAGTAAGCGGCGGGTGCGGCGGTCGGGGTGCGTGGGCTGTGGGGGGGGGGGTGTGTGCCCAGGCTGCCGCCTATAACTAATTGAACCTATTTCTTGCCCTGTTATGCAAATCTGGGAGTTTTGTACCAAAAACAGATAAGAAAAAAGAAAGAAAATTAGCAACCCCCCCCCCCCCTACATTCGGGGCTTTTTGCCAGGAAATTACTGCTGACTCACTTTTAGGCTGATTTCTCCAACAGCTTCTGAGGGGCTGGGTTGCTGTGAGCTCCACCCGGGCTTTCTGTGACCCTTTGTGGTCTTTACTGGCATAAATCAATCACTTTGTGTTTGCAGTCTTCCGTGTGCTGATAGCTTTGGAAATACGCAATGTTACGGAGCAGTGCTTTGACATACCTTGAAGAACTTGCTCTGATCTGATAACCTCTTGCCTCTTCAGATGTTAACCTGCAGTACGCATCTAAGGAAGGGTTTTGGCCTTTGGCATGTGTACCAATGCTGGTGAGCTACAGTGAACTGAAGTTCCCTTTAGACCCCAGTCTTACAACTGGATTCACATGAGCAGAGGCATGTTGTGATGTAAGTGGGCCTTCACACAGGTGCAGTGCCGACTTCTCATGAATTGATATGGCTTGACCCACACTGGAACATGTGTTGCTCCAAGTGTCTCACAGTTTAGGCTCCCTAGTAACTAGAAATAAGCACAAATACATGGAAACTGATCATTAAAGAGAGGCTATTGCAAGCACAGCCAAAAAAGTTTGATTCTGTTCCCACTGAAATCAGTGGTAGACAACCCATTGACTTCAAGGACAACAGAATTAAGCCTTTAGGAGTTGGCAACCTTTTGCCAGTGCAGACCACCCTTTGCAATGCAAGTCTCTGCTCCCTGGAGCAGGGGGGGTATGCTGCCTGCATTTACCCTCACTTCTGATCCCTAACCCCTCTGTATTGAGGGTAAGCCCAGATGCAGTAGAGCAGCAGACTCTGAGGTAGAAGGAAGCACAGTGGAGGGAATGGGTGACACAGCTCTGTGGCATAATCCCCTATGCCAGATCATACCTTCCTGGGCTAGATCAGGCCTCCTTGTGGCTAGATCTGGCCCATGGGCTGTAGTTTGCCAGCCCCTGCCTTTGATACTTTGGCACAGATGCTTGGAAAGTTTGAAAATCATTGCTTGAATTCGGTCACACAAAGGCCATAGCTGCTTGAATGCCCTAGGGCATCATGCCTTGCATTGCTGCCTGACAACACCAATGCTGTTGAAGGAGAGCATGTCACTGAGTGAAGAGAAGCTATGCTTCACCCTTCCCAGGCCTATCTTCTAAATATTGTCAAACAGCTACTCCACCCATGGAGGTTAGTAGTGGTCTTGAACATTTCATTTGTAAAGTTCTCCAAAGCATACGTTACTGTATTTTTGTGAAAAAGAAAAAAAAAAAAGAATTGTGCTTTGCCATGATAAGCACATTCTGTTTCAAAGAAGGAAGAATCATTTACAACCAGCTATACAGCAACAGTTTGTGTGCATGAAAGAATAGGCTTCAGTGAAAACAATTATGGACTGAATGAATCAAACCTTTCCCCAATACTGGATTCAAAGGTCTCGTCTGGGATGACTTCAAGGCCTAGTGGACAGAGCAGCAGTTTGGGACTCGGGACATCTCGCTTCCATTCCCGTTTCTGCCCCCGATCAGCTGAGTTATCATGAAGAAGTCACATTACCTCACTGTCTCAGTTTCCTCAGGTGTAAAATGGAAATAACAATGTTTTCCACCTTTGAGATTGATGGAAGAAAAGTACTGAATGAAACCTGCTTGTCGTTATGTTAGACCAGTCATTCTCAGACTTTTTTTTAGACTCAAGGCACTCCTTGGAAAATGGGAGCTCTTAACTTTTACTTATTTTTTTACTACAGAATAATAATAGCACAATTCTTCTGTTGTAAATTACTAGAAAGACCACAACAAGTCGGAATGTTTTGGACACTGTGAGTTCCTATTTGAGATGTCTGGGTTTACTTGTGAATCATGTGTAGATGTTTGCACACTTAACAGTGCTTATATTGAGCATCACCCTTAAAAGGATCTCATGGCATCCTGGTGATGTAATCTTTTTATGTAATCTTTTTTATGGTATATCTAGCTTTTGCAAACTATATCTAACTGAATACTTAAGGCAATTTACTGATGCTGGGAGGGGTGTGGTATGTATGTGTTAAGAGATGCTTGCAGAGCACAGCGTGTGGGATGCGGAGGATTCCTGGAATGCCTCCCTAACACCAGCAGGATAGTGTCTCCCTGACACTTGTAAGATAGCAAGAAGTTCAGAAAAAGGTCTCATTATAATGCTAAAAATCACACCCCTGGGCAGGGCAAAAGTATGTTAATGAAACATATATGTATGTAAATGAAATACATGGCTAAAACATAGGTATAGAGACATGCTCAGTAGAGAACGTCTTATGTCAGTGGCTTGTAACCAATCACTGAGCGATACACTTGCAAACATATGTATAAAAGGTACCCAAAGGTAGAAACTGGTGGTGCTTGCTTTGCAAACAATTGCCAAGCACCCCTCTCTGCGCAGACTGGAAACAATAAAGATTAAGTTGGATCCTCCACCCCTGTGTGTTCATTGGCAATAGCGCACCGGGCACGAACTCACACTGTCCGTTGGGGACAATACTGGGGTGCCACAGCCCTCTGGTTGAGAACCACTGTATTAGACAGTAATGTGGAAAAAAAATAAATCTAAATTAGCTTCAATATTTTTCATTGGGAAGTTTATTACTGTTTGTCACTGTTGTCTTATCTTTTATGTCTATATTTTTCTATCTCCTTTTAGGTTTCATGATTACTCTTCTACTCCAGATCAAAATTCTTTGTCTAGTAGAATTTTGCAGCACACAGGTAGCCTTTTCTGATAAAACAGCTAAAGTTGGTCTGGGGTCCTGTCCCCGGAGAGTGAGATATGTTGAGAATTGAAAACTCTTGTTGACAAAGGAGGAAACCCAGCCTATAGATTATCTTAAAATTCTTACTTCTGTGATCTACCTAGACTCCTCTTGCCCCAACTGCACACCTAAAGGTGTACAGAGTAGGAACCCTCAGATTGTTCCCTATATCTCTTGCAGGTTTTTTCTGAATAGTTTTATCCTTTAGTTATTTTGTTGTTGTTTAATAAACCATGGTATACTGCATGCATCCTCAAGAGATATATATTTGCATAGTTGCATTACAGTGAGTGGACCGTATTCTGATTGTCACCTGCTAAGGACCATAGTAGCGAATATATACATCGTTTTTAAGCTTTTAAAAGCCCATTTTAAAAGAAGATCATTTCACATTGATGTGATTAGATTAAGTAAATGGATGTAGCAAATGAGCATAAAAGCACATACTGGACCAGGTAGCTTACAAGTTCCCTGAGAAGTAGAATTCTTTTAGCACAGCATGTAGCCACACAAATCCTACATTTCTTCTTTTTCTTCACATTGCTAGGGAAGGTAAGAAGGGCAGGGTGATCGATAGCCACATTTTAACTTTATATATAAAAGACCACAGTGATGCCAAGCTCTCTGATTATGGCAACTGCCTTTGACACAATTCCCTGGATAAAATGTTGGAGAAAAATAACAGTAAAACTGATCTTTTCTTTTCTTTAAAAAAAGAGAAAGATCAAATCCTCCTAAAGTCATCTTTTAACTGGAAGGTTAGTTTAATGTTCTTAAAAGGAAATAAATAAATAAATAAATAAAATATTATTTTCCAATCTCACAGTCTGTAAACATAGTGTGGCATTTTGATAAGTCAATACCAGGCAGAAGGCAACGTCATCCTTCCATGATCTGCCAGAAACTGATAAGAACAGAGATGAGTTTCAGGGAAAGTGTGTCATAACTGTGCATGGCTGGCAAGGAGGGAGATAAAACACAAGAGCTGGTTTCAGATAATCCAATGGAATATCTAATTGTCAGTCAGAAAAATGCTGATTTGACAAAACTCAAGTACTTTGCTGAAAATAAATAGCATTTAACATCAAATTAAACAACAACAAAGGATTTGGTGCCTGTCAACCTGGGAGATTAGTAGTATAAAGAAGAGATCATGGAGGCAAATCTCACATAATTCTGGGTTTCCTGATAGATAATTACAGGGAATTCATGCTACGTTATTAATGTAGCACGCAGCACTTACTGAAGTCAGTGAAGCTTCTCTAAATAATATACCCCTGTAACTGCAGAGGGTAAAGCCTGCCCTTTACAATTTGTTCCAGCATGTAAGAGCTCCCAAGAATTTTTCTTGCTAGCCACAGCAGATAAAGCACATCCTTCACTAACCCTACTCCTATCTTTCCCCAACATCAGAGAACACAAATGTTGGTGGTGGAATTTGACATGAACCACCAAACAAGGCTGTAAGTAAGAAATGGCAGAAAGGAGCCCTACCAAAGGCCAAGGTCCAAAATGAAACTGATGAGTCAGAAAAGAGGAAAAAAAACAAGCTGTTTATCAAAACACCATCAGCTGACTCTAAAGACGAAAGAACAGCTCAGATTTATCAGGCTGTTTAGAGGAAGGTTCAAATCCATTTGAATATAGATTAGCTGCCATAAAAATCTTGTGCCAAATAATTGTATTCTTATATTTCATAAGCTTTCGACAAAGATCTCTGTTTTCATATACCTAAAATAATTTTAAAATTAACATTTCTGGGAAGTCCATCTGGATGTCTAAAGAGTTGCAACTAATCTGCCTATACACTAGTTGTAGGTCTCTTAATGAAAACATTTAGGAAAACAGAATTGAAAGTAACAAGCCTTGAGAACTCTGATTTCTTGTGCTAGTTAAAGATGAATCACTGCTGCAACCTTTACAATAGTAAACTCTAACCCATAACCTATAATACTGTCATTTAGGTGTATGCACTTGCCTTCACTTTTGCTCGTGGAATTAGTCTTCACAACAGTTTGTTTATCTTTCACTATTAGACACAAAGAGTTACAAAAATAGGAATGCATTTTCCATCAGCTGCAAGCTTTATTCCACTATAATAACCTATTGTGTCCTCGAGCTCCAAACTCTTCATAACATTAGACACTTTCAACAGAAACAATATCAAAAACTGAATTGCAAGATATTAGCATATAATGAAATACTATAAATAATCCATTGTTGAGTGAGAGTGAAAATACCAAAATGTACTTACTGTATGCAAGCACTGTAAAGAAAAACTGGTTTTCCTATTGGCTAAACTATGTTCTCTGTTTACACCTGTACAATCCCACTGAAAGTAATCTTCAAAACCTCCTTGTACAGAATGGAAGTAATTCACTTCTTGGTTTTCAAACACTTTATTAAGGTTTCCACTGGACATCTTTATACAACACAGCTCAGGTTGCTAGGCAGAGCAGTAAAATTAGCATAAATTTTCCTAAACAGTTCAGCATTCCCACAGGCAAATCAAGGAATTGGAAAATGGGAGTGCAGGAGATGCCACCTGTGTTGCATACCACTTCCCTTGCACCCCATCCCTCTCCTCCCCTCCTTCCCCCCAGCCTCTCCCTCCCCACCACTCAATAGACAGACTGCACCATGGCAGCAGCTGTAGGGAACCTTTGTGAGGCCCTGAAACAGGGAAGACTCCCTCCTTCCCCCGGCACCGCATCACCTTCAATGTAGGCAGCTCCCCTCCCATTTCCCATTCCCCCTCTCCAACAGAGTTGGACTCTTTATAAGCCTAATGTGATATCCATGGGTATCAGCTACTAAATTACATCTCAGCAAATTGCAAACATGTACTTGGTTTCAGTTTCAGTGATCTTATGTCCTTGTGACTTGGTGCGTCCTTCAAGTTTCCAGCCATCCTTCTGAACCATATCACCTGCCTCTCTCATAATAACCAAATCATCTTAATAACCAAAGAGCTGCTACAGGCCACTTAAACTTGACCATATAGATTATAAATCATATATTATATGTATGATAATATTATACATATCACATATTTTATTACAACTTATAGAAACTAAGCATGTATTCAGTTCTTATCATTCTTTTCTTTAGTGTCTGACAAACTGAAAATATTTGATCCATCATTGTTCTTTTTTTGGATTCCACACAGATATTTTCCTACTCTCTCTTATTAGACAGGATATATATAAGGGTGGCAGAAAGTAAGAATTATTGGACTCTTGGATTATTTTATATGTATATAAAATGAGCAGGGAAATGCTCCAATAATAATAATAACTGGAGCATATATATATCGGGGAAATATCTATATATCTATATATATATATATATATAGAGAGAGAGAGAGAGAGATAAATCAAGGGAAACCTATAGGTTTCCCTCGATTTATGCGGTACATGCGTTCCCAAAGAACAGCACATAAATCAAATTCACACAAAGCGAACCCACTTTAAAATGTAACATATAGGGATAGGTTCCCATGGCAGTGAGGGAGGGAGGGAGGGAAGGAGTGAGGCTGGGGCTAGGGAAGGGGCGAGGGGAGGGGTGCAGTGCTGCTTCCAGGCCTGCACTAGGCAGCAAAGCAGAGGGAACAGAGCGGCATTCTCCCCAACCCCAGCTGCAGTCTCCCTAGAAGTGGCTAGTGCCAGCTACCTACACCATGGCACAGTGCAGCCCAGGAGCTGGGGTGAGTCCAGGCACAGGGGTAAAGGAGGAGCATGGTGCAGCCCAGTGGCTGTAGGCAGCTGGCGCCAGCTGCTTCTGGGGCTGCTGCAGCCAGGGTGGGGTGAGTGGGGCCACAGCCCTTTCCCCTTCCCCCACAGACTTACCTGCTTTGGGGGGGGAGGGGCACATCTATGCTGATTGCATAAGAGCAAATTTACCGCGCATATACCGAATTATGGGTCTAAATATGCTCATCACATAAGAGCAAATTCACATATAAAGAACCTGCATAAATTGAGGGAAACCTGTATCTAGCTATATATCTATATATATAGATATATATATTAATGAGCAGGAAGATACTCCAATAATTCTTACTTTCTGCCACTTTTTCTCCAAATTGGTCATGTAACACCTCCTTCCAAATCAATACAATTATTTTGTAAAGTCTTTGATTTAACTTATGCTCCCAAGAATTCAACTGGGACATGAATAATGCCTGGTACTTTGGTGTTCCAAAGAGTGCTGATTGTCTCTTGAACTTCTTAAAAATTTGCTTTTCGCACAAAGAACTCAACTGATGGAGAATGGCTGTTTGTTGTTCACTTGCATCAGCCTCATTAGGGAGTACATTAAAGTATTCCTTCCATCCTTCTGTAAATGCATTGCAACTTAAGATTTCCATTTGTGTCTCTTATTGCACTTGCCCACAGTTGACATTCTTTCTTCTGTACATTAGAACCCTTGTGAGATCCTTGCGATACTTCTAGAAGGCTTCACCCTCTCCATCAAGGCACGTCATATCTTTTGGCTTTCTCATTACTCACCTGATTCTGGTTCTGATTCTGAAGCAAGAGTATCCTTGCCATTGATCCTCAATTTCTTTCCATCTTCAGTGAACAATATTTATATTTTAAGTTATTTCTAGAGTCTCTTCCGTGGTTCTCTGCACCCCATTGCAAATGTTCTCCCCCTTGGTAGCAACACCCTCTGTAATCTCCACACAATCTAAAGCCACGAACATTCCTATCTACCACCTGACATACCTGTCTATATTTTGTATTCCCCAAAGATTTTGTGCTACATCTACAGCACCCCTATTTTATTCATTTCCTAGCAAATCCCTCTTTTACCACTGTTCTTAAAAGATACACTTGTCCAAGTCAGAATCATCTCCCCTTAGACTTTTGATATCATAGATACTTCTCTTATATCTTGAATGAATAAGTGTACTGTTGACAGTAACCTCTTCTCTGGGTAGCCATGAATGTCTGTGAATGTCTGAGTAAAGAAATATGGTGCATTTCACAAACACATCTTATATGTGGCAAAGCTGTTTAATTTTATTTCATTGTTGTTAGTTACATCATCAGGACTCTCACTTCCTATAGTTATTGACCACACATTTTTCTTTCCAATCTTAGCGGTGTAGTTACCCAGGACAATTTTGATGTTGTGCTTTGAAAAACTATATAAGGTGGTTTTCTTAGTTAGTATTTGTAATTTTTCCACTCTGTTATTTACCAATGTGATTACTTCACATACACCTTGAGCGGCAATATGCATACCGTTATGAACTCTGAGTTCTCCATTCCTTGTGGCTTTATTTTTACTGCTAATATCACTGTTTCTGGAAACACATTGCTTTGTGCATTAGTATGCAATTTAAAATTAATAAATATCCCATTTGCTCCCAGGTGTTCATCCATTCATTTTCTGTGAAAGTGGTGTATCATGATCATCATTGGCAATCCCTCAATTTGACGACGATTTCTACCATGACTCATTGATGGGTCTTGAGATGACTTGAGGGCCTTGTTACACCTTATGCTGTGAGCTGCACACATGATGATTAGTGTTACTGTTAACTTGAAGTTTGAAGCAGACACACAGTTAGTCTAGAAACCTTCTCTGACTGTCCCCCACCTGCACAGCTGTGACTTGCCACAGGGACAGGACATAGGTTGAAAACTACTGCGCTAGAGGGCTGATGAACCAGGCTAGACTTCTATCCTTGTGTGACAGGCTCATGCCCAGCACTGCTGCCCAGCATCACGGGTATGTCCTGCACCCCTGGTCCACATTACACCTGACCCTTTCACTCGCCACGACATGCTGTTCTAAAGATGACCTTGTACTCGCCTAGAGGAGATCCAGTTGTTCTCTGCGGGCCAGGGGTGACAGTAAAGGTGCATCTTCTGTGGGGCTCCTCTTCCTCTACACTCCACTCCTTTCTGTTTGGGTGTTATTGCTATTCATTGGAACATCACAGGTGGAGTGCACTTCCACCCAGCACAGTGCTGGTTTGCCCATGTGTGCTCAGGCCGGCTGTGCTGCCGCGGGCAGGTGAGTTGGGCAGCAGGCTGTCACATACTGCTTTATGGGCAGGGGTGTAAGAGATCCTGGGATACTGAAAGACCTCGACTTGGGTGGTACATCTGTGGGGAGTGGCCTCACCTTAATGGAACAGTAGCTGGGTAATGCGGATCAAAGATAATCCTGCCCTGGATAGGCGTAACTTTGAGACACATAATGAGTGCTTAAGACCACTTTAAGGTGTTCATGTATGGACAATCCAGGAGTTAAGAGCTCCAGGAGCTGCCCAAAATTACTGTGTAACAAGGCCCTAAGAGTCCAATCCCTGAGCCACAGATCTGTTCACAGAAGTTGCAGGTTTTTTTCACAGGGGAGAATAGGTTGCAAGTTGGGATTCCTCTCCTTTTTCTTCCTCTGCTTTTTTTCTCTGTTTTGAGGTCAAGATGCTCCACCTTGAAATGGGCTGCTGCTTGGTGGAGGTTGTGCCCCATTGGGGTCAGTTGGCAGCCAGCTCCTCCCAACTATTTATGTCAGCATCTGTTGTCTTAAATTATGCCTTTAATGTGTCCTTGTAGTGTTTTCTCTGGCCACCATGAGATTTTAGGCCATTACTAAACTGGGAGTAGAGCACTTGTTTTGGGATTTGAGAGTCAGGCATCCACACACAGGCACTTTTACATGTGCTCCAGGCGTGGGCGGCAGCAGTGCTTTAATTAGAGTGGCTCCGGGAGCCACTCTAAACGCCACAGCATTTTGTGTATCAGTGTCCCTGCTCTTCATAATGGTAGTGGGGATGCTTGAACTCAAGCTTGTTCAATGAGCTTTAGTTCAAGTGCCCTGCCACCATTTTGAAGCATGGGGACACTGACACAAGAGATGCACGAGGCTGCTGGAGCACAGTAATTACCACACTCCCTTGATTAATCGAGTCTGTTCTGATGCACTTGTAATTACAGCACATTGGAGTAGCCTCTGTGGTCATGTATAGGCACTCACAATATCCAGTCCAGCAAAGTTGGTATTTGAGGATCACTAACTCAGTGCTGGTAATCACTGCTTTAGACACTTTATCAAGACCACCATGCATGAGCACAATATCTCTTCCATAAGCTTCATTCTGGACTGGGTTACTTCCATCACTTGGCAACTTCTAATAGCTTTATCAAGGGTTAATTCTGGGTTTCCCAATAGCCCCTCTCTAAATTTTTTGTTCTGCATTCCAGGCACAATCTGGTCTTTTCTCAGGGGCTCAGTTAGCCACAAAACTTTCATCACTTATACTTCATTCTTCAGGTCAATCCTAAACCCTTTCCTTTTGTACCCTGCTAAAAACCTCTCCTCTTATGTGTTGTGAAGTATTCCTCAAGTTCCTGCCATATGTTGTCATAACTAGTCTTCTGGGTGCATCCCCATGAGTGCACACATTAGGGGTGTGTGAAATGGGCTATATGCGATTCAGATTTGGATTTGGCCCAAATCGGGGACAGCGATTCGATTCATTGATTTGGATCACTGTCCCCGATTCGATTCAGTCAAATCCGAATCTGAAGATGCGATGCTTATTTGGAGAATCAGCAATTCAGCCATAGACACAGGTTTAAATGTTTTTTCTACATACCTCAAGGTACCAAGCACAGCTCGTGAATGCTACGATGTTGGGGCAGATGGAGCATCCCACAGGAGCATGGGGAGGTCCCCTGCATGCTCAGTGGTGAACCCAGAAGTGGACAGGAAGTACTTCCAGTCCACTTCCCGGTCTGCCGCTGAGCATGCTGGGGCCCCCCACTGTGCCTCTCCCAGCTCAGCGATCAGCCACAGGGGGACCCCCAGACCCAGGAGGCACCAGTCACTGAGCTAGGGGGCCATGGGGGGGGGGCCCTTTGTGCTCCCTGGCAGACCCAGAAGTGGGTCTGGTTCACTTCCAGGTCCACTTCCAGGTCTGCTGCCGAGTGCTCTGGAGAGCCCCCTGCACTTCTGTGGGACGCTCCATGCGCCCCAGCATTGCAGGATTCATGAACTGCCTGGTACCTTGAGGTATGTAGAAAAAACATTTAAACCTGTGTCTATGTCCGAATCTCCAAATCTTTCTGAATCTCTCCAAATCGATTTGGAGTGTTCTGATTCAATTCAGAGCAATTAAAGGATCTCCTGATTCAATTCAGATTCAGATTCAGAGATTCGGCCGCCAAATCAGGCCGAATCTCCGCTGAATCGAATCAGCGACCGAAGCTTCTCACAGCCCTAGTGCACGTAGTTTGCAGTGCCTCAAAGCCATATGAAATGTCACGAACTGCATGTGGCTCGTGCATTCATGAACTGCACTGCTAATTTGCAGTGTGGCAGGGTTTTTTTGACACTGGGAGATCCCAAGTGAAAAAATAAAATCCCACTATAAAAGCTTTGCGGTGCATGTGGCAGCAGCGTGTTCCCCCAGAAACTGGAACCTGGCTGCTGGCCAGGTTCTGAGTGGCCAGCTTGGCACTGCTGCTGCCCCAGGAGGCCCCCAGGACCTAGCCTCCCCTACCCAATCCAAGTTCCTATGTCACTATTTGTCTCGTGGGAAACACATGCTCCTGCACGTGCACACTCTTGGGAACATGCCCTATGAGTGCATCCAAACCGGCTACTGTCAGAAATAAGGCTACTTTCTCATTGTCTTCATTTTCAGTGGCACCCATTGTTTCAGGTACAGAAGGAAGGGCTGTTTAAACCTACTCCACATTTCAAGAGCATTCTGTTTCTTGAAACATGGCGGTGGTTTAAACAGTCCTTTCTTCCACACCTGAAACAATGGGTGCCACCAAAAATGAAGACAGCAGGAAAGTAGCCTTATGTAGGCTTCACCATTCTTTCACTGGGGTTATTGCCTTCAACTTCTTTTTCTTTTTTCACTCCTGGTTTCATATGGTCCATAATCACTCTGGACCCATGGTGCTCAGTAGGGATGCTCTTTGTTCAGGGATTCATGGTTAAATTCCCTACTTAACAGAATATTCTTCTGCTGTACCCTTCGTCCAGACTTCCTGTATATGGGAAACTTGAGGTGTTCACAAGTCTAATTCTCAATCCCACACCCAGAGGGAAAGTAGCCTCAATTCCCATAGCTTTAAATTGCTTATTTCACCTCACTACATACCAATATATGACACTAACTCACATGGGGAAGATGAGAAAGCTCTAAGTAGGGCAGATTATTGTACTGGATCATCCTGTCCTTTTCTATGTGCCTTGCTCCTTCTTTTAACATTTAGAAATGCAGATGAGATAAATGTTATTTTCATGACTAAGGCTAAGCAGCAGTCCATTCAATTTGATTTACTGCCATTCAGCAAAATGCCAAGTCATGCAGTGGCTAAAATAACCTGATGAAGCTCACAAAAGCTTGTGATGTGTGTGTGTGTGTGTGTGTGTGTGTGTGTAAATATTTACTCTGGAGTGGAACAAAAAATATAGGTAGGCAAGTATATCAAAATATCAAAACGCAAATTTCAGGCAAGTCTTCCCAAAACTTTAAAGGGGCAGAGGTTGATGATAAAGATTATTTTAAGTAGAAGGCAGGGTAGGTTTGCACCTTGTAGACTAAACTAAGTAGGTAGATCTCTCTCACCCTTGCTTCTATTTAAAACAACCTTTGCCAGCAACCTCTACCCCTCTAAACATCTTGGAAAGACTTGGCTGAAATTTGTGTTTTGATATGCTTGCCTTGCTGTTTTGTATTCCATTCCACAGTAGAAAACACAACATAGTTTGCTTTTTAATTTTTTTTTAGATTCCTTTCTATCCATTCTGCAGCAATGAAAGAGCTGGATGAAGTGTTTTCATTCATTCAGTTTCTGTGATCACCAGGCATTCGATCAAAACTCCTTAACTTGTGCCTACAGTATCCAGCATTCCCAGACATCACCAATCCAAGCACAAGCCAGGCATGGGACTAACTGCTTCTGCAGATCGGCTCAGATCAGATACAGTCTGTCCAGTATGGCCATGTTGCTTTTAAAATGATCCCTAAGCCTTTCCCTGAGAAAATGGTGAAAAATCAGTGGTTGTTTATACACATGCTCTGGAGTGTCACATGTATCAGCATCCCCATGCTGAAAAATGGTGGTGGGGGTGCTTTAACTGAAGCTCATTCAATAAGCTTTAGTTAAAGCACCCTTGCCACCATTTTTCAGCATGGGGATGCTGATACACATGACACTGGAGTCTGCTGCAACACAGTAATTACCATACTTCAGCAGACTCAATTAACTGAGTCTGCTCCGACGCGCTGTAATTACAGCACGTCAGAGCAGTCTCACTGCACGTGTATAGGTGCCCAGCGTTGCTACACTGAAGTCAACAGAAATATTCTAATTTACACCACCTGAAGATCCAGTCCTAACACTGTCAGCAAGTTCTCTCTTGTCTTAACTCCACCATGTGCCTATGGGCTAGAACTTGCAAATATGGCCTAAGTTCAGTGAAGTCTTTGGAGATATGAAAGACCTATACTGATGTAAATCAAGGATGTCAAACTTACCTTGCCACCCCAGGCCAGATCCAGGCTGCTGGGTTCCTTCTGGGTTTGATATGGACCTGGCAGTGGTGAGACAAGTGGTGGTGCAGTGAGTGGTGCCAGTGAGGCAAGTGGCATCATGTTGCACAGCTGTTGCTTGTCTCTTTGCCACTGAAGGTGATCCCCAATAAAGCTTCAGCGCTCCAAATTCTATGGCAGGCCCCATCCTCAAATTCACAGACCGACCAGGAGCCCCACAGGCCAGAGGAAACAGCTCAGCTTGGGGCCATATTTGACACCCCTGATATAAATGAAAGCAGATTATGGCTTTATATTTTTTACTTTTGTCTGGGGACAGCTCCTCCTCTCATTGAAGTCAATGCGTGTTTTGCCACTGATTTCAGGAAGAGCAATTGTCACAAAAGCATCACTTGACCTAATCTTAATGTAAATAAACAAACCAGACATTTCAGGAAATTTCACAATATCCTTTTTTCCATTATTATTATTATTTCACCTGCTTTGATGATTACTTTATTTGTCATTGTCTGGCAGAAAATGAAACGCATCTTAATCTTTTTTAATATCTGAGTAAAGCCATACTGCACAGAGATGGGTTCCTAGTTAGGAATGGTGCCAGCTTTGAGTAATTTTACTATTTAATATAGTTGATAATATCTGACCAAATACTCCAGAATAAGTCACTATAGAAATGAAGGTAGGTTTCCTGTGTGGCTTTACACATACCATGCTAAAATACAAAAGAAACCTGTCTTAGTTTCAGTTATGAAATAATAAATACCGAGCCATTTTCAGAGCTCCTCCATGTTTTCTGAATTGTTGGAACAGGTGCGTTTCTCAAACTTTGTGAAACACAAGCTCAGCTGAAAGCAAGTTGACATTAAGCAAAAAGCAGAATTGAGTGATAGTGCTTCAAAACTGAAAGCCAAGAGCAGTCTCCAACAACTTTAAAGATGCATCAGCATTTTAAAAATGTAATTTTGTATATATTAATTATATTCCCGAGCACTATAGTTTATAGTAATCTCACTGCAATGATTTGCCTTACAATTTTAGAACGCTTGACTTTTATTTTAAACATAAAGCATATTGCATTTTCATACCAGTGGAATGCTTTGTAGAGTACGAGTTAATTTTCAAGGTCATAAATATGAAACACCCTTGTCTGTTATGAATATTAGCTTTGTGCATGTGAATAGGGAAATGTGGCAACAGTCCTTAAAAAAAGTCTTCCTACTACTGACAATTATACTACCAGTTTACCATAAATAGGGGTACTCATTACAGTGAGCAAAGGGACAGTCAAATTCCAGTCACACTGAAGATAAGTGACATTTATAAGAGGCAAGATTTTAAACAGAGCTCAGCTTAAAATGTTCCAGGTCATTAAACCACTGTGAACTGACCTCATTTGATCTTTGAGAGAAATGACAAGCTATCTCTCTCTGAAGCAGAATGAGACACGCCAGAAGCAGAGATAACAGTCTGACCCCACTTCTGTCCTTGGATGCATACATTTTATCCAGCCAAGGCAAAGGTTGGATATTGTGATAGGATGAGAATTTTTTTTGTAAAATATATTCATTCTGTGTGACTGTAGGCAATTGCTGTATTATTGAATGCCTCAAATTATACTGAATTAGCCACTTGCTAAAAGGTTTTGTATCACAGACTTCACAGACCTGAGCTAGGAAGATTTGAGAAGAACAATGCAGTTGTTAACCTGGATAGTCTTTCATACAGGTTGGAAACATCCTGGAACTGTGAGACGGCTACAGTGTGGAGAACCTGGTTCATTTTAGGTTGACTGCAATAGGGTGGACTTGGAAAATGACTGGCAGGAAAAAAGAGAAAAGAGAGCTGAGGCTGAGAAAGCTGGGCCTGAATCAGTGGGCCAGGGCTGTAAGCCTGCAGCCAGAGTAGAGGGGCTAAAGCTAAGAGGGCTAAGGCCTCTACAAAAGGATTAAACTGTGGACAGAGTTACATCTGCGAAGCATGGGCATGAATTTTAGAGATGGCATTCCATGAATTTAGCTCTAAAGGCAACTTGGGTCAGCAGGGTCAGAAGTCCCAAGGCCAAAAGACTGAGTGTCAAAGGGGAAGAGTTGGAATAAAAAATGTAGACAGGCTAAGTTGGGCCTAAGTGAAAGACAGAGAGAGCATCCTGGGCTCACCAGCCTTTGAAGGCAGTCTCCCCTTACTATCTCTAACACCAAGATGTGGCAGGTGAGGAAGCAGGGTGAGACCCTTGGAGGCTGGAGCGGGACCCAGGCAGGATCAAGGCAGCCACTTGGGGGGCATCACAATGGCCCTTGGGTGCCATCTCATTACAGAGCTATGTAAAGAGAGGAACAAATGTTGGTATCCCCACATTACCAGCCACACTGCTTCCTCCCGAGTGAAACCTGCAGTGGGGGAAAGATGGATCGGGGGGAACAGTTAGTGTGTGGACATTGGGATCCACAAGAGATAAACCAGCAGATCTGAAGTATTTGCCTCCTGCCTCTGTGATTCTGCCATTCCCAACTTCTGTGCTGTGGTTTAGGCATGAGACGTGTCTGGTCTTCAACATGTGTGGATATCCCACATTTATGGTCTCACAATACTGTGAGCATTATGGTCTCACAATACTGTGAGCATTTTTAGCATTGCTCTAAATGCCAATAACCAATGGCACCTGGAACATAAGAAGTTCTGCAGGAGTTCAAGGGAAACAAGTCATATAGAACCACCATGCCACTGACTCCTTACCCCTTCTCTTGCTATGGTCCCTCTCAGCCATGTGGGGATAAGCCCTTAAGACAACTACAAAAGGAGGTAGGACCATATGCTGGGGTGGATGGAGTTCTACTGTATGGCCAGACAGTTTCTGAAACATTTCTGTCACTACTGCATTTCCCCAGTGTTTCATTCTGCAACTGTAGATTATTTCAGAACATGAGAGATGGGCAATAAAACCTGACATTTTTCAGAACAAGATCTTGTTTGAAGAGATAAGAATTAATTTCTTTTAGTGCAATTCTCTCTCTCCTGTAAATTCAGCAGGCTTTTCTTTCCAAAATGATTTTTAAAAATTCAATAGAGTTTAAAAGTTTTAAAAAAACAAACCAAAGGACAACTGGATTTGGTACACTGGTGTAACAACACTGACATCAATGGAGTTGCAGCCACTCCCACCAGCTCTGAATGTTTTCCAGCATGTCTCCATCACCAGAAAGGGCATTAAGCCCACGCCTGGCAATCCAAAAAAGCTGATTCTCTCGCCCCTACAAGTTTTTCCCTAATGTTGGCTATACCTTGGCAAGGTAGCGTTCAGGAAATGTGAATTTCCTCTACTTGTTCAAGATGACACTGTACCTAGGTGGAGGACTTCAGTCTGGCACCTTCCATGAGCACTCTATTCTCTTTTGAAAAATATACAATATAAATCTCAAAATGAAGAAGACAGCTTCCCCTACCGGTTTGGTTCAGGGTTGCTAGAATGGGGAAGGAAATGTAGATTTCTGTGTTCTCATTCCTTTTTCAGTTATGAATCATTGCTTAATTGATAGCCAATCAGTATACTGGTTCTCTGTATGTGGTGGCATGGGCATCTACCAGAACTTTTACCCTCCCTTTCCCCTTTCTCTGATACACATTTCTCCATCCTCCCACTCTTCATCTCTATTTCCCATGCTCTTCTCTTTACTGCTATTCTCACAATCCCTCTGCTGCGCTCCATACACAATTATTATTTCTGCCATCCCCTTCACCTTTCTATGACTAGAAACCAAACTACAGAGTGGTGTACATCACAACGGTAAATTATAAGTACTATTTTGGTTCCCCACACAAGCATCAGTTACAAACTGCTGTATAAAAAAACTGGGGATACACAGATCCTTCTGTCTTCAGTGATACAGTGCTGTCTTTCCTCTGTATTCCCCTTTCCCAGGAAGATTTGTACATACCACTGCAGCAGACAGGGAGGGGGCAGCACGTGGAGTCTCACTGACACGTCAAGTTGAAAATGTTCTTCCAAAATGCTTCTTCACCCACAAACTGGTTTTTTAACTAATTTTTTTTTAATAGAAGATCTCTGCTTTTTAAGGAAAATTTAAAGTTTTTATTGAAACATCAACTTTTTTTCCAACAAAAATCGAAATTTTCCATGAACACATTATTTTTTAATTTTTATCAACAATTTCTGTGAAAACATATTTTCTTTGCTTTCATCATAATTCTCCAAAAGAACAATGGGCCTCCTTTTCCACTTAAAAATTTTCCATGCCAAAAAGTTCAGACACTCTTCTTACTAATGCTTTCCTTTCAAATACCCTGAATAATACACAAGATTTGAGCCTTGAGAATTATTTCCAGGTATATCTCATTCACAGCCCCACTGTACAAAAATAAGATTTTTTAGATTCAATAATCTGTGGCCCTCCAACAAGATATAGCCTGCAAAGCAATTTTATCTGGTCTGTGAATCCCAGATAACAGCAGCAATTTGGCAGCGAGAGAGCTTCTGCAAGAAAAATGGGATTTAGATATGCGCTGGCAGCTGGTGGTAGCTGAGTTGGAAGCACCAACCTGCCACAGAGTGAGCAGTATTATCTTGGCCCACTGTTCCTAAAGGTTCCCAACCCCTATTTTAAATACATTAATAACTATTCCACTGTGGGCTCATTTGGGATAGTGTTAGGCTTTAGAATTAAGTAAGATTTAGTATTTAATGCACAGTTCTGTTCTGAAATGTGATTCTACCAATGGCAATGGGGTTTTAAATTTTTCAGTGGCTTCCCTAACAAATGTGATCAAGTTCCAGATATAATGGTGGGGTTTTTTTTAAATATCAGTGACAGAACTTCATCCTGCGCTCTAGGACTCAAGATGGATTTGTTCCTTCTTATACATCCTCACCAGCAATAAAGGGTCAATAAGGCTAAATTATGCCTATGCAATAAAGTGTAACTGGCAGGAGTGTTGATGACAGCACAGTATAAATCCAGAAATTCTCCTTAAGCTGCTTCTACAAAGGCTTCTTAACCCTTCTCAGGATAAA
Organism: Alligator sinensis; assembly: GCF_000455745.1. Taxonomy (NCBI): domain Eukaryota; kingdom Metazoa; phylum Chordata; order Crocodylia; family Alligatoridae; genus Alligator; species Alligator sinensis. Next base: position 1,140,413 of record NW_005842023.1, on the reverse strand, counting down.
CAGGAATAAAACACAGGGAACACTTAGTCTGGACACTGAAGCCAGCAGACAACTCTAACAACATGCATGAACACAGCTTCTAAGAAAGTGTCATAATTCTATGATGGCTTCTCAGAGTACACCTACACTTTAAGAAACCAGGGAGTCCTTTTACCCTTGAATGTCTCTCTCAGAGTGAAGAATTAGGCAACATGCTGTCATAATATCAATTTGGTGGTTAACCAGGGAGAAAATTGCTACTTCAAACAAAAACGCAAAAGGAAAAATGGTGGCAGATATGAATGGCAGAAGTCAACAGAACTAAATTGCTTGAAAACAAAGATAGGCCTTGAATACCGACTATCTCCAAAGGCACTGAAGCCATTCAGCTCATCTTGTAACATAGGCACCAACTTTTATTTTTACCGGGGAGTGGCTAAGACGATGGATGTGGAAAGTTTTACACGTTTCAGGTGACAGCCCTCTTTCTGAGGGGGACCAGGGCCCTCGGGGCCCCACATACTCAGCACCTCTGTCTTATAACCTTTCTTTAGCAGTTTCATGAATTTAACCATAAACTAGCTGCACACCTTTTTCGTGGTACTCGAAGTATCGTCTCAGCCTTTTGGGCTTCACTGCAGTATTGTTAAAGAATAAGGTGACTCTTTACTGCTGACAGCAGAGTTCTGCCAGTCTTGCATAAGAGTCATCAAATGAGCAGTATGCGTGTGAAAAGGCTGTGTTGGTCTGGCACCTATTATGAGAACACGACATTTCTAGACTGTGATATGTAACCCTCAATCTATATGTTATTAATTGATTGTGCATTTTTTCCATTACAGTTAATATCTTGAGCAGTTTCATTTATCGTCTAGGGGTGGGATTTTCAAAACCGCCAAGTGTTGGCCTAGGCTCTGCTTCCACTGATATAAATGGTAAAAGGCCTACTGACTTTAATGGGAACAAAGGGAGGGCTGAACACTTCTGGAAATCCTACCCTGTATTTTTAAACCTGAAGCCATCCCCCCAACAGAACATTACAGAATGCCTCTGTCAAAATATGTTTGTGGCTAAGTTTTAAAAAAACATTAAAAAAATTCTCATTTTTAATTGTTACTCAGTGAATTGCAAATTTCAGACATTCTAAACCCAAATACATATGCAGAAGTGGAAAACCAAGTTAGGTCACAGAAACAGGTGAACATCTGTGAAGGAATGATGTAAGAATTAGTTCTCTATACAAACATCTTAAATAAAACCTCATCAGGGCTCATTCATTTCCCCCATCCATAAATCTCATAGGTGTTATTCCTCATCAAAGTTTCAACATTCTCTTTACCAAAAGTTAAGATTGATATGATATACTACTCTTACTGCTCAACTGAATTTGATACCAATAGCCATACTCTGAAGTAGGCTGTTGCCTACAAAAGCTTATGCTTTTCTGAATGAATTATTCTCTAAGGTGCCATCCTGCCTTGCCTATTGCCTGACTTCAGACTAACACAACTGATTGCTTCACCACACTTCTTGTTGAAATTTTATCCTCCTCTAGCTCTTGGAACTCCACCCTATCTCTCTCTCATTCCTTTGGATCATCATGTTTTCTCAGTGAAGTCCCATTGAGCTTTGTCCTTGACTACATGTTCTATCTCTACACTTTATCATGGAGCAAGTTATCATTTGAAAACAGCTTCAGCTGCTATGTCTTTGTCAATCACTCACAGATCTGCCTTAACCCTGAGCCAATGATGAATCCAGGGAGGGTGCAGTGATGCATTTGCATCCTCCTTCGATTCCTAGTCCACCAAAGTTTAAAACCAACTGCCTGGGAGAGGCAGCAGCATTTCTATTCAGGCAGCAGTGAAGGGGCCAATTGACTCTGTGTCTCATTGCAATCTACCTGACTCTTTTGAAACTCTTCATTCCACAGATGTTAATGACCTTCTTTTTAATAACCTTGATGTTCTGCTTATCAAGCTATCCTTTCTTCTACAATTTTACTGTTAGCTGGTCCTGGTAATGTAGCTCCTGCTTCACTGCCCTGAAGACTATTTTTAACTGTAGCTAAAAACATTAATTCGGGTGTGGAAACCTTAACTTAGATGTGGAAATAACTTTCAGTGAAGTACTAGAAGCACTGTCAAGATGCTCAGGAGGGCTAGATTTTCTTTTATGAATCTGCAAGGGAGCTATACATTTAATTCTAATGACTACAGAATTAATGAAACAACATTTTTGATTATGTTTGCCTAGTTTGTTTGTTTACAGCTTCTTCCTATAAAAAATTTCCAAGACCCAGCACTTCCTCAGGTCACAGAGCTAGATTTCTATTCCAAGTCAAATTACACCAAAGCTACCATGTTAAAACTTGGGACCATCTCTACAATTTACTCATCCCTACTCAGTGATTATTCTGGGTCCCTTGATGTTAGTCTAATAGGGCACTTGTACACATGATGCCATTACCATGCACACATGATGAAAATGTCACTTTGTGTGGCTTAATGGTGTCACACTGTACATATGCAGGAGTTTGGGGGGCTTTAAATGAGTTTGTATCATTGCAAACTAAAGTACATCTGATGTAGTTTAGTTTGCAACAATGCATTGCATCTATTAGCTCACCTCCCTGGTCATGGGAGAGATGGGCAGGCTCCACAGAAAAAAAAGATTGGGCCCTTCACTGCTTCTGCATTTAGCAGGCACCTGCTGAAGGCAAAAGTGGCAAGGGGCTTGATCCTTTTCTTTTTCCGGCAGAGCCTCCCTGCCTCTCCTGTTGCCAGGGGGTGAGCTGCCAGCAGGCCAAGCAGCTCCTGAGCTGTGGGGAACCCCAGTCTTTCCCTCCGTGGCAGCAGTGGTGCCCCCAGGGGTCACTCGGGTGGGTTGCTGTGAGGCTGGGTTCTGCCCCAGCTCGGGGTCAAGGAAGAGTTGGTTCAGGCCAGGTGCTGCCTCTGAGCTGCAACCCACTAGCAACCTGTCCCTGCAGCCCCAGGGGGCACTGCTGCTGCCAAGAGAAGGACTGGGGCCCCCTGCAGCTCAGGACCTGATCGGCCCACCGGCAGCTCACTCCCCAGCTGTGGGCAGGCTCAACCGAAAAAAAAACGAATGGACATAACAGTGATGGAAACCCCTAAATTGAAATGGTGGGTTTTTAATTGAAACCCACCATTTCAATTTAGGGACATAGAATGCAAACCTAAGGACCAAACCCCTGACACATGTACAAGTGCCCATATATTCGACAGAATGATACAGTTTCTACTTTCCATTGCCTGACATGCCTTTCTCTTGCCGACTGCTAAAGCAACTGACCCTCCAAGTTAATTTTGAAAATATTTTGGTCTGTGTAGAATATACAAGTGAATTCCCTGATCTTACTATCCTGCTTTTTAATGAAAGAAGCACATTTTTGTGGTTAAGGCACTGGACCTGTTTTTCAAGAGATTTTGGCTTCATTCATGCCTTTGGATACATCTACACTTTAGAGCACCATACAGAAATGCCTGAGTGATCCTTAAACAAGCTAGCTTGGGTAGTGGATGCAGTCTAGCCGCAGTAATGTAGAGCTCAATGTGTAAGTTACCTTATGGAGAAGCATACTAACTCACTTAAAGCTAGTTTGAGTACTATACACATATGCTGCAGTCTACAATGTAGACATTTCTTTTGTTAAAAATTCTCTTTCTGTGACCTATAATCTCATGCAATCTTTCTGTGCCTCAGATCTCATCTGTCAAACAGAAGCAATATTATTTCCCTTCTACCACCCTTTGTCTGATTATGTAGGTTTTAAGATCCTTAGAACCAGGAACATCCTTTAGTACATACCCAGAATGCACACTCTCATTTGGGCTCCTACATCTCATTGCACTAGAAATAATCATAATAAGACACAAGTAAACTAGTATATACTAAAACTATAGCACTTTTCCCTGCGTAAGCTACTTGAGTAATGTTTTGTGTGTGATAGTTCCCCAAACATTTCACCTTATCTATTCTTTTAAATCTGTGTATTTTTTTGCAGACAATTTTTGAGTACAAGCAGCCCTCATTGACTAACCTTTTGAAAAAGGCAGCCTTGTGAGAACTGTATTTCCTGTTATGTTGCACTTTTCAGAAGACATTCCCAATTCCTGAAAGAACCACTGAGATGAACTTTGGCAATTTATTCTTGCTCCTATAAATAAGGATAAAAATTCAGCTGAAACTAAAGTCTTCTGTATACTTTCTGTTTTCTATGAGTACTTTTGAATATCAGGTGTTGGATGAGTGGGTGGGGAAATTCAAGTTTTGGTTTAACCAAGCCTTAGAAAAGCTGGTTTTGGCGGAACTTCCCAAACCCTTTCTCACCCTCTGGTCCACAGTGAAAGATGTTGCTAGTTTTTTATTCATTCCAATCTGGGTTTGAAATATTTGATTCTGTTTCATTTGCACTAACAACATTCCACATCCCTGCAAGTTTCATTTTGCAAATTTGATCCAGTTCCTCTTCACTCCTAATACTAGTTTTAAAGGTCTGGTTCCTACAGTCCATATTCAAACAAAGTATCCTTTGACTCTGATAGGAATTTTACATAAAATAGAAATTCAGCCTTGGCAGTAGAGTTGACACTGACCAGACTGAAGGGAACTAGATGTACAGCAAGAGCGGCTTCCTAATTTTGTATTACCAGTATAAGACGAAACCTTGCCTGTATAATATTTCTCTGTAGAAGTATCACTCATGCTAGTGACAGTCTGCAGAGGTGCTTTTTATGTAACTGGGTAGATTCTTTTCCATTTTGCGATGTCATCAAGGTCTTGTGCTTTTTGAAAATGAGAGCTGAAGAAAGGGTAAATGATGCAGAACTGAAGTAGACTATTTGAATGGTTTGTTTGGGTAAAGATAGGTGATGCCATTATAAGAGTGAAATGATGTTTTCAGCTTTGAAGCGAAAACTAAGATACAGCTCATACCAAACATCAACAAAAAAGGGTAAGTTGTTGGGATGCTTTGTGATAATTATGATGGAATGAATGGACTCAGAGAACCAAAGGCTTAAACACGTATCTGTGACCCTGCAACACCGACAAATTAAACAGAGCTTAGGACAATGGTCAGCAACCTGGGAAGAGGTCAGATTTGGCACAGGAAGATCTGATCTGGCCCATGGTGGCATGGATTTTTGGGCAGCATGAAGCTTCACCAGGCTGCCTGTCCCCTCTGAAGTACTGTCTTCTACAGCTCTCCCTGCTGCTTTCTTGTGCCCACGCTTACTCTGGGTGCAGAAGGGCCAAGTATCTGTTCCTAGGGTAAGCTCCTGCAAAGGAGTTGGGCCAGAGATTTCCCATGGTAGGGGGTTCAGGTTGCAAGCTCTGGCCTGTGGTTGGAAAAGGTTGCCAAGCCCTGGTTTAGGGCTTGATGATAAATTTAGGCCAGGTTATTCCTCTTCTCCCTTGCATTAGTTTTGCCTCAAACTCTCAGCAGCTAAGGCATAACCAGCTATGAAGGAGCAGGAGAATTTCCCTCTGCTCCCTGGGCTATCCCTGAGACTTGCAGCACCTAAGGCAAGGGGTTTGGGAAGGGATAAATTCCCCTCAGCTCTCTGGGACTGCCTGGGGTTGGGGGGCTGCTTGGGGTGGGGGGGAAGCCCCCCAAGGTGGTGCCCCCATGCTGGGCCAGGCCAGGCACCCGGCCTGAAGGATGTCTTCTCCCTCCCTCTTTGAGCATGGGAAAGAGGAGGGGGGAATTGCCCTCAGCTCCCCAGGGCTGCCTGGACTGGGGAACCTAGGCTGGAGGAAACCTGAGGGGTAGGCTCCCCCAAGGCAGGCCAGTACTAAGGTGGCCATCATAGAGGACAGTCCGGTTGTCCTCTATTGATATGAAACTGGATGCCTTGAAGAGAAAAATAGAGGACATAAAGGCACTGGGTTTCATATCAATAGAGGACAGAGTAGCAGAAAACCAGAATGTCCTCTATGATGGCCACCCTAGCCAGAACCCGTACAGGGGTTTTCTTCACCTCCTGTGGGGGGACAGCAGGGGTTTGGGGACACTTGGCTGGGCTGGCAATGGCCAGTAGGCTGGGAGATGTGCCCCTTGCCTATTGGCCTAGCCAAATGCAGGCCTCCCCTTGCCTTTCCCAATTGAAAACTGAATGTCAGTTTGATTGGTTATCAGTTTAACCTACGCAGCTTAAAGGAAGCTACCTACATTGAATCAATTCAGCCACAGGCTTCTTGGCTGTCTGTACTTAGCCTTGCTGAACAGAAGGCAGAGAGAGAAAGAGAGGGAGAGACAAAAGGGAAGAAATAAGATGGGGAAAGAAAAAGATACACAAAGTGGAGCCAACAGGAGTGAACAAAGTATGTAATATCAGTTGTTAAGAACCTTAGTAAAACAAAGGCTAGTGGAAAAGGTGATATCTGGGTACTACTTTCTCAAGTCAGGCTACGTTTCAGAATGAGGACAATAAAGGTGTACTGATGTCACAGTAAACCCGGGTTGGCAAACATGGTGGTAAAGCTCTCTCTTCTTTTTTCCCTGGCACTATGGTCCTATCCCTGAAGTTCTTTTATTTTATTTTTTTTTTTTGGTAAAGGACCCAGAAAGGGAGTGATGGGTGAAATAACCCATCCTCTTGTTTTCCATTCACCCATTAGACCTAATAGCTGGCACAGTCATTTCCAAGCCCACACTCTTCTTATTTTCCGGACATGATCTTAAAACACAGTCTGTGGGTGGTATCGGTAGAACATTTTATCTAGATTAACTCAGCCTTTCTAGCTTTAACCTGTGTTTCATCTATGCTATATTTTATAAACATATTTCTGTCATGGGCTTAAATGGGGTTTTGTTACCTTTGACAACTTAGGCCTCCATTGAGATAACATCCAGTGTTGCACCTTCTGAAGTTAGGAGGGCTTTTGCCACTGCCCTGAATATTATGTTTTAAAGCGTGATCTCTATGAAAATGAATAATTTTCCAGCAGAACAACATGGAAAGAGAACAAGAGGTGAGTATAAAATACTATCACTTGCAAATCCAGCACAAATTTAGATTGTGAATTCACTGTGGCACGGTCATTTAGTACTATAGCACATGGACCTCCATCTGGGGCTGCTTCATAGTGGGTGATAAACAATAATACTGTATTTACTCAAATATAAGGTGACCCTAAATATAAGATACCGCCTAATTATTAGATTCTATATATGGAAAATGCATAAATTCATTATAATTTTCTAGGTATAGAATCAAATTATTGAAGGTATGTCATGAATTTGACCCCCTTCCACTGCTACAGTGTGGAAAATAAATCTGGGGGGATCAGGTACCCCCCTAGCCCTTTGCGCCCCCCCAACCCCCGTCTTCCCCCTGCAGCCCTTTCCCTCATCCTTACTGTCAGATCTTCTCTCCCTGAGCACATGGAAGTAAGGGGTAAATTTGAAAACATTGACCTTGAAATAAACATACCTGTAGTAATTTGGATATAGGTAAATTATTGCAGGTACACATATACTTAGTTCATCCAGAATTTATACATTTTACCTTCTTTTGAAACTCCTGCAAATTTTAGCACAGGTACTCCATAAACACACTTTTGAGCAGCACCTTTATACCTACATATCTATATAAACACTTTTGTATTTATATCTGTAGAGATATAGATAGATATAGATATATCGATATAGATATAGCACACTCTCTCTCTCTCTGTGTATATATATAAAAAAAAGATTTTGTTTCAAGGACCAAATCAGTTCCAAATTCCAAATTTTGAGAAGTTCCAAATTTTGACTGAGCAGAACTCAATTGTTGAAGTCTGTGTGTGTCTACTGTCATATTGAATGAAATAGTTTGAATGTTTGTAAAGATTGCCCATTAGCCAGTTTCAGGAAGAAGATAGGATCTATCTCCTTATCTAGCTCATTGTTTTGGAGCTACGTGCGAAATGTCCTGACTTCGCCTAAAACCTTAAT
>NW_005842023.1:1117338-1132110 GCF_000455745.1 Alligator sinensis | reverse complement strand
CTGAGGCGAGCCCATTGAATCGTACTACTGAGGCCAACCCATTAAATCGTACTACTGAGGAATGAAACCATATTTTGGTATTTGGCTTCTCGGAATTCTAGGATTGTAAGTATATTATGAAAAATAATAGTATTGATTCAAATTTAACTTTTAGTTGTAATTGTAGTTGTTTTTGTAACACTAATTCTTATAGCATTGTTTGGGAAGGAAGTGCATTCGGAGCATTGTTTCTGATATGTGTAATTATTGTGTTTTTAATGTTTGTGGTGTTTCTTAAAGCTAAGCAGTGTTATATACGTAGCAAAGAGTTTTAAAATAAAATTGTGTTGTATAAATTAAGTGTGTAATCATTGTGAAATTGTGCAATCAGCTAACTACTCCCCCAGCCAGCGCATCAAAACGAATCAGTAAATTGTGTGGGATTTTCTCTATTCCATAACCCACTAGAGACATCTACCACTGGACAGGGGTCCTTCTTCCCAGACCAATCAGTCTGGGGCTTCAGTTACTCCCCAAATCTGTGGCAGGTATCATACATGCAAGCCCAAGACCCAGAGCCCCTAGGATTTAGATGCTCCTTAGTCTCATTTTCTCCTAGCCAAAAGACCATAGTAGTATAAACTATGTGTAGGATAAACTATGCTTTTTTTTCCTTTTTTTTTTTATATACAGGCAACCCCTGCTTAGCGCTTTTCATTGGTTCCTGGAAAACTGAGTGTTAAGCGAAATGAGCGTTAAGCGAAACTGAAAGTATTTGATGACCCAAGATGATGACCACAGTTGTTTTTAATGACCCAAGATGGTGACCACGAGCATTATAATGAAACTCGCTGAGCGCTAAGTGTAATCAGGTATCAATTTAAAATAAGCGTTATAGTGAAATAGCGCTAAGTGAAACAATGTTAAGCGAGGGTTGCCTGTATTTCATATTCCAGGTCAAATCAGCCAAATCAGTTCCAAATCATATCGACTGAGCAGAACTCAATTGTTCCAAAAACCATATCAATTAACCAGGCAGAACTCAATCATTTCAAACACCATGTATAGCACTACAACTGCATCCTGCATCCCAGGCTCTCACCTTGGGACTTCAGATAATCCCAAATCTATTGGCAGGCATCCTACATGCAAGCCCAAGCCCAGAGGGTTTAGGATTTGAATGACCCCACTAGATCTTAGCCTACAAGAGGCTGAGAAGCAATGCACAATATTGGTTCAAAGCCAAAAAAAAGATCATTACTTACCATATAGTTTACTGGACTGGGCCCCACCAGAGTCAACAGCATTTCAAGCCATGGTGACTCCATAGCTCAGCAATGCTCAGTATGTGTATGCATTTCAGATACCCCCCACACAAAGGATCCATGTGCTAATTAGCCCCTCACTCACGACTGGAATCGGATGTTTTTGTCATCAGTACCGTAGCAAGTGGGAGATGAGTGGGGTGACCGCCCTGAGCACTAAAACAAAGGGTGCCAACAGGCACTGCCCAGCCTGGGCCGGGTGTGGGACAGAACTGCAAGTGGCTCATTGCGGGGATGGTGTGGGTATGGGGGGAGGGTGGCTCCCGCTGCTGTGTGCATTCCCAGGCAAGCATGGGGGGGAACATGTGCCCCCCAGATCTGTGTGCGGGGCTAGGGTGGGCTGCTGCTGTGGGCTTGCCCCAGATGCCAAAATCCTTGCTACAGTACTGTTTGTTATGAGTCCTGGGATCCTCCAAAAATGTATATGCAGATGAGGCACAGGGCAACCTGGTCCAACTCCACCTCATGGAAAGCTGAGCCACAGTAATCATATGCAACAGGCTGAGGGAGGGGGTGACAGAGGGATTCTGGATGAACTCTCTGGCTCTGTTTGGTGATGTTTGCCAGACATTTAAGGCTGGTGAAGAAACAGGAATTATTGGAAATAGGAAAGAGGAAGCAGGAATCAATAGCTTTCATCCAGGCTCTTCACCATATGACATTGCTTTTAGTGCAATGCCCTTTTCTTTGGCCTTCACAAATGCAATTTTTCCCAATTCACACCCATTCAGAAGGGATCATTTTCCTAGCCTATCACTTTGACTACTGCACCAACTTCTATGCATCACCTCTATGTATCACTTTAGGCTAGCTCAGCCTTCTCTACTGCATCAAACATTAAATTTTGCCTCAGCTTTTAGGATTCAACACCCCATCTCTTCTTCAATATCAGGTGTTGACTCCCAACTCCCATCAGTCCACAGTGCCAGTGCTTACTGCCACCTGTTGCATTTTCAAAAAAGTAACTTTCTTCATTCCCACCTTCGCATGTGGAAGAAGCTTCCCATAACTCCTTTAAAGCTACCTCATAAACCTTCTCATAAACCAGGTTGCTCCTTAAAACTGTCATTTTTGCATTGCTTACAAAGATCTGAACAATAATTAAGCTGCTGGTATGCTCAGACAAATGACAACTGTACTGGCCAAGATCATCTCTTGCATTCCTTTTCCTCAGTGTATCTAGCACCTCTTACCTTATACTTACTATGCAAATGCTTTGGGAAGGGACCAACTTTGTGCTGCGTCATCATACAGCACCCAGAACAATAGGACCCTGGTTTGTAACCCCAAGTCCTAGACTCTATTGGAATACACGTATTACATAATAATAAGAGGAGTATGTGTTACACAGCTAATAGTGATTTCCTGGTATACTCAGAGGAAAAGAAGCCAAAGGTTTCTTCCAAAGCATAAAATGATTGTGTGCAATGTAAGTTATATTTATAGAGCACATAAAGATAACGAACCTCCAGTCAGGGCCTCTAAGCACTACTATAATATTTAGAACAAACCCACATTATACATTTTGGGCTTTGTCCTCATGCTAAACGTCCTTTACACAGGTCAGGTAGAATAAGGGATCTATAAAATAGACACAATAGAAAGGCCCCTGTACAGTGGTGAAGCATTGAAAAAGGCCTGACTGCAAATGAAAATTAGGCCTATTGTCTTTTCTATGCACACTGTAAAACATGTATTTTCAGTTTGGATGGTTTATGCTACACCAAAAGAAACCCAAAAACTGCCCAGCAAGCAAAGATGGAACATATGCAGAATTCCTATGACACAACACAGACTCACCCTACAAGTTTCTTCATGCTGAGTGACCTTACTGACCTATCTCTTGGCAGATGAAAATGAGGACTTTACATTTAAACATGCAGTGCACAAAAACCAGGATCATGGCTACATACACTGCATACAGATATCACACCACATACAGTGGTGTTGAGACAATGGTGTTGGTGAGTGGCTGAACAAAAACTTTCAAGATGGAAATATTTCTTTAGGCCAGTCAGGATTCTTGCAATATACATGACATTTAACAATATAGGCAAGGGAATGGAGAAATGCTATAAGAATATTAGAGAATGAAAATGATGATGCACAATCAATTAAATACCTGAGAAATATATCTCATACCCATTTATAATACAAAAGTACATACCCAAATTATCTAATCAAGAAAATGTCAGCAGAAAGTTCTTAAAATACATTCCATACATTACATTGAGTTGTTATAAAAGTAAAAAGAAAAATGTGGCTGCTGCTGCAGGGATCTAGGTGTTCTTTTTATTCTTGAATCACATACTTTCGCTCACACTAGGTGCAGCTACATAAGTTTACTGCACTAGGTGCGTAGTTTACTGCACAGTAAGTGTGCACGTCTACATGTGCACATGCTTACCGTACACTCAGGGCCAAATTAACCCTTTAGTGGGCCCTAGGCAAATAAACTCATGGGCTCTAGGCCAGTCGAGACCCCACGCCCCACTCTGGCACTGCCGCCTGCAAAAGGCAGGGCTCGGAGCTGTGCTAGGAAGCAGCCAGGGTGGCAGCGAGGCCAGCGGAGGGGAGGGGAAAGGAAGGGAAAGGAGACAAACAGAGTCATTCCCACCACTGCCGCAGAGGGAAGGACCAGGCCCCCCTGCAGCTCAGGCCCCTAGGCATGTGCCTAGTTTGCCTATCATTAATCTGCGAACAGTAAACTTCGCTGCTCATGAGTAAATTTGGTACCTGCAAATGCAAGAAGCAAATTTATTTACGAGCAGTTACTGCACAATAATGCACATGTAGATGCCAACTGGGAGCAGATTTGCTCCTGGTCAGCCCTGCCACTAGGGGGCCAGCCTGAGCTTAGCCCCAGGGCTCTGGGGCTGGGACCCTCTCCTGTCCCAGGGCTGTGTTGCCTCTATGGCCGCCTCAACCACAGGCCCTTTAAAAGCTTGCAGGCATATTGAGCCCTGGGGCAGAACAGCAGGGAGCTTGGGGGGAGTCTTGGTCTCTGCCCCCACTGCACAGGCCATGGGCTACCTGTGCCAGCCTGCCTGTACCCCGGTGCCACTGCCTGGCACCACAATGCTGCACAGGTGCTGTGCTATGCCATCCAGCCCTGCAGGCTGCTGCTACACCTGCCAGCACCAAGGCCCAACTGCAGCCAGCTCCTGGCTACTGGGGCCAGCGCCAGCTGCCCGTAGAAAAACCCCAGCATCCTGCCCAGACCCTGCAGGTGCTGCAGGGCATCACCTCACTGTGTGGCTCCTACTCCCATCCTGTGCCACTGCACTGGGCACTGCAGGCAGCTGCCCAGAAGCACAGGGACAGCCATGAAGAGGGCCAGAAAGCCAGCGTGGGAGCCCCTCACCGATGCCATTTGCTGCTACCCAGGGCCCCAGCTGGTCACAGGAGACTAGTGTCTGCATGGCACTGTGGGGCGAGATGGAGGTGCAGCAGCAGTTTGCACAGGGTGGGCATTCCAACACCCATGTTAATGAGGGGCTGTCAGGCCAGATGCAGGAACATGGGCACAACTGGTCAGCACAGCAGTGCCGCATAAAGGTCAAGGCCTTGTGAGCACAGTGGGTCACCATCGCCAACCACAATCATCAGTAGGGGAGTGCCCACAAGTCCATGCTCTTTATGTGGTAGCTGGATGCCATCCTTGCACCCTAGGACCTACGCCATAGCTATGTACAACAGCACGGGCAGCCTGCCCAAGCCCCCACTCCAGCCTGACACCTGTGGTGATGTGCCACCAGGGGAGGGCCCCTTGGGGTGCCAGCAGCCTGTCCTGCCAAACTCCCCACCCCCAGTCTTTACCAGCAGCTTGGGGAGCCTGGGCCAGTGGCTGCCCCAACAGTTCTGCAGCTTCGGCCCCAGTCACAAGATGCAATCATCCATGTCATGGCTAGCTGCTAGCAGCACCAGCTCCTCCCTGGGGGATCCCAGCTGGGCATCTGCACTCCATGCCCCACTGCCTTATGTGTCCATCAGGAGCCACACACCATTGCTGCCAGCCAGGACCAACTAGAGCCACTGGGCATGCTAACCCTGCCCACATGGTAAGCCCCACACTGTGGGGAGGGCCCTTACAGCCCTGACCCCTGCTCTCTGTCCAACCTGGCTATGTTCTCATGGCCCCCAGGTTCCACCCCCACAGCAAATAGGGAGGCAGGAGACATGTAAAAGTTTACTGAGCAGCTGATGCTCCTGCAGCTAGGCAGGCACAGGCCTCTCACAGGCCAAGGAACAAGTTGATGCTGGAAGCAATATCCCCAGCTGTGTGGGGCAGAAATGTGTAGCATAGCCACAAGTAGCCCTCCAGGAAGAGGTTGTGGGACAGGCTGCATTTGCCCCCTGCACTAATGAAGCTCAAGGTGTCATGTCAGGTGTGCACGTGCATCCAGGGCACCATAGCAATCAGCAGCAGCTGGGCACAGTGGGTCAGGCACACTTAGGTCCAAGCAAACAGCTTGTCATGCAGTGCCTGGGACATGAGCAACAGGGGCATGCTCAGGGTGCAGGACCAGTGAGGAGGGGGGACTGGTCCCAGTGTCAGGTTTGACCTAGAAACCACTACACAAAGCCCAAGCAAAAGTCTCTGTTATGTAACTAATGCCCATCTGCAATGATAAGGAGGAGACAGTCTTAGATAAAGGAGGCTTGAAAACAAAAGCAGAATCAGTGGACTAGGGCAAAGAGCTGATTTAAATATTAAGATTCACACCCCTAGGTGGGGAGAAAGTATGCTAATGAAATATACATGTATGGAAATGAGATACATAGCTAAAACACAGGTATAGAGACATGCTCAGTAAAGAACTCCTTGCGTCACTCCCTTATAACCAATTAGCAAACAAGAATGCTTATGAAGGTCCAATACTCCTGTATAAAAGATGCTTAGAATTAAGAATCTGTGTGCTTGTTACGTGAAATTATTCCGCTTGCACCTTGTATTGCTAGCAATAAATCTTTATACTTTCACCCCTGGTATCTTTATTGGCTTTTGCATACCAGGCACGATCCCAGACTTGAGCTGGGGCTCAACAGTTTTTGGCGACCCAGATGGGACTGCCTTAGATAACTTTGCCCGGACGAGCTGACGACCAGACACAGCTCTTCCTTATCAAATGTCAGGCGCGCCCCAGGATCTCTTTTCCCGGTGAGACTTTTGTTCCAGGGGGAGTTGGGTTGAGGGGGCGGCAGTAGCCTAACGGTGCAAAGCCATAGAGTGAAAGTACCAGTAACAGGCACCTGGGTGAGAGGGTAAAAAGGGCATAAGGCCTACCGTCAGCACGCCTGCCTGGGATTATCTCTGTAAGTATTCTGTCTGGCCCGAGTCCAAGACCAGTGATTTTTCCCCTGTGAGGACGAGGACTAAGAACAGATCCCTGGATCCCAGGTAAGTCGGACGGTCAGGACCGGGAAGGCAGCCCTGAGATGGGTACTATTAACAGTAAGGTTAGGAAATGTACCCCCCTCTCTTGTGCATTGGGACATTGGGCAGAGTTTGGTGGAGATCCTATGACTAGGAAGAAAGCTAAATTCTTCTGTGAAACTGCATGGCCACGCTATCAGCTAGATGATCAAGAACATTGGCCTCCGGAGGGAAGTGTTAATTATAATACCATCTTACAATTGATTTTGTTCTGCCGGCAGAATGGTAAATGGGAGGAATTGATGTATGCGCAAGCGTTTATGTCTCTTTGTAGAAATAGAAAGGTTTTGGAGGAATGTGGACTGGGGGAGGGAGTTGGGGTCTGTGAGATGACTTTGGTAGCTAATAAATCCTGTCCTGGACTGTCCGGAGCCGGAGGCTCTTCCCCCTCTGCTGCCTTTACCGTATTCTCTTCCTCTTCCTCCTCCTCCTCCTGATACAGCTGATTCCTTGCTGGCATCTGCTCTTCCTGCTTCTTCCCCCCCGAGGCGGAGACTGAAAATACTCCCCGACCTAGGAATCTGGAACAGCACCAGCCCTGGCTGTCAGGTGTTTGGCAATCTCCAGATTCCCCGATTTCTCCTGATATAACCCCAGGAGGTGGGTGGAGAGTACAGTTAAGAGCAGACTCCGGGGTTAAGGGAAAACATCACAGGGAATCTGATCCTGGCCGTGGGAAGGGAAATGGGGTATTTCCCCTAAGAGAACAAGTGGTACCTGGGCCTCTAGAAGATGATGGGGAGCCAACCTACCGTCGAACCTTTGTGCACATTCCTTTCACTACATCAGATTTGTATAATTGGCGGAACAATACCCCCAGCTTGAGAGAAGGTACTGAAAAGGTACATAACCTGTTTAAAATGATTTCCAAAACCCATAACCCAACCTGGGCAGATGTTCAGTCTCTTTTAGATATCCTGTTGACACCAGAGGAGAGGAGAATGGTAGTGGGCAAAGCCCATGAGTACGTGGAAAAGGAGATTACTGCAGGGAACTTGCAAGGAAATAGGGACAATCATGTCCCCACCCAGGAGCCAGATTGGAAACCAGACCAAGATATGACCTCTATCCATGCCTATCGAGAATATATCCTCCAAGGATTGAGAGATGCTGTGAAAAAACCCCAGAATCTCAGTAAGGTGTATGAGGTCCGACAGGAGACAAATGAGACCCCGAGTGCTTTCTTGGAAAGAATTTACACTACTTTCAGACAATACACTCGTGAGAACCCGGAGGATACATCAAACGCTCGCATGGTAAATATGATTTTTATAGGTCAGAGTGCACCGGACATTAGAAAGAAATTGCAGAAGACAGACGGAGCAACAGGTATGCCTATTTCCCAACTAGTAGATATTGCTTACCAAGTATTTACTAACCGAGAAAGTGTTCAGGAAAAGCAACAGGACAAAAAAAGAGGAGAGAAAGATAAAAATGCAGGCAGCCCTACTGGCAGCTGCAATCACGGGAAAACCTAGAAATGAGGGATCCCGGAGACAGCCTCAGAGACGGGATCCATTAGAGAAAGATCAGTGTGCCTATTGCAAACAAAAAGGACATTGGAGGCGGGAATGCCCCCGTCAGAAAGTTGGGGAAGGTGAAAAGAAAAAAGAGGAGAGCAGTGGACTGTTTGCTTTTGGAAGGGATTCAGATTGAAGGACACCGGAGGCCCGGGAGGGAAAGATAACCCAGATCCCAGTGTCCCCTGATGAGCCTCTGGTTAAAATGCAACTAGGGGACAAAGATGAATTGGTAAATTTTCTCGTTGATACAGGTGCTGCCCATTCTGTCTTAACTCAAAAACTGAAACCTTTAAGTAAAAAGGCTGTCCCGGTGGTAGGGGTTACAGGGAAGGCAGTAACACGACCCTTTTTACAGCCAATGACCTGTAATCTTGGGCAGACTGAAGTCACCCATCAATTTTTGTACATGCCAGACTGCCCTGTTCCCCTTTTAGGAAGAGACCTCCTCTGTAAACTGCATGCTACGTTGTCGTTCCAGGATGGGCAAATGTTTTTAACAGTGCCTTCTGAAAAGGGGTGGCATTTGCAGGCTTGCCTTCTCGGCCTTCTCCGAGAGGAAAGTACACCGGATATCCCTCAAACCCTGCTCGATGCTGTTGTTCCATGGGTATGGGCAGGTCATCGACCCGGAAAGGCTAAAATGCTGACCCTGTAAAGATTCAACTTTTGCCAGGGGCCCAGCCTCCATGTGTGAAACAATATCCAATGCGGATGGAAGCCAGGAAAGGAGTGAAGCTGTTAGTTGAACAGTTCCTGGAGTATGGCCTTCTCCGTGAATGCACATCAGCTTTTAACACACCCATCTTGCCTGTGAAGAAGCCTAAGAGTGATGAATATCATTTCGTCCAGGACTTGAGAGCTGTAAATAAAGTGGTTGTGAGTATATACCCTGTGGTTCCTAACCCGTACACTCTGTTATCTGCCTTGAATCCAAATCATAACTGGTTTACGGTTATTGATTTAAAAAGATGCTTTTTTCTGTATACCAGTAGAGAGGGGATCTCAGGAAATATTTGCATTTGAATGGGAAGACCCAGATACTAGCATCAAGACTCAGTTTTGCTGGACTGTCTTACCCCAAGGGTTTAAAAACAGCCCAACCCTATTCGGCACTGCATTAAGCAAGGATCTACGTAGGCTAAAACTGCCACCATCCTGTGCTGTCTTGCAATATGTGGATGACTTGCTTTTAACAGCCACCACTGAAGCAAGCTGCTTGGAAGGAACAATTTGCCTCCTTAATTTTCTGGGACAGGAAGGATACCGGGTGTCCAAAAATAAAATGCAGCCCATATCCCAAAAGGTAATATACCTGGGATTTGAATTACAGCCTGGTCAGAGAGCCCTGTTGCCTGAAAGAAAAGAAGCTATATGCCGGCTAGCACCCCCAAAAACGAAGAGACAATTACGGGGCTTCTT
This sequence comes from Alligator sinensis, assembly GCF_000455745.1. Lineage (NCBI taxonomy): Eukaryota > Metazoa > Chordata > Crocodylia > Alligatoridae > Alligator > Alligator sinensis. Next base: position 1,122,427 of record NW_005842023.1, on the reverse strand, counting down.
AGGTACAGTAGGTTTTTGCAGGATTTGGATTCCAAATTTTGGGGTTATTGCAAAACCTCTGTATAGAGCTACACAAGGTGATGAAAAGGTGCTTGAATGGACTGAAGAGTGTGAGCAGGCATTCTACCAGTTAAAGCAGGCTCTCATTGAAGCACCCACCTTAGGACTACCGGACATGAGTAAGCCTTTTTCCCTTTTTGTGCATGACCGAAGTGGGGTAGCCGTGGGAGTTTTAACACAGAAACTGGGTAGTTGGCAAAGACCGGTGGCATATATGTCTAAACAGTTGGACTTTGTGTCATCTGGATGGCCTGTTTGTCTCCGGGCTGTTGCTACCACCTGTCTGCTAATACAAGAAGCTGAAAAGTTAACCCTCGGCCATGAAATGATTGTATATGTACCCCACGCAGTACTTACCGTTCTGGAGCAGAAAGGAGGGAACTGGTTAACCCCGGGACGAATGGCTCGATATCAGGCCATTCTTCTAGATAAGCCAGAAATAAAATTGGCCATTTCTCCCACTGTAAATCCAGCAACACTGCTGCCATCTATGGCTGACACACCAGATCTTGTACATGACTGCCTGCAAACATTGGAAGCTGTTTATTCTTCAAGGCCAAATCTAAGAGACAAACCTCTTGAAAAAGCTGACCTGGAGTTTTACACTGATGGCAGATTGAGTATGGAGAATAGAATTCAAAAATCCGGATACGCTATCGTGACTACACAGAATGTGATAGAAGCAGGACCTTTAAACCCATCTGTTTCAGCTCAAAAGGCTGAGCTCATTGCTATGACTCGGGCTTTGCAATTGGCGGCCAACAAAACTGTCAATATTTATACTGACTCTAGATATGTTTTTCTTGTTTTACATGCTCACGGAGCGCTGTGGAAAGAGCGAGGTCTACTTGATGCTAAAGGAGCAGGCATTAAGCATAGCAAGCAAATAAAAGCTCTCCTCAAGGCAGTCTGGGAACCAAGAGAGGTAGCAGTAATGCATTGCAAAGCTCATCGAAGAGGGAACGACCCCTCCACAAAAGGTAATCGATTTGCTGATGCTACAGCAAAAAGGGCAGCTAAAAAACCTCAGACAGACTTGCTGCCGGAAGTAAGTAATCTGTTACCTCTCCTCCCAGACCTATACCAGCCTGTGACACCACAGTATGGGGAAAGAGACAAACAATTGCTAAAAGAGTTTCAAGCAAAGAAGGGGGAGCACGGGTGGCTAGTAGCAAAGGACGGCCGCATTATCATCCCAGCGGCCTGGGTTCATGTGGTAGTAAAGAGAGCTCATCATGGTACCCACTACGGACCCAAGGCCCTGGTAAAATGGATCAGTCACTATGTAACTGGAGTGGGATTAAGGGAAGCTGCCAAGAAGGTATCAGAGACATGTGAGGTCTGCCAGAGAAATAACCCAAAAGGAGGGAGAAGAGAAACTTCAGGACATCAGAGAATAGGCAATGGGCCAGGAGAAGAATGGCAGGTGGATTTTACTGAGTTGCCCCGACAACAAGGGATGAGATATCTCCTTGTCTTTGTGGACACTTTCTCTAATTGGGTTGAGTGCTTCCCATGTCGGACTGCCCAGGCCCGGGAGGTAGTCAAGGCGCTCCTACGAGAAATCATACCTCGCTTCGGACTTCCAAAAGGAATAGGGTCAGACAATGGCCCACATTTCATTGCACAAATTACTCAGAAGGTTTCTGAGTTCCTGGGAATCAGCTGGCATTTACACACCCCTTGGAGACCTCAGTCCAGTGGAAAGGTGGAACGTATGAATCAGACCTTAAAAAGACACCTTGCAAAGATTTGCCAAGAAGCTCGACTCAAATGGCCAGAGGCCCTACCCTTGGCCCTGTTACGAGTAAGGGTCGCACCACATTCTAAATTGGGATTAAGCCCGTTTGAAATAATGTATGGTAAGCCTTACCCTCTGAGTCTGCCCATGGGTACTGAACAACAGTTACATGTTTTAGGAGAGGGAATGATTAGAGAATATGTATGGTCCTTGGTTTCTGTTTTGTCTTCCATCCATCAGCAGGTACGGGACGTGCTGCAGACACAGGACCAGTATCCTGCCCTGGAAAATCGATTATTACCTGGGAGTTACGTCCTTGTGAAAGATTGGAACGAGGAACCACTTCGAGCCAGATGGAAAGGCCCATATAGGGTACTTCTAACGACCCCGACGGCCGCAAAGCTCGAAGGAATCAAGACTTGGATACATTCCAGTCGCCTAAAGCCGGTGGCTGGACCAGAACAAGAAGGAATCCCTGCAGACTCCGGGACCGGAGACAGAGAACAGTGGAAGGTGGAGCCAATAAGAGACTTGAAATTCCTATTCAAAAGAAAGGAACTTTGAATAATTTGACAATCTTTGATTAAGTTTTATAAGCCTTATTATGAAATTGTTCAAGGTTTTATTGTGGGGCACCCTGATCTGTCCACTCCTACTTATAGGAGGGGAAACCCTTTTACAACAAAAATTTGACCCTCAGGAAAATGTCTGGATTTATCTGGCCCGGGAAATTTTAAATAGAACGGACTTCTGCTTAGCGGGAGGGATCAATGCTCACCTGGTTTTTACCTCATGCTTAATCGCAGTACCAACCCCTTTAAAAATTTTACAAAATTATACTATGCTGAAGAATGTAGAGAAGAAAAGTACATATCAGAATATATATAAGTGGGGGACTATTGTAAAAGAGAAGAATAGAGACATGTTTTCCGTACGGGTTCAGGCAACAGCTAATGCTTCTGAATGTTTCCTAATAGTTAATTGTACTAATAATTGCTTCAAATTGAACCAAGGTAGAAGAATCCTTTGTAACAAGACCAATCAAATATCCTATGTATACAATGTTCACCTGTCGTCTTATCTATCTTCAGACCTAAGGTGAATCAAATGATTTTACAAACGAAGAAAGCTGAGAATACTAGGTTTGTGTTGAAACAAATTGAGTGGAGCAATTATAATAAAAATAATTAAAAATGCTCCAGAGGGGGAAAATGTTAGGTTTGACCTAGAAACCACTACACATAGCCCAAGCAAAAGTCTCTGTTCTGTAACTAATGCTCAATTGCAATGATAAGGAGAAGACAGTCTTAGATAAAGGAGACTTGAAAACAAAAACAGAATTAGTGGAGTAGGGCAAAGAGCTGATTTAAATATTAAGATTCACACCCCTAGGTGGGGAGAAAGTATGCTAATGAAACATACATGTATGGAAATGAGATACATAGCTAAAACACAGGTATAGAGACATGCTCAGTAAAGAACTCCTTGCGTCACTCCCTTATAACCAATTAGCAAACAAGAATGCTTATGAAGGTCCAATACTCCTGTATAAAAGATGCTCATAATTAAGACTCTGTGTGCTTGTTACGTGAAATTATTCCGCTTGCACCTTGTATTGCTAGCAATAAATCTTTATACTTTCACCCCTGGTATCTTTATTGGCTTTTGCATACCAGGCACAATCCCAGACTTGAGCTGGGGCTCAATACCAGGTGCCACCCTAAGGAGGCCCCCTGTGGAAAGGGTGGGGGTGTGGACAGCTCCACATCCCAGTCATCTGGGAGCCCCGTACCTCCCAAGCCCAGGTGCCATGGGCTTGGGGGCAGCACAGGAGACCAACAGGCCTGCAGGAGAAATGGGGACAGTGGGGTCTGAAGTCATGGTAGCCGGTGCTGCCAGGAAAGGCAGGCCTGTCCCAGTCTGGAAACAGGGCGGAGAGGCAGGCTGCCTGCAGCCAGCACCTAGTGGCCCAACAGCCCCTGAGGGGTGAGTGGGGACAGGGGGCTCATCCATTGTCTACCTGGGCCCAGGCCAGCCCAGCCAACTTACCATGTACCGTGGGCACCCATGACACCCAACCCCTGATCTGAGGCTGGGCAGTGCACAGGCCCCTGGTATAGAAGATCTTATCTCAGAAATGTTGCAAATTCTAACAAACAGCTACTTTCTCATGGCTCTGTAGGCCCTGCAGCTGTACACAGGGGAGGGGCTGCAGTTGACAGCTGGGATGTGGCCTCAGAGTTGCCACCTCTCACAACTGGGGCCCTGCAGATGCTCCAGCTTCACAGGAGGAGGACCCAGGATCAGACCCTCCTCCTGGACTGGCTGGTGATGGCCATGGAGGACCATCAGGCAGATGTGTGGATGTGGTAGATGGAGGATGTTGCCTGGTAGGACAGGTGGTGGGCAGAGGACATGGCCCATGAGGATGTGTGGGACTGGTGCGAGGAGGTGCAGGACCAACATGAAGAGGCACAGGACTGGGTGGACCAAGAGTTCAGGGAGCCCTTGGCCTTGGAGCAGGAGCACATGGAGGCCCTGTAGGAGCAGGGTGCAGTACTGGCAAGGGCAGTGCAGGCCATGGAGGATGACCACCGAGTGCAAGACACCACTCGGGCCCTGGCAGTAGCCTTTGTGCTGCCTGCTGCCCTGCCACTGACCCTAGCCCTACCTGGCCCCTGGTAGCTGCCCACCACCCAACAGCAGGCCCCATTGTGGGCGTAGGTGGAGGTTCAGCACCACCTCCACCAGCCAGGAGCCCCTGTCCCAGCCCCCACCCCAGGTCTTCTGCCATCCAGCACCCTGCTACCTGGACCCAGTCCCGCCACTCACCCTGGCTCCATGAAGGTATGGAGGTGGAGCTGCCTGCAGTGGGGCCAGGATCATGCACCAGCCTTTATGGCCCTGTCCACTGGCTGCTGGAGGAGGAGCCACCCACGACAAGGCACTAGTGGCTGCCATCACCCCTGGCCTCACCATGGCATGTGTACCCATGCACCTGTGGGGGAATGGTCAGAGGCTAGGGTGCTGGTTGCCTATCCCTAGGTTCCGCCCCCTAAGTACTCCCACCCCATGGCCCTCCACCCCAGGAGGGCACACACACAAACCACATTGTAAATAGTTTGCATAGCGGGTGGGGGAACTGGTGAAGGGGCTCTGTTGTTGCGGTGGGGGGGAAGGTGGGGTCTGTTAGAGTGGCCAGGGTCTGGAACGGGCTCCCAAGGGAGGTGGTGCTCTCCCCTACCCTGGGGGTCTTCAAGAGGAGGTTAGATGAGTATCTAGCTGGGG
>NW_005842023.1:1062242-1117238 GCF_000455745.1 Alligator sinensis | reverse complement strand
TTCCTGCTTATGCAGGGGGTCAGACTCGATGATCTATTGAGGTCCCTTCCGACCCTAACATCTATGAATCTATGAATCTATGAATCTGGGGGTGGGCGGTGCTGTCCAAGCAAGCTACAGTGGGGAGTGCAGGAAGAGATGGTCAGCGAGCACCTCTCACACCCAGTGCCCTAGCTCCCAGTGACAGGTGTGCAGCACTCCTGGGACCTCAGCAGGGGGGCCCACCACTGTTGCTGCCACCGCAGCTGGTACTCCCACAGCCAGGCGTCTTCTGACCACTGCGCCTCCTCTGCCCGGGCCTCAGGAAACAACTCCCCCCAGGCTTCACAGATGTTATGCAGCTTGCAGGCTGCGACAGTGATCCAGGGGATGTCCTCAGTGAACTCAAGGTGGCAGTGAGGATGCATCGACAGCCCTTGAGGCTCACTCCACCAGGTGCATGTGTGGCCCAGGCACCTGTTGAAGTGGGTCTGGTGGGGGTCTAGCTGGCCAGTGTAGGGGCGCATGAGCCAGGAGAGGAGTGGGTAGGCAGGGTCCCCAATGAGGAGAGGCAGGACCGCCATGGTGCCCAGCTGGAGGTCTGGCACCCCCCCAGCACAAAGCACCCACTCTGCACCAGGGCTGGCAGGATGGAGTTCCAGAAGATGCTAGTATCGTAGGCATTGCCTGCCCAACCAGCACTTACATTAGTGAAGGCACTATGGTGGTTGATGACAGCCTCGAGCACAACAGAGTGAAAGCCCCTCCTGTTGTAGTAGGGGCAGTCCCTGTGGGGTGGGCAGGTGACAGGGATGTGGGTCCTGTCCCGGGCCCCAATGCACTGGGGGAATCCCAGGGCATAGAATCCTGCCACCACCTTCAGGGGTCATGAACACAGAGCACTGTGTGCCCCAGCACGTTGTGGAGGGCACCACACACCTCAAGGATGGCCTCCCCAGTGGCCACCTTGCCCACACCAAAGGCAGGCCATGGAGGATGACCACCGAGTGCAAGACACCACTCTGGCCCTGGCAGTAGCCTTTGTGCTGCCTGCTGCCCTGCCACTGACCCTAGCCCTACCTGGCCCCTGGTAGCTGCCCACCACCCAACAGCAGGCCCCATTGTGGGCGTAGGTGGAGGTTCAGCACCTCCACCCATGGGAGGTGGCCCATGTAGCAGAGGCTTGTGGGCATGGCTTCGGCAGGGTGATGGCCAATCAGCTGTCTGTGGGGATAGGATGCCAAATGATGGTGTCATGCAACTCCAGCTACAGGCAGAGCTGCTCCAGGAGGTCCAGAAAGGTGGCTCAGGTCATGCAAAATGCCTCCAGCCACTGCTCATTGTCCCAGGTGGCCTGGATGATATGCAGCCAGCACTACTGGCTGGCCCGGTAGACCCAGAGGTGGTGGGGGGTGCTGGAGGCGGATGAGGGCGTGGACAGCCCCAGGCATGGCATCCAGGAGACCGCTGTCAGTGTCCCTTCTGCGGTCTGGCCAGCAGGACAGGGTCCAGGTGGCAGTGGCCCTGGGATGGTGCAGTGCAGCCGGCTAGATGGATGTCTACATGTGCATTTGATCTCAGAGCAGTTTACTCATGAGTAAACTACTTGCAAGGAAATGCTCTGGAGCAGGCATCTACACATGCAGGGTCTCAGGAGCAGATTGCTGCTCATGGCAGCAATTTGCTCCCACCCTTACTGGCCCTGCACCAGCCCCCTGTAGCAGCCAGGGGGAGCACGAGGCTTAGGGCAGCTCCCCTTAGCTGCTGCCTAGCTGACCGGGAGCACATTTGCTCCTGGTTAGCGATCTACATGTGCGCTACTGCTCAGTTACTAATCTTGAGTAAATTTGCTACTTGCATTTGCAGGTAGCAAATTTATTTGTGATTAGAGCCAATTACTGCATGTAGATGCAGATGCTTACTGTGTAGTAATTGGCTTTACTGCGCAGTAAAGCATCTTGTGTAGATGCATCCACTGAGTTCAAGGGGGCATATACTACCACCCCCTGGTAAGCAAAATAGGAAACCAGTTTAAATGTAAGTAAACATAAAGAAGATAAAAGTAGATAATAGGAGAGTGGTGAATCCCAATTTCCAAAAATGCTTAGAAGATCTTTTCAAGCATCTTGTTCTGAACCTGAATTGCCATTTTTCAAAACTGAAAAAAACACCGCACTTTTTAGACTTTAAATCATAGTAAGGCCAACACTTTGATTCTGAATTCTGCTTATAGTGATATTTCAAATGCCCCAACATGCCAAGATGAATTACATCAGGGGCTTTCAAACCATTTTTAATCTACGTACCCCCAGTGGCTGGACACTGAGCAAGAGGCGGGGCAGAGGGGGGTGTGTGGCGGGGGTAGCATGCGGCCGGATGCCAAGCGGGGTGGGGGGGCGGAGCATGCAGCCGGACACGGAGCAGGGAGACGCAGACAGCATGCAGGCAGGCAGGCCCAAAGCACCACCGCCTCCCAGGAGCAGGGCCGGGGTGGGCCGGGAAAGCTCACCGGGCTCGGCTGAGGGCAGCAGCACCCCTCTGCGGGGCAGGGAAGCTAACCAAGTTAGTATGTGGCAGTGGCTACTGCCGTGTGCAAGCTTCCCCACCCCACAGAGGGGTGCTGCTGCCCTCGCCCCACCCTGGCCCTGCTCCTGGGAGGTGGCAGCACTCTGTCCCTGCCTGCCCATCCGCACCCCCTAAGACTGGTCCAAGTATCCCCAGGGGTACTTGTACCCCCAGTTAACAACCTCTGAATTAGATGAATGACACAGTACTTACAACCAAAAGAGAGTCTGAAAATGGAGAGCAAACCATTTTATCGAATTTTTTAATAGATTCCTCAATTTCAAAAGGTAACTGCTTTGCACACATGTACAACTGCTTCTTACTGCCTTTCACACAGCTGCACACATATACACACACTTACTCTACTGACTCCCCCAACAGCTATTGACAAAAGCTTGATTAATAACAGCCACACATATTTAAATCTGTTGTTTTTGCCTTTGTTTTTAGTTTATTTTCAGATGCATCAGATACAAAATGTTCAAGCTGACAAATGTCATCAGATGGGGCATACAAAAAACTAGAACTCTTGGTTCCAAAATGATACCTTTTATTAGACCAACTGGAAAATGGCAAGAAAAATTGTCCTTTTCTGCAAGCTTTCGGGAATCAAAGTATCTTCTTCAGGCTCTGGGAAAAGTGTAGATGGTACAAGATAGTAAAAAATCCCCAAAGGTCGAAAATAAACTTCATTTGATCACATGGGGCATTAATTTCTAGCTGCACAATCATCCATTGTCTGTTGTATTCTTCAATCTCCTAGAATCTAGATAAATCCCAAATTACTCAGCTTTTTCTTGGTGCAAAATTCTCATTGGTTTCAACAACTCTGTTTGCTGTTTTGTGTAACAGGGACCAGGGGAAAGGAAACAAGAATTTTCCATTGGTGGGTGGGTGGTCTCATCACAGAACAATGTGCAGCATTCAGCTCACAAAGTTCCAAATCCCATGAGATTCATGTAGACTTAGCAGGTCTGATTGGTCAACCACCCAGAGGCCGTCCTCTCTCTGCATCAGCTTCAGAGTCCCCTTTCCCCAGTTCCAACTGCTAGGGACTCTCCCACCTGTGGCTAAACATGGGCTTCCCCTTGTAGGGGGAATTCCCCATAGCAGAAGGCATTCACAGAGAAATGAATGCCTCAGGCTCTATTAAGTTTTCATCAGATTCCCCAAGGGGCTGATAGAAAATGATTTTCCACCCTAGTCCCATCTCATTCTCACACTACCTGTATCTTGCATAGAGTCCTTTTAAAGTTCAGGGACAGGAGTGATGATATCATATCAGAGGAAAAAGTTGTGACGGGAGGGGTAAAGGGAAACCTGCAGAATGGACGTCCCCACATCAGAGCAGATTTTTGGGAAGATGGTCATGTTTGGTCAACAACAAGCTTGCCTGAGTACAAACTGAGTAAAATCCAAGAAACAAACTGAGCTCTGCTTCATGCATTGGCAACGCATAGGGGGTGTATGCGGGTGCACGTGCACCCCCTCAGACTGGATGCTACCGCCTGAAGGCAGTTGCCATTCGCCACCCCCACCCCCCTCACCAGTGACACCGCTGACGGCATCCGCAGGCAGTTGCTGATCACTGCTGGCCACCACCAACACTGCCGGTCAGTGCTCGCCACACCCCCACCCCACCCCCCACCAACACCGCTGCAGCCACCTGCAGGTAGTCCTCACTAGGCCCACCCCCACCACTGACATCAGTGCAGCTGCCTACAGGAGCTCCCCGCTCGCCACCACCACGCCCCTACCACCGCTGCTGCCTGCAGGCAGTTGCCGTGCCCCCTCCCAGCCTCAGGAGACATGAGGTGTTCATGGCTTCACGGGTATGAACTCAGAGAGTAGCTGAATTTAAGAGGATAGCTGAAAGAGCAAAATTTAGCCCTGAGTCATGACTTTGAGATGGGACCAGGAGCAGATCCAGGGAGGGTGTACTTGCACCCTCCATTCCCTTTGATTTCTGATCAACCCAAAGTCTAAAACCAACTGCCTGGCAGTGGCAGCAGCATTTCTAGTCAAGCAGTACTGAGGCAGTCACTTGACTTCATGGCTCATTATTCTCTACCTGATCCCTTCTAAACTCTTCATTCACAGGTGTTAACAACCCTCTCTCCTTTTTAATGGTCTTGATGTTTCACCACTCAAGCTAGCCTTTGTTCTGAAATTCAGCTGTCTGTTAGCTGATCCTGGTAATGAAGCTCCTATTTCGCAGCCCTGCAGATTGTTTTTAACTCATTTCAATGAAGTTATATTGTTTTTTTTGGCCAATCTTAAATTGAATAGTGCAGATGAGGGACCCCTAGCATATTAATAAAGCTTCTAGTTTCTTTTTACCTGGATAAAGACATGTGTTGTTTTATATGTGATGATGCACTTCACCATCTGCACCCCCGCCTTTCCAAAATTCTAGATTGACCTATGGGTGGGACCCATGATTTGTGATGATTAGTGACTGAGTACTAAGAGAGAAGAGTATGACTGATTATGGAAGTTGGGGGAAGCCACACTTGGTCTTCTGAAAAGGCATCTTTTTTTTGCGAAGAATTGCTCTTCATGGGAGGGGAAACATCATTTTTACTGTTAATCCTGAATACAGTATTCAGCTCCAATCCTGTACCCATGAGTCAATCAAAGTTTGACTTCAGTGAGCACATGAGGACTGAGTCCCACACTGCACTAATATACTTTGGTAATATACTCTAATATACTTTGGAAGTACACTGTAATATTTTTGCTAAAATACTTGGCATAGCCCTATACAAACCAGTGTATAAACTTCCCCTGTTCTCTGTTACCCTCCCTACGGTCTGTCACCACAGCTCACATGCTTTCTATTTACCGTTTTCTTCTTCTTTCATACTGATGGAGTGATTCACTCAGCATCTCCTTTAGGTTACAGAGTAATCTCACATGACAGGATGAACATAAAGTGTGGGGGCATTTACAAGAACTTGGAAGCATTACTATAAAATATTCAAAGAAACAAAGGAACCTCATAAGTCAGATTCAAATTTTTTCACAAGTAAAAATTTCACAGAGTATCTTCAGTGATTTCCCCTTCTACACACAAATAAACTAAAAATAATCATGAATGTATCACTTGAACAGGTTCCATATAATCAGCTTTTAGCTCAATCTCTGGCCTTTTCTGTCTGACAGTGACATCTTTTGTTTACATTGAATTAATGCAATTCATTTCCCTGTACTAAGGAAATATCAGAGTTGAATTTGATGGACACATTTTACATACCCACAAATTCTTTCACTCATAATTCCTGTGGTAAATATCATGTGTTCCTTATTGGAAATAAGCCAAAACCTCTTGTCATTGGCTCAGGTTCCAAATTTTGTAGCAAGGAAACCATCTTTCTGCCTTATTTCTACACACATCATGGGACAATACTCCTCTCTTAGACCCTCAAGGCCATAAACATTAACCCTGTAAACTGTTTTCTCCGCCCTCTACCCTCTCAAAGAAGTCTAAGAAAAAAACAGAAATTCTAAGGTAATGCCTTCTTCTGGCTCTCTGTAGTATCTCTTATCTGTTCTTGTTCTTTAAATCCTGGGGCCATTTTTAATGTTGTCATTGAACACCAAGTTACAATAATGGTGCATGTCAGGTCCCATATTCTATGCCCTTTCATAGTCAGATGTTTCAATGGGCATTCCATCAATCCAGGGACAGCTGACCTCTCTTCAACCATGTGAACTGAAAGCAGAGGTAAAATGGCTCAAATCCTACAGTTAATACCTTTGATATTGTTCAGAATGGTTTTATTTCCTACATTTGACACCAGCTGCTAGCCAGCAACAGCCTGAGGAAGCAAAATTTGGACTCCTAAGGGAAGAACCAAAAATAAGTAATGCAGTCCCAGTTCCAAGATAAGGCAGGAGTCATTACTTCCAGCTGCTACTGTTTTCCCACAGAAAAAAAAATGGTTCAGTTATTATGACCCAGCACAATATGCTGTACAAAACCAAATGCCCTTTGCTACAATTCAAGGAAATAGCTTGCCGCCACTGCAATGCCTGGGCAAATGGAGATGCTAAGGTCAAAAGGATACTGCCAGAGCTAGTCTGTGAAAGTCCTTTGAAAATAATTATAAGGGTTCAGTGTATTTTTTTTCATTAATAAAAATAGCATTACAGGTAATGAACATTTCACTTTCAGAACAAGTGTCCTCTGTGTTTAAATCTCCAGGACATTCTAGAATTTATTGCACCAGTAAAAGCTTGAGACACACCAATGTTATGATGGGACTACATACCTTATGCTCTTGTCACTCTTAAAACCTACTGTTAGTAACCAGGATTGTCTCCCATATGACCAATAGTTAGACAGGAACCTCCCTTTAAGATTCTGACATCACTGGGCATGACCGGGGCAGATCCAAAAGGGATGTGGTGGCATCCCTTTTTCAGGCCACACCACAGGAGTAGTAGCTGGGGACTTTTTAAAGTCCCTGAATCAGGTAAGAATTGCTCCCTTCCCTCTCAGCACCCTCTGTTGCCCTCTACCCTTTCAACACTGCTTGTTCCACTTCACACAGCAGGTCTTTATCTTAAGCTAGAGGCAAATTCTCAAAAACAATAAGGCCACTGATTTCAGAGGATTCATTTATATGATTTTCATTGACAGGTACCAGCAAATTGTTAAACACAGTTAGGATTTTCTTTGGCATGAGGCAGATGCACAAAGCTGTGCAAAGCTTTTGCAAGAAAGCCCATACCATGGAAAACCTGCTTAGTGCTAAATTCCTCAAAAAAGAGTCTCTTAGAATTAAACTGGCAGCTCTGGTTTCCCTGAAGAGTGGACTACAAGGAAACTGAAAGCTTTCTTGCTGCTTTTAGTCCTCTAAGACCTAGATGGGGATAAGAGAAGATGATGTCATAGAACATGAGCCACAAGAGACAACTTTCCAGGAAGGGAAAGTCCCAGAACCTGCTGGGTGGAAGGAGAGTCCATAAAAATGGTCAAGTTTCATTCTTTGCAAAGTGAAACTGATAGTAACTCACCCAGATTTGCTAGTCACGCTTTGAATTTTACTGAATTTTCATGTTCACATGAACCTGAATTAAAGTGGAATGAGACACGTGTGTGAAGTTAACCGACAAGTTTTCGTTTGCCAAAACTGGGGCTTGTGACATTTTGCTCTTTATACCACAAATGCAGTATTAAAGAACCACATTGGCACACCAGCACCTGATAACCATGCTTATTAAAGGCACATAAAATGCTAGGCCTCACTACATACAAGTATGATGGCAGGGGCCCTGATTGCTGTTGCAATATTAGACAGCGAAGACCAATGGAGAGTTCAAATACTTAAAGGGATGTCATACATTTCCTGTACATTACCCTGACCAAACAGGAACAGGCAGATTTTGCTTGGCCTCACAAGGCATGTCTACATGGTCTCCTCTCTCAACCCTAGGACTGCGGCTGACAAAAAAAGCTCTTTCCACTCGCTTCTACACAGGTGCATGAGAGATTGGCAATGAGGCAGAAAAAACGGCTTGGAGGGGTTGTGAGTCCATACCATACGAATGTGTTCTTGCTCTGTCTCATAAAAACCTAAGAGCTGCACTGTGGAAAATGCTCAGGTCTGCTCCAAGCCTCTCAGAACTGCTCTCAAGCCATCTAGTCTGCCTACAGTCTGGTCTCTTTGTGCCCAAAGAGAAACAAGTTGATAGGGCTTCTCTATCTGGTAGTGAACTTGAGGCAAGGAAGAAAGCCATATCAATGTGGCCTCAGAGTCCAAATGTGAGAAATCCAGGAAAGACCCATTTCTCTTTTTTCTGGTGCAAAATAGATATCAGCTTTCATTTCCCCCTCCCTAAAAGCAATTTTTGAAACTGAAACCTGACTCTTTCCACAACCCTGTAGTTTGCGATGCTCGCCGTTCTCTCACACAGAATTCCCAAGATATAATGCAGTACATGAAGCATGATAGAATCATAGAATATTCAGGTTGAAAAGGACCTCAGGAGGTCATCTAGTCCAACCCCCTGCTCAAAGCAGGACCAGCCCCAACTAGATCATGCTAGCCAAGGCTTTGTCTAGCCAAGTCTTAAAAACCTCCAAAGATGAAGACTCCACAACCTCTCCGAGTAACCTGCTCCAGTGTATTACCACCCTCCTAGTGAGAGAGTTTTTCTCATAGCTAGCCTAAACGTCCCTTGCTGCAATTTGAAACCATTGCTCCTTGCTCTATCATTTGCAACCACTGAGATCAGTCTAGCTCCATCCTCTTTGGAACCCCCCTTCAGGTAGTTGAAGGCTGCTATTAAATCCCCTCGCAGTCTTCTCTTCTCCAGACTAAATAGGCCCAGTTCCCTCAACTACTCCTCAGAAGTCATATGCCGCAACTCCTGCACCATTTTTGTTGCCCTCCACTAGACTCTCTCCAATTTGTCCACATCCTTTCTGTAGAGTGGGGCCCCAAAATGGACACAGGACTCCAGATGTGGTCTCACCAGTGCCAAATAGAGGGGAAGAATCAATTCCCTCAATCTGCTGGCAACTAACGCATCTGTTCTGATCTTACTAATGCAGCTCAGTATGCTGTTAGTCTTCTTCGCAACAAGGACACGCTGTTGGTTCATGATGTTGTGGTTATGGTGCTCGCCTGGGATTCAGAGAGTTAATTAGCCACATCAGACTGAAGTCAGGCAGAAGACAGGGCAAGGTGGCACCTTAGAGACTAGCTGGTTCAGAGATACATATGCCTTCATATGTGACAGCCTACTTCATCAGGTTTTATGAATCATCTGATTAAGCAGGCTGTGGCCTACAAAAGCTTATGCCTCTCTGAACAGGGTAGGTGCCCTGCCACCTGAGAATCAGGAGATACTTGGTCCATGTTCTGTTCAATGACCTTAGACAATGTTCTTAAAGGTCTCTGCCCAATTACCATTCAATCAATGGAGGTCAGAGTATGCTTACAAGACTTATGAGAGCAAATGTACAAAAAACTGTGAGATGTTATGGTAATGGGAGTCCCAGAAGTACCACAGATGGAAGTACCAGTTTGTTCTAAGTCTGTATTTGTTGCTGGGAGGAGGGACTTCCTTTGACAGAAGAATAAGTAGCAAGCAGCAACCTTTCAGCAATCATTCATTTCTTCCTGATCCATGAAAGTGTAACCCAAGTGGCAGCCCAATAGTTGCCACCCCTGCCCAATATCAGGGATGGTGTGGTGAGAGTGGGGCAGGGCTTCCAGCCAGCACCAATTTACTTTCCAGCTGCGCCCTGCTCCCCACAGAGCAGCCCATGGTCCCAAGAAGGTCTAACGCTTAACTGATTTAACTATTTACACTTTTTTTACAAAACAAGAATAATAGGAAAATTATTTACAAGTGAACTTAAATGGTATAACCAGAATCACAAAACAAACCAGAATGTACCTTGACTCAAGAACCACAGGTAGGGTAACTGGCAGCTTTCAGCCACTGCTGAGATGCTACAGCAAGGAAACTGGGTGCTCGCTTCCAGCAGCTCCAACAGGCTTCCCAATAAGTGACAGAGTGCAACAGTATAGGCTCGTCTGGTCTGCAGCAATCAAATTGTATTAAACCCCAACCCCCCCAAAGAGGCTGAAGGGTGACCATCCGTGGCAACCAAAAGGCAAGCAACAAGCAACAGAGTAGGCTCCAGCAGCAATCGGCATAACTCAAGCACAAAGCTCAGGGACTCCATCCAATGACAATCAGTTGCAGAATAAGGGACAGGACTGAGTCCCCTCTGGGGCAGTCAGTGGCAGAGGGTCAGCAGCTCAGGCAGCTCCCAGGGGTCACTCCTCTAAACCCCTGCTCCAGATGACTAGCCAAGTGCCCCACATGCCTCGTGACTCGCGTATCCCTCTCTGAGTGCTGGACCTTGTCTGGGCGCTGCTGCTCCTCAGGATCCCAGTGCTTTGCCTGCTGCTGTCCTGCTTCCCAGGGGGAGGTAAGGGGTTTTGTCAACTCACTGGCCCACTCCCTGCTCCAGATAAGGATGCCGCCTGCACTCCTGGCCGCTGCTTCTTCTCTGCAGTGGAGTGGGGGGCCGACTGCCACCCCTAGCCTCCGGGACGCCCAGCATGTCCAGCACTCTGCGATGGGGCCTTGGGGCACCAATGGTCTGCCCCAAGCCCTGGCCGCCGCTCCCTCTCTGCTGCAGGGCTGAAGGCAAGGCCACTGCCTTCTTTTCCCAGGGCCTTTGAGGCTCTTCAGAGGGGTCTCTCTTCTCCGTCTACTGGGTCAGCTCACCCCAGCTCTTCTTAGGCCTCCTGCATCGTCCCCCGGAGTCATTGTCAGTAACCCCCCCACACGCCAGTTCGACTGCTGCTTTTATCCCGTCAGGCAGTCTCTCCCTGGCTTGCAAACCGGTCAACCAGGGCTCAGGGTGGCAGGCCCCAACCCCGGCCATCCCCCTTCCATGCGAATGAGGGGACTGAAAACCCCTTCTTTCGACTGGCTTCTCCTTTTCCACACGGCAGGGCTCCCCTGCTCCACATGTGGGGTTGCTCAGAGTTCACTGCCACTGTTTCTAGCCCAGGGTAAGTATCTCAAGCGAATCTGGTAAGCCCACATTGGCAGTCTGTTACAAGAGTATTCAGGGGCCCCCTTTCATAGCACCATTACCACTTGCAAAAGCTACAAAGGATGTGGCTGATGTGAGGTGAGAGAAAATATTTCCTCCTTGTTTAAGAACATAGTACAATGTGTTCAGGTGAACTGAAACTAACTTGTTGGCTCACTGATCTATACTGTGGTCTTGGACCTCCTAAGTATTTGGGTGGGAAATCATCAGGAGAAAAAAAACTAAGATGTCGAATGGAATGAGTACATGACTTTTCCTCTAACAGGGTATCAAACCACTACTACTTAGACAGTGAACTGACAAGACTGGATGTCATTTGGCAATGACAGTTAAAGATCTGCTGTTTTTAACAAGTGCAGGTTGTTAAACTCAATGTCCTGATCAAATTCACAGCAGTAATTACAAATGATAGGTGGGGATAGTGTGCATGTGTGCATTTATTCACCAGTTTTATGCTTAGCTCTCCAATCTAATCTGTAGAATAACATGGTTATATATTATTAAATGTAATTTTTCCTCATTGTTGCATCCATGGTAATGAAAAACACTACATAAATGTAAGGTGGAATTACTGAAATGTAAGGAGAAATGGCTGATTTTTTTTCAAATTTGGCAATAAATCCTAAATTTAGCCACTTAAACTGATTTTTCAGGAAATTGCTGACTGCCCACAATATCTCTTGAAGTCAATGGCAATTTGATTGTTGAATTTCTTACAGAAATTTCTATAGCATATTTATAACATTTTCTTATTCACTTTTCTATCTGGGGGGTAGGGAGAGGGGAGAGCGGTCAAATCTTTGAAGAGAAATGGTATGAGTGTCAAGATTAAAAACAGCAATCAGTATTGACAATCAGGAGAATAATCCAAACCATCACCATCTAGATTTTTAAATCTCCAGTCCTTTACAATACTGCAAAGGTTCTCAACCTTTTTGGACTCAAGGCACACCTCCCTGGACCCGAAGGCCAGTCCCCTCCATAACTTTTTTTAATTGACTGGTGTCCAATTTCAAAAACTAATTTATATATTAGAGTGTTTATCTCCTTGCAGAGGAGCACAGCAGTGACAGAGGATCAGCCAGGCAGGGGATTGGCCCATTTAGCTTATCTACTTATCTCCTCACTTATCTCTTCACACCTCCAGGCAGCTGGTGGCACCCCAGTTAAGAATTACTGGAATACTGTTTCTAAACCAGACTTTAACGTAGGTTAAAACCAGCATAGATCCATTCATTTCAAGCAAGTTTGTCTACATTTCTACTGGTGTAAATGAGAAAAGAGCTTGCTTTGGTGACTTCCTTTTTCAAGTCCTCATGACAAGAACTCACAAATTCACTGGGATCTAACAAGCTGCACTGTGAATGCTTCTGCATCAGCCTCAAGCTTGCAACCTCTGTACTGTTAACCATCCAACTTAGCACCCACACCACCCCAGCTCCCTATTCCTGTGGCTGACTTTTAAAGAGTTAGAAAAAATAATAGCATTGACTAATAACTGCTTCTTCGAACTTTAACAGAGAAAATTGCTATTATATACATTGTTTCTAAAGCAACATATACACAACATGCCTACAGGACTTGTTACAACAGTGTGTGTGAATATTAGCTTGGATATTCATTATGATAATACAGTATGTGTAAGCATTCAGCACCCAATTCTGAGACAGCTACTGAGGAAAGCTTCAAGGATCTTTTCTTGAGTAAAAGCTTTTGGTTCTGGCCCTAACATTATTCTGGCTGGACCCATACTTGTTACTTTCATGGAAAATATTTATTTTGTCACCTGTGATTTAAACCAAACTGGAAATCAAAGTGAATTAATCAGATTTGAAATATCCAACTTCAATAAAATTCAACAACATAATGGTTGTGATTTGAGATTCTAGCAAATCTGTTATGCTCAGCATATCACACTGGCTGGCAGGTGAGCAAATATGGCTTCTACCAACTTTCTGTTCCTCTTATCAGAGACAAAGAAGTAGGCGGCCCAATTCCCTTGAGGCCATTATGCCAGAGGGCAGCAGGGTTTGCTCAGGCTTTACAGAGAAGGGGTCTTGAAGAGGGTATAACAGACCTATTTCACCCTAAAGGGGGATTCCCTAGGTGGGGAAATTCCCAGCTGTCCTGTTGCAGCAGCTTCCCAGCCATGACTGAAAGCAGCCAAAGCAGGGGCTGAGAATCTGGCCCCTGCCATTTGTTGAATGAAGTTTTACATTTTCATAAAGAGGTGTGCATTGAAAAGAAACCAAAAGGGTCACTCTCTTGCATAACGCGGTACATCTGTGCAGCCATGTTCCACATAAAAGAGTCAGCCATCTCTGCTCAGTTTTGATGCAGCTGTGCAGTTTCAAACTCAGTTTTTATGGGGAGGACATGAGTACTGAGCAACAGTGTGATCTTATGAATCAATTAAATGTTGTAACTTTTTGTAAAATAGCCTTAACAGAGTTTGCCACAAGACTGGCCTCAGCTAAAAGCAGCTATAGCCCAAGAAAGAAGCGTAGATTAGAAAGGAAAGAAAGAAACTTTAAAAAAAGATGATTAGGAAAGCAAATAAAAGGATTGGCCAATGCTTCAATGGAAAATGGATGAGTTGGTTTATCACAATCACATTTTTAATGGTTGTTCAGTTGCATAAGTCAGGGTATTCTGGTTCAATTGAAGTCACTGAAATCTATATATAATATTTTTAAGGTCACTTCCCTGTGGTAACCTATTTAGTCCTACAGTATCAACTAACATATACATTAACTTCTTATGGGAAACCCCAGTCTCTCACGCAAGAAAGTCCCGCCCTTAAACTGAGGACCCCCAAATCCTCCCTAAACTTTTAGTCATTTGCCAGCTACAAAATAATCTCTAGCATCTTAAATTAAAACTTTCCCTTTTAAAAGAATGGGGTCACGGGCAGTGGCGATGCATAGGGGGTACACATGCATCCCCTGAGAGCACTGGTGTACCCCCTGACAGCCAGTGCTCCCCACTTAGGCAACTGGCAGAGAGAGCAGGCGGGAGTGCCAGTGCCCCGCCCTGCAAGTGCCAGCTGGGGGAGTAGGGGTGCCAGGAGAAGGTCAGCGTGATCGGTCGCCGGGGGACCCCTCCCCCCGGTTGGCGAGATTGTTCGTGGGGGGACCCCCCAGTCACTGACTGGCCGTTGGAGGGGCATGTGCCCCCCCCCCGACTCAGGAGGCTCCAGTCACCCATGGTCACAGGTGTCAGCAAGTTCAGAGCACTAGCAAGAAACTCTTCCAGCTCCATGTAGCAGAGACATGAAGCTGAGGCATGTTTGGTTTATGTCCTTGCCTTCTTGTAGAACTGCTTCATATGCTTGGTGCAGTTAAAGCACTGCAGCCCATCTGGTTCATGCCTAACTAAGGAACTTGCCACAAAATCACTTTGGAGTGGTGCATAGTCCTATTACATAGCTGACATTGGAGTGCTTAATGTACTCCCTTCCAAATAATAACAGGATTCAACCATGCTCCTCTGGCCAGCTAACAGTACATTGGAAGCATGGGGTTGGATTAGCCTATTTGGGTCCAGAGCCAGTTCATACTGTGAAGTTTACAAGGCAAATGAGGTTCTAAATACCAAACATGGGGTGCAAAGAGCTATTTATCTTCTGGGCAGCTGAGAGCAGAGGGAGATTTTGTATAAAGGCCAGAAGGCATAGGAATAGGGATCTATGTTATTGTCAGGGGAGGGTGGCTTGTCTTCAAGCCTTGTGGCTTGGAACTGTGCTATAATCACACTGCAAACTGGACCCGGACAAAAGTGGAGAGTAGCTGAGGCAAGTACAGATCTAGAAGCTAAGCAGAACTCGCAGGATCAGGCTGCACTCACCCAGGATGGGAATATAGGGGCTTTTTCCATGAGGACAGACAAGTGGGATGACCTTAAACACATGCCTATGCCTAACCCTCTGTTAGGCCCAACTGCCAGAAGAGCTGGTGTAGTTCCTCTGTGCATGGAAGATGGACGTGTACCTCACAGGCATGCCAGACAAGCCAATATGGCCTAATGTCTATGAAATCTGTGAAACCCTCAGCATTGGGTAGGCATCAAATCTCCTTAGGGCGTTGACCTTCTGAAAATCTACACATAGCCGTAGACTCCCACTAGGCTTAGGCACATCCACTATGTCCTCCATTCACTTTGGGATTCCCCATTGATCCTTCATTTTAATATTGTCTCCACTTCTTCATTTATTGGCTCTTGGAGTTGTTGTGGTATCCTCCCCTACACTTCTCTTTCTATCTGTCCTGACGGTGTTGCAATGTAGTGAACCACCTCCCTTGCTTCCCCAGGGATTTCACTGAATACATCCCTAAACTTCCCCACTATTCATGCTGCTTGAATCCATTGTTGCTCAGTTAGCTGGATGTGTAACTTCACCATTTTCCACTCTTTCTCCTCCTTTGGGTTTGGTCCTAGTTCATGTTCATCCTCATGTGATACAACTTGTCACAACCCAAAGGGTGTGATTTTTGTTTTGTGTGCTTTGGCACTGCTAAATTGTTCCCGCTAAATTGCAGCTTCTTTGCACGGTGGAGTTTTCTGCTGCAAAAGAGAACCCCGGTGCAAGGGAGAATTTCCCGCCAATTTGAAGCTTTCTTTGCAGGGTGCATTTCTTTGTTGCAGCACAGAAATGCTCGTTGCAAAGAGTTCCCACCATTTGTATGGTAATTCGAGCCCCATTATTGGCCAGTTCTAAATTATTCACACGTAGCGGCTAGTTATTGGCTTGCTAGCCGTATAAAAAGCTTGAGTGGTTTCCGCCCAAGTTGGAGGACTCCACGAACACCAGGAGGAGGAGACTTCACGCTGTGTGAAGATCTCTAAGTGCTACGGATCCTTACGGACCCAGCGCATTTCAAGCAGGCAACAGAGGTCTGATCAGCCTCTGGCCTCTCCCCGTCGCTGATAGATTCCTAGACGTATCCCTCCCTGTGCGCAAAAGAACCGGACCCATGGAGCCTAGCAAACTTCGTGTGAGTCTATTCAGAGCTCTTTCAGACGAGTACTTTCTTCGGTTGGCACGACGGGCTCGCGCTTTAGAGCCTCCAACCGGATTGGGCTAGAGTTCGCGAGTTTAGAACTCTTGTCCACCTCTCTTCTTTCCTGTCTGTAACCGCAACTCAAGCAAGTTTTCCAGCCTGCACCGCAACCATCTCCGGTGTAAGTAAACAATCTTTAAATCTACCGCTACGAGTCTGTGCCTAATTCTAGCTTGATGCGCCCTCTCTCCGACCCCGCATGTCCGGGCTGCTGGCCACAGCCCGCGTGCAGCACGAAAAGGGCCCGGCTCACGACCGGCCCGCACACAACTCATAGTGCTTCTCTTGCCTTTCATGGTTTCGGGGGTTTTATGTGATATATCTGTTTAGTTTTTCACTTATCCAGTTGAGACATCTCATAGTTTACTGGACCGACCTGTTGTAGGACTTCATAGGGACCTTGCTCTCACGCCAGCAACTTAGACTACTAGCCCTGCTGCCTGACGGAGAGTCCTCCCACTTCCAGCTTTTGTTCCCAAGCCTTTCTGTTGTACTGCACCTCTTGCCATGTTTGCACTTCATGCAATTGCTCTTGTGCTCACTTTCCCATCTGTCATAGTCTCTTCTGAAGCTGCAATACATTTTGTACCATATTTGTAGCCCTGTGGGGTTGGGCTTCCCAGCCTTCCTTAATCAGATCTAATATCCATCTAGGCTGGTGTCCATAAAGGAGTTCAAACAGGGAGAGAAGCCCATTAAGGCCTGTGGCATCTCCCTCACTGCAAGTAGTAAAGGAGCCAGAATCTGCTCCTGCCATTGGGATATTTCAGTCAAAAATTTCTTCAACAGATTTTCAGAGTCTGATTAAATTATTTAACCAATGCATCTATCCAAGGGTGGTAAACTGAGGTTTCAAGTGTTTCCCTCCCAACATTCCACATAAGTCCCCAAATATGTAGGACAAAATTTGTCCCTTGGTGTGTTAATATTCCTTGGGGTAGGCCCACCCACATAACCATCTTTAATAACTCTTTGGCTACCTTTGGGGCTGTGACAGCTTGTAGGGGCACTGCTCCTGCATATTGTGCTGAATAATCCACAAGTACCAAAATGTACTGGTATCCTGTGCTGCTATGATATCTACAGCTACCCTTTCAAAAGGAGTTTCTACAAAGAGAAGGGGAACCAGAGGAGCTTGAGATGGTTAGCTGGGGGCTACTTTCTGGAATACAGGGCAAGACTCACAAAAGTCTTCCACCTTCCTTCATAGACCCAGCCAAAAAAACCTTCTCCTGACCCAGGGACAGGCAATTATTTTGACTGGAGGGCCACTTAACGAGTTTTGGAGAGATGTTGAAGGCTGCAAGGGTAGCCCCACCCCTGGTCACCATCTTAGGACTAGAAGTCCCCCTGACCTTTGCCACCAAAAGTCCCTCCCCTCGCCCCAGAAGTACTCCATCTTGGAACTGGAAAAAAGTGATATATTAAAAATCAAACATGCACAAGAACATATTTATTTTTATTTGAAAATATATATTCTTGTCCTGATTTGTGTCATGTATATAGAGGTGATTGCATAATAGCTCAAAATGAAGTCTTACTCTTGTATACTGCAGGGAGGCAGAGGTTGTGGAGGAGTATGGGTGGGTATGTATATGTGGGGTGTGGGGATATGTGTGTATGTGAGTGGGTGGGAAGGTTCTTATGGGGATGTGTGGGTGAGTGGGTATGGGGTCTGTGGGGTGTGGGGTGTGTGGAGGGGATGGGTGCATGTCGTTCCTCAAGGACACAATCCTTGAAGTACAAAAGAAGACCATTCCCATGCGGAGGAAAGGTAGCAGAAGTGCTAGCAAGCCCTCTTGGCTTAATAGAGATAACATGGTCCCCTTGAAAGAGAAAAAAAAGAGGCATACACACAATGGAAGTTTGGGACAGTTGTCAAGGAGGACTATACAACAGCAGTCTGCACATGTAGGGAGAAGACATGTGCAGATTAGGAAAGCTAAGGCAGTGACTGAATTTAAGTTAGCAACAGAAATCTAGGACAATAAGAAGTCCTTCTTTAGGCATGTAGGGAGCAGAAGGAAAACAAATAGAAGCATCGGGCCCCTGCTTAGCACCTCAGGACAGCTGATAACTGACACTCAGGAAAAAACTGAACCCCTGAATGCCCACTTTGTTTTGGTATTTCACCAGACCAAAGGGGAAACCATGTCAGATAAGGTTCAGAGGGGGTATGGTGGGAATGACCGCCTTCCTACTGTTGATGCTGAGCTCGTGCATGACCAAGGTCACTGCGGGACCCCTGGTGAAACTTTTCTAAAACTCATGGTGCTCAGGGGAGAACCCTAAGGATTGGAAGAGGGCCAATATTGTGCCCATCTTCAAGAAGAGGAAGAGGGAGGACCCGGGCAACTATAAGCCAATCTGCCTACCTTCCATCCCAGAGAAAAACCTAGAAAAAAAAACAACTCATCAAGGGGTCTTTGTGTGATACCCTCACAGAGGGTAGGATTCTGAATGACAGCCAGCATGGCTTTGTCACAGGCAGGTCTTGTCTTACCAATCTCATCTCCTTCTACAACCAGGTATCTTGCCACCTGGAAAGGGAAGAGGAGGTCAACATTATATACCTAGAGTTCCAAAAGGCCTATCTACTATCCCATGATATCCTTGTGGGAAAATCGGAAGATTGTGGGCTTAACTGCTCAATGGTTAAGTGGGTAGGAAGCTGGCTGCAAGGTAGGACCCAGAGAGCTCTAATGAACGGATCTGTGTTGTCCTGGCAAGTAGCGGCCACTGGTGTCCCTCAAGGGTCCATGCTTTTCAACATCTTAGTCAATAATTTGGATGTGGGAGTGAAGAGCTCACTGGCCAAGCTCATGGACAACACCAAGTTAAGAGGGAATGTGGTCACGCCTGAAGATAAGTTGCAGATTCAGGTGGACCTAGACAGGCTGGAAAGTTGGGCTAATTGGAACCAGATGAAGTTCAACACTGAGAAGTGTAAAGTGCTCCATTTGAGGGCAAACAATCCCCAACATACCTACAGTCTAGGTGGCACCAATTTGACTAGCACCACAAACAAAAGGGACCTAGGAGTAATAATCGACCATCGCATGAACGTGGGCCATCAGTGAGATGCTGTATGCAGCAGGGCAAACACTACTCTGGCATGTATCAACCGATGCATCTCATGTAAAACCAAGGAAGTGATTCTTCCACTGTACTCAGCACTGGTGAGACCGCAGCTGGAGTACTGTGTCCAGGTCTGGGGACCACACTTCAACAAGGACATGGAAAAACTTGAGAGAGTCCAGAGAAGAGCCACCCATATGATCAGAGACTTGCAAGGCAGACCATACGAGGAAAGGCTGAGGGACTTAGGCCTCTTCAGCCTAAAAAAGCGAAGGCTAAAGGGGACTTGGTAGCAGCTTACCACTATATCAGGGGAATTCATCAACAGCTCGGTGAACAACTGTTCACCAGGGCACCCTTGGGGAAAAAACAGGAGTAATGGCGACCCAACTCCTGGAAGATCATTTCAGGCTCAAGTCTAGGGAAAACTTTTTCACAGTCAGGGTGTCTAGACTGTGGAATAAACTCTGCCCAGAGGTGGTGCAATCACCTACTCTGGAAATCTTCAAGAGCAGACTGGACAGTCACCTTGCTGGTGTCACCTGAACCCAGCTGTCTTTCCTGTCTAGTGTAGGAGGGGTGGACCAGATGATTTTGTGAGGTCCCTTCCAGCCCCTAACAATCTATGAATGTGTGTGTGTGGTGGGGTATGTGCACATAGCAGTGAGCAGGGCTCTCCTCAGGGGCACATGGGTGTGTGGGGTTTGTGGTGGGATGTAGGGAAGGATGAGAGTGGGTGCACAGGTGTGTGTGGTTGTAGGGCTTGCAGGAAAGTTTGTGGGTATGGTGGGGGGTGCATGGGAGCCCCCTGTGCACACCCTCCCTGAGCCGGTCAGCACCTGCCCCTGTCCCACAACAACCCAGAACCCGCGTGCCCTGCAGCACCTCCCTGCCACTGCCAGTAGTGCGCAGCCCCAACTCACTCAGCACCTGCTCCAGACTCACCCCAACAGGAGCAGATTAGCCAGAGCCTTCATTACAGCCCTGACCCAGCTCACCCTGCTCTGAACTCACCTGCTCATGCTAAACAGCAGCAGCAGCAGTGCTGGCCAGGCAGAAATGTTGCTAAGTATGGGGGAAAAGCAGCCCCTCTGCCTCACTGCTGCCTAGTGCTAATGGCTACAGCTGTCCAGAGCCCACACCCAGACTGCCCTGTAGCTCTACTGCCTTACCACTGCCTCCGGGCTGCCCTGTGGGACAGCAGTGGCAGTGCAGAGCAGCTGCAGGGTGGCCCTGTGTGGGCCCTGAGTGGCTGTAGCAAGAAGCACCAGGCAGTGCTTAGGGGGAGGGGCTGCTTTTCCCCTGCACTGAGCAGCAGTTTCTGCCCAGCTGGTGCTGCTGCTGCTGTTTAGCATGAGCCAGCAAGTCCAGAGAAGGCGTGAGGCAGGCTGGGGTGTGGGTCCTCACCAGTACCATGGGGCTGGGGCTAGCAGTAGCAGCAAACAGAAGCTGCTGCTGCCACCTGGGCTGCCTAGTAAGGCCAGTAGCCGCAGAGCCACCCTAGCCTCGCTGCGTGCCCAGGGGGTGGCAGGAGGTACCATGGCCAGACAGTGCCTGGGCCAGGCAGGACTGAGGGAACCACCGCAGGCCAGACAAGCCTCCAGCCCACAGACCGTATTTTGCCCACCCCTGTCCTAACCCTTGCCTTCATTTTATTTCTTCCCAGATGAACCCCTGTAGGAAATTCATGAGCTGTCTTTAATAGATTTTTTTAAATACTTTTGGGGCACCAAAAGCTGCTCTACCTCCTCTTCCTCTACTTTACTCCAATCAATCCTATAAAGGAGGTACTTTCTCACCTCAAATCAGGGCATCACAGTTGCCACCTCTGGTTACAGTATTTCCTTGTTGCAGTGTACCAGCACCTCTTGAAATGCATGTTTAAAATCATCCTCCTGACTTTGATCTGACTGGAACTGGCCATCCTCCAAGAAGGTGCTCAGGTCCAATATCAGTTCCTGCCCTTCACCTCCCACTGACCCATGGGTCTCCCAGACCAGTCCTTCTTAAGACTTCACTGGAGTGGGGCCAGTCATAGACAAGGACCACTAGATAAGTCAGATGGAGTGATAGGCATATGTAACAGGGAACCCTAGCCCTGTCACCAGAAGACAGATCTGCCCCTTTAAGGCCAGAACTTTCTGGGAATGGAGTGCTGGTAAGGAAGGGGTTAAATGCCGAGCCTGGCCAGCTAGTCAGCTGACCGGAAGGGGCAGGCCAGGACTATAAAAACCCTGAGCAGCATGATAGTAAGGGGCCAACAATCAAAGGGGAGGGAGTGCCTCCCAGAGCTCCAGGGAGAGGCTTGGTGAGCAATCCAAAAGCTAGAGGAGGGGAACTACGGAAGCCCCCGGAGGGATGGCAACCACCCCAGAGTAAGGACTGTAGCCGACGGTGGGGAGCTGAAGCATGAATCCTGCGTAAATGTAAGCTGGCATGCTGCTTTCCTTAATCACATTTTTTTGGTGGCAGTGATTGGACCGTTTATTTTTCTTTTGGGTATTGAATAATACCAGTGGTTTGGGTGAGGCTATTAGGGGAAGGAGGAGGCCTCATTTGGGGGCCCACTACAGAGTGGGGACCCCGGCACCAGCGAGGGCATGGTTTTTTGGGGGTGCAGACCTTGGCATGGCTTTTTGGGGGGCATAGACCTGGCACCAGAAGGTGTGCTCTTAAAAGGTCAGGGTGGTCTGGTGCACCTGGGGTGCAATTTTATTTTTATTTTTTTCTTTTGTGGACTGGGGTGGTGAGAGTTTGGGGCCATTCCACAGATTGAATTTGTGGCCCCCTGGCTGTGGGACTGGTGGCCGGGCCTCTGGGCCAGGGAGGCCAGGTTCCAGATTGGAGCAGAAAAGGGGGCCTCAGGACACCAGAAAAGGCTAGAGCCAAACCCTGTGTGGTGGGTTTAGACAGGGAGGCCTGGCTAGAGAAAGACCAGGATCAAGGCCCATGTAAGTGAAAGGCCCCAACATACAAAATACAATAGGCAGTCTCCCGCTCGCAAAAACATCAGCATAATTTCCATCGAGACATGGCAGGTGAATAGAGAGCGGGACATAAGAACTTTAAAGAAGATTTCAAGGGCGCCACACATAAGGCGTGGATTAACAGGGAAGATGGCGCTGGGGAGGGTGACCTGTAACAGCATACTAACATTTTATGTCTACAGTTGTCCACCAGCAGATTCACCCATATCCACTCATAAGATCATGTCTCACCACGTAGGTATACCAAGTCCTTGTGGTCCACTGTGGTGGCCAGAACCAGAGGGGTTACTATCATGACCAATAAATATATGCTCTTGGAGACATCCAGGCAATTGTCTAGCAGTTAAGATTAGCTAATGCAAAGCTTGCAAGTTTGCAACCCGCAAGTGGAATTTGTCTGTCACAATTTAACCAAAGTGTTGAATCTAACTGTTTGCATTGATCATGGGATTGACTGGGCCCCAAAAATAAGCAAAACTACAAGATTAGCTGATCTAACAGGTTTTTCAAAGGTCAGCCATAACAAG
This sequence comes from Alligator sinensis, assembly GCF_000455745.1. Classification (NCBI taxonomy): domain Eukaryota; kingdom Metazoa; phylum Chordata; order Crocodylia; family Alligatoridae; genus Alligator; species Alligator sinensis. The sequence goes on along the minus strand of NW_005842023.1, from coordinate 1,094,452 downwards.
ATCTGACCACCTAATATAATTAGCACATTCCAAGGAATAAGAAACCAAGGGGTTGAGCTTGGGCAGAGTAATGCTAATTTTCAAACCTCAAAGTAATGTGGTGTAATTTGCTTATTGGGTGAATCCGAGTTTGCACGGTAACCTTTCATGATGATTTCTAATACCTTTTAATCCCACAGGGTAACAGCTATAGGGCAAGATTGTGAGTGGCTCTAAAGCCAACAGATTAGCATAAACTAAGACATAAAGGAACGTGCATGTCAAGTAACCAGTTTGAAGGACGGGACAGAAGGACCATCACTGTACCAAGTCCTGGACCCCGGACTCCCAGTGTGATCAAGGACTGGATCCTGACCAAGGGACCTTCCCAGTGACCCCTCAGACAGCGTTGATCAGGGATGCCTGACTTCGCTGGAACAACTTGGCGTGCATCTGGCATAGAGGGACTGCCGATAAGTTGCCAACCCCATGTGGGAGCTCTTTGTCATTTTGTCTATCTGTTGTTATTATTTACTATTAGCTCTTTATTACTGTACTATTTGTTTGTCGCATTAACCTTTCTGTTAACTGTTATGTGCTAAGCTATAAGTAAATTTGCTTTTAGCTCACTTCTGACTTGCCTCCTCGATCCCGAACCCAGCAGCCTAACGGCTGATACACTCACAGCGCCTAGCCAGCCTGTGACAGTCCACCACCTTCTGACCTGCCTTAGGCAGCAGGTTTAGCTGTACACCAGCATTTGAGTGCATCCTGATTCCTCCACTGCAGGCACTCTCCATCTCTCCATGGGTATTTCAATCACTGGCTGGAACATAGGTTCCCTCTGTCAGGGGGCACACCTTGGTTTCATCTCCCCAAAGCTGTAATCCATCTGCTCTGTCTCCTTTGGGGTTGGCTCCTCTCCTCAGGGATGGGCATCACCATGCACCTGGTTCAGGGCAGACTCGCAAAATACCCCTTGATGGGGGATGAACTGGTGTTACTGATGTGGAAGGTTTGGGTATCTTCCTTTCTTTTCATCACCCTCTCAAAATGTTTGGGTTGTTGGCCTTATGGCCCTCAGTCCAATTAAACTTCTCTCTCTCTCTCTGTCATTTTGCCTGCTTCTTCAACTATTTCTGTCAACCCTACTGCCTCCTTGAACATGGTGGAATAGTGTTGTCACACCCACTCCCCTGTTTCTCCCTCTAAGTCCCAGATAAATTGCTTGAGTACCAGCTATTCTATTATTACTCCTTTGTCGTCTCACCTGGGCCGAACCACTTATGTGCGAGGTCCTGTAAAACTTGTCCTTGCTGCCAGGCCCAAAGAGCTATCATGTCTTAACAGTTCCAAAATCTCTGTTGGCATGGGCAACTGGTGCCTCGTGAGTCAGGCCGGGGGGCATTGCCCCGCCCCCCCCTCCAGCTGGCCAGTCAGTGACTGGTGCAGAAGGGGGAGTCCCCCCACAGCCAATTACGCCAGCCTAAAAGTGCCAGGGGCGCTTCTCCTGGCGCCCCAACTCCCCGGCTGGAGCCATCAGTGGGGGCATCAGTGCTCCTGCCTGCCCCCCTTGCCTGTTGGGGAATGCTGGCTGTCAGGTGGTATACCAGCACTTTCACCCCCCATGCACCCCTGTGCATCTCCACTGTCTGTTGGTGATACCCTACTAAAATTCTGAATCTTTTCAGTATGGATTCTTTCACTTTCCCATGCCTGCTTGCCTCCAACTTCAGAAGCGCTCAATAAGCAGCCTATGCTTCTCCTGTTAGCAGAGGGCTTAAATGCAGAGCCCAGCCATCCCAACCCCAGCTAATTGCTTTCGCCGTTCATCCAAAAATATCTAAAGATGCCTCTGGGTCATCGTTTCAAGTCATCTTGGTGGGCATGAATCCTCTATTGTTGACATCAACCCTCTCCTCTGGCCTTTGTTGCTGCTGAGTTGAGACCTTGAAAATCATTTGCTGTCATGCCAGCAGTGCTCCCTGTTCTTCCATCTGTTTTTCCTGGCTTTGTATCAACTGTATCATCAGGTTGTATGCCCTTTGATTGGCTTCTTGTTGCTGAGCCAAGAACTGTAGCACCTTTTCTGGATCCATTTTCACCATATCTGGCTGCCAAGGGTGTTCTCTGCCTTACATTCACTTAATCTTCTATGTTCCCAGCCAATGCGCCAAGTGTAACAGCTTCACTAATAATCAAAGGCAATCAGCCTGTTCTTCCCCAGTAACTAACACCCCCCCCGGGAAGGACAAGAAATAATCAGCACAAACTGCTTGAAGATCGCTTCAGGCTAGACATAAAGAAGTCTTTTCCTTATAAGTCAAGTGCCAAGAGTTTGGAACAGGCTCCCCCCTCCCCCCACCGCCCCCAGAAGCAGTACAGTCACCCACCCTGGTGATCCTCAAAAAGCATCTTGATGCCCATCTTTCTGATGTCATTTGATCCCAGCAGTCTTTCCTGTGCAAGTGCAAAGGAGCTGGGCCCAATGATCTGTAAGGTCCCTTCCAGCCCCTAACATCTATGAAACATGGGTGATGTAACCTGCTGTCACAATCCTTCTTTCTCTGGCTTCACCTCCCTTCTTGGCTGCCATACCTTGGTCTTTTTTAACTTTGGGAGGCAGGGTGGCAGGGTCTGAGTTTGCCCTTGCTGAATGTGTTGTTCACTGGGTCTTCTCTCTCAGCCTCTTCCCCCTTAGTCCTGGACTGAGCATCCTGCTCTGTTACTCTACCTCTTCTCCCCTTGGCAGCTAGCTATATATATATATACATATATATATATATATATATATACACACACACACACACACACACACACACACACACACACACACACACAGTTTTTTATATATATATAAAAAACTTTCTGCAGGAGCTGAACTGTGGAACTGACCAAAGTTCTCCTCTCTGACATATATGTGTGTACACACACACACACACACACACACACACACACACACACTAAAGATGTGTGTATATATAGGAGCTGCTACTTTAAAGTCTTAGTCTGGGGCTTTACCTTTTACCACCTATCATGAGTAATTGAGTTCACTGTCCACACCTCTGCCATGTTCAGGCTCTTCTGGGACCTCCTTCCTCCTCTCCACAAACTACTGGATTAGTCTCCAAAATATCCAGACAAAATGACATAAGCACCTGGTTGACAACAAAAGGAGCTGCTAGTCACTTAATTGGTGACTCACTTTAGCCACTATGGCCTCTGTCCCTCCATCTTTTTCTCCCCTATCTAGTAACAGAGCCAGGGTTCCCTGTTATAGTCACATATCAGTTTCAGTTTGTTCATTAAAAATGTCTATACTAGCAAGCTTGAGGGAAAGGGAGGTTTGGCTCATAGGTGGTACTTTCATTCTACATAGTACAGTTTCATTATGCATGTGGTCCCCTTCGCTTTCTCTCATCACTGAGATGCTTCCTTTTTAAAAATTGGTATCAAATATATGGCTGAGAATATCATGCTACTGCTGTTCTGGGGCATTCTCCATTTAGAGCCCTCAAAATGCCCCCCATTCTCCCACTTAATTTTAGCTATGTTTTGTAAATGGTCACTCTAAAGCAACTTTATCTTCTGCACTTCTCAGCACTACCCTGATTGCCAAGGCTACTACTCAGTAGTTCTGAGCAAATCCAAAAGGGCTTAGCTGCAAGCTGAGCAAACCCCAAAGCATGCAAGATGACAGATACTGATGCACTGAGACGACACAGACACAAATGCATCAGCTCAGCAAAGCCAGAAGTCTAGGGATTGAGTACAAATTAATCAATTGCTTCTTTCTCCCAGCTTTTCAAAGTGAGGGCTCTTCTAGACTGATCTCAGGATATGACTGACAACCTCATCAGATCACAATTTGATATGATGAATTCACAACATTTCAAAAACTCAAGACATCCAGCATCTGTGTGGGTAACTTCAGTGAGCCAATATATGATTGGGTTTTTATTCTATAGGGGAGGGAGTTCATTTTGGGGTTTGCCCAGCCTGCACTGGAGGATGGGGTAGGTGGACTGGAGCCCCCCCCCCACACACACACTTGGGGGAGGCTCCAATTCACCCACCCCACCCTCCAGCCCAGGCTAGGCAAACCCCAGACCAAGTTCCCTCCCCTCCCTTCTCCCCCCCCACATACTGAAGACAACTCCAGGAGCAGGGCTGGGCTACGTCAGCTGAGCCCTGCTTCCAGTGCGCAGAAGTTAATGAAGCCACTCCACTTTGGAGCACCTTCAGCTGAACCCTCATGTAATGATAGGGCACTTTTAAAGTGCTTTGCACCCGTGCACTTCTGCAAGGTGCAGTTCAGTGGCCAACTGCACAACAAAATGTCACTTGCGTCAGTACCTTTAAATTCTGCTGGGAGAGTTGCTGCTTTCCTAGAAAAAAGCACAAGTATACTGATGTTCAGGATTTTTCTCCCAGAGCAAAAATGACCACTCCCAGAGAAAAACAACTAGGGAACAACCAAGGTTAAATAACTCTCAGGAGAGTTTCTCCTGATGCCTATACAACTAAGAGAAGCCACAGTACAGTCCTCCGGCATCCCAAGGTGATTTGCTTCCCCCAACGCTGGGAGACAGTATATTGTTTACTGGACTCTGCTGCTCCAGCCAAGCAGGGAGCAGAACACACCCTTTCACAATCCCACATGGTGCTATAAGGAGACACAGGCCAATTCTGTGCAGTAATCTAGGTCAGTCAATAAGGGCTGTCCTGTGCCTTGCTGCCATTCTGTCTCTAGGCAGACTGAGGGAGCCTGCAGAGCATACCAAGATGTATGCACAGGGACCTCCTAGCTGCACAGAATCATCACTGCAAGCTCTCCAATCTTCATGCATTGAGCACTTGAATGTCTGTTCAGGTGTCTCCAGGTACATTTTTCTACCAAGAGAATAAACCCAGAAGAATTCTTCCAGAAGCCTAAGAAACCTAAGTATTATGCAGCTCTAACAACTACACATGCAATAATCCTTTTTAATGAGACCTTAGCTTCCAAGAAAGGGGGTTGGAATGAACACAGACACTCATGGCCTTATTAGAAAGTGGGATAAATCTTTGGGTTTGAATTCCAGCTAATTCAAAGGAAGTATCTCTTCAGGCTTTTATTTATAACTGTAGTGGGACTCTCTTCAGTTCACTAAGAAGTCTTGAATGCTAATTCCCCCATCCCCCCCAAGTGACATGTAGCTGGCTTAGCCAATGACCATTCAAGATTTCTTAAACTCAACAAATGGCTTTCAGTAGCAAATAGCTTTTCAGCCTAGACCAATTATTTAACAATAAAACTAATGCTTGGCATGTGTAATCTTGAAGGTATCTGTGCAATGGATATTGTCTTTATAAACAGAGACAGCTGTGTCATAAGAGCCAATGGATTGGGAACCTTTTCACTTGGCCTTACTTCTGTGAGGTGCTGCATACCCTCCATTCCCACTGATATGAAAAGAAATCAAAGGCTTAGCCTATTGCAGGATTAGTGCCTTCATTACCATCATAGTGACTTAGCTTATTATCAAGAGAGATAAGTTACACCCAACGCTCACAATCTAGTTTCATTCATATCATTTGGTTTTGGTTTTAGGTCTTACTGAAGGGCCTTTTCTTGGTTTTGGTGACTACAGCTGTTTCTTTGTAGTAGGGCCTTCTTGCTATTTTTGAATCCAGAGATAGGGGTGGCTCCTTCTGCAATATCCATTACATAAGAAACAGGAGACACAGTTTCTTTCCTCTTTGTCAGACCAATAACATCCCTCTCATACAATCATTTCTCTCTCTGTTCTCACCCAACCTTTGTTTAAAAAGAAATATCTTTATAAATAGGGCATGTTTTGCTGTGGGGTCTTGAGATATGAGGTCAAGCCAAGATACAGAACAGGCAGCAGAACTCACCCCATGATTCCCTTGGCTCAGCCTATACCCTAGGAGGTTGAAGGAAGACCTGGGAGAACCTCACAGAGATAACATCCTCTCATACAGCAGCACAGCTGTAACTATAAAGATTTCTGCAAGCAACAGCTAGCCCTGGGGCTCCTTCTCCCCTTACAGTGGGTGTCCCATGGCAAAAGAGATCAGTTCACTCTATAACACAGCCCCTCTACTGCTTTGGGTGTTGTGAGTGGAGGATGAAACATGCTTGATATCTAGCTGGACCATGACCAGTCCTTTTGCATTACACAGATCCCAAGAAGATCTCTGTGGGATCCAGAGGAAGGAAGACGCTATGGATACAGCTGGCAGACAGAGCTGCATGCAAAAACAGCATGCATATTCAAGCATGCAGTCACCTGTGGATTTCTTTCAAGTAACTTCAATGTTAGAATTTATTTGTATGGAACCAAAGGTGCCATTCTGAAATGAAAACAAAAGGCAAGTCTATTCTGATGAACTTGAAGACCAAGTTCAGTCACAACTCTTGGACATGCTGCAAATTATGTGTGATAATAATTGGTATACATCTACACTGAACACCCCTGGGGAGGGTCACATTTGGTCAAGTCCTGCCCACCCACTCCCACTCAAATGCCTGAAATCTAGAAATGTGACAGTAAGGCCATTCTAGGACAGCACTCTCAAGATCTCTGTATCCAGCGTGCTTGAGAGAGCTTCAAAGGGCATCCTGAAGTGGCTGAACCCCTGCATTTCTGGGTCTGGTGCATACAAGCATGGTTCAAATTACAGGGGACCTTGGAGATACTGAACCCGCCCCCATAAGAGATGAGAGCCCCCCTTTAAGATTTGAAAATCATAACCTGGGGGTTTCTGATTTTATTAGGGCATTGTGATGATCAGCCCAATTTTTTTTGCAGACCCCACCAAGAGTCAAAGTGTAATTCAAACCCTGCATACAAGTAGATGGGTGGGGAATGTTTTAGAGCTGTCTTCCTCTAAACTGAAGAGGACTACTACAAATCAAATCTCCATTGTGCTGTGTATGGACATATGAATAATTTCTACTTAAAAGATATTCAGGCATATCCTTGTAAGCACACATCTAGCTCCCAAGAGCAAAGTGGGAATGAAGTCTAGCATTGAGCTGATCCAGTATAACAGGGGGTTCTCTCAGGGCTGGTCTGGGCCAACTGCCTGCCTCCTCTCCTGCCATGCCTTGTTTCTTAATCGGTTCTAATTTTGGCAGGAGGCTGCCCATTCTTGCCCCAATGCCAAGGGGCGCTACCTGTGGCTCTGTTCCTCCCCTACACTGTAGCCCAAGCCTTGCAGATGGCATCCAGGTGACAATGCTCCCAGCCTACAGCCAGACCAAGCTTAGCCATCATTTTCAGGCCTCAGACACACATGTATTCATACAACCCTCCTCTAACTAGGGCCTTTCATGCTCCATCCCCTCTTACAGGGTCTCTTTCATGCATTGACAGCTTACATCGTCTTGCTCCCTCTCGGAGTGGGCCCCTTCAGCCATAGGCTTTATCTAGTGCACACCTTGGATGGCAGATGTACCATCTTTTGGGCCTCTCCCATGACCCTCACCAGGGTAGTGGCCAGCCAATTACCCGACCGGGGCCAAGCTTGCCCTGGCCCCTCCCAGGGCAACTCTATATAAACTCACACACACAGAGCAGGCTCCCAGCCCTCTGGTTTCCCTATCACTGGGACTCCACATCTACCCCCTCACTGGGGACCTACCCTTACTGGGGCTCTACAACTTCCACCCCCTCACTGGGGTTTCCCTCCCCAGTGGGGACTCAGGTGGCCATAGCCATGCCTGGCCCCAACTGCTACCCACAGTGATGTGGGGGCTAGGGGTTATTAAGGCACACCAACCCGCCTGCCACCAGGGTGGTAACTGGTCTGGTATTTCCTGGAGGCTCCCACACCACTGGAAGCCCCACCAGGCCACCCACTCACAGCAGGGTGAAGTTCATGCCCAGGACCAAGAGCCTCCTGATCCTACCTGAAGATGTTCCATTCAGCAGTTCAGCCAGGTAAAGTTTCTGCCTGGCCTGCCAGCAGTAATCTGCTCTGTTTATATAGGCAGCCAGTGTCTCAAAATGTCTGCCGCAATCAAGCACCTGCTGGCTGTTTGGCTCAGCCCTTAAAGTGGCAGGCACCAACAGTGCCCTGCCACATCCAGGATAGTAAGTAAAGTGAGAGGCAGCAGGGCCATGGTGATGGAATTTAAAGTCCCTGAAGAAGAAGTACTTTGATAATACTTAAATGCCATTTGAAGTCCTTGAGAATGACACTTCCCAAAAGCAGCATCATGAAGAAAAGCTGGTGCTAGCAAGCTCCGCACCTAGTAGCACCTCACACCAGAAACCCAAATGAGCAACTGTAGGACTGTGGTATTTGTGGTAGCCATGTGTATGCATGGCGGTATATTATATGCACTGAGGTAGGCAGAGGGGAGGACTGGTTCACCATTCAAGACAGCTATACTTAACATAGTCAATGCAGTTGGAGTGTTTGCAGGTAATTCCCAGGGGCTCTTGCCAGCTGCAAGATGCAGAGATAATGTTGTCCCATAATGGCCCTTAACTCTTTATTTTCTGGTTTTCAGAAGTTTAAGTTTGAAGCACTTTTACTCTAAGTCTGAGTTTGCTGAATTTGACATTGTGGAAAGGCACAAGGCACTATCAGGCAACCTTAACTCTGTATTAGCAATGGTCTTTGGCAGTTGTTATACATCATAATGCCCTAGCCTTGCCCCAGAGAACTTCCTTTCTAAATATGCAACACTGGCAAAGGCTATATTATCATCATTCTCATTCTGCAGAGAGAGATTCAAGTCACACAAGAAATCTAAACAGGGCCAGGAATTGAACCTGAATACCAGACCAGGCGTTTATCTACAATAAAGCATTTGACACTGCAGAATTATACATGGAGTTTGGTCATGTAAGCTCCTGAGTAAATATAGCAAACTACACGAGAATACCTCCTCCCCCTCTTGGGTCCTCCTTCCCCAGCTTAGAAGATGAGCAATTCCCAGTGACATCAGTGGCAGTTAATTATATTCTAAGAAGAAAGAGTCAAGCCAAGATCTGATTCTCATTTAGCAAGCAAGATTCAATTATAAGACCGGGTCCTCTAAGAGCCTGGACTCGCTGTTATCTGAACTCTTTAGTATTTGATATGGAAAAGAATCACAAATCACAGAGCTTTAAAGCTTCTCTGCACAAAACTCCTTGTTGTACTATGGGTCCTCAGATTAGGAGGCTTTTTTTTCCTAATTCTCAGCTTGAATTTTTCTTTGGCTCATTTACCACTTCACTTCTAATTATATCCCCCTAAACATTCTCAATTATCCCTCTTTATTTTGGTGTTTACACCTGTCTGATAGCGGGGAATGCCAGACACACTGATACTGGCACGGGAGGAACCCAGGAGATATGCTGGGCCACTTGCAAAGAGCAACCAGAAGCCCAGTAAGGGTGGGAGATGAATATTCCCTATCTGCAGGTGCGGTGACGCCAGCAACAGAGCAGCATGAACAGAGGCAGCCCCATTTCATAAGTTTGTGTTCGCTGCAGGATGGCACCCGTGTCAGGGCTGAAGTCATAATCCCATGCAAGCAGATGAGCCAAGAAGGAATAGGGCAGTGCAGAGGCAGCTTCAGGAGCTCCACAGCAGCAAGACTCTAGCTACCCTGAGGCAAGCAGGCGATGGGACCGACTCCACTGACTGGAAACCCAGAGGAGTTTTCAGCCACCAGGTGAGCTCTAACTCCTGGGAGAGGGGTGGCAAGAGCAAGCTATGGGAGAGGCTTCACATGGACCCCTATGCATGGACCCACAGGAGAAAAGGTGCACATGAGTCGAAAGGTGTGAGTGACTTGGAGACCCAGGTGCTTAGAACACACCATTTCTTTTCTGTAGTTAGAAGTTAATTTGGAAATTGCATGAGTACCCGAGCAGGGAGAGGACTGACCCACTAATCAATTAGCAGTCCCATTCAATTATGGCTACAGGTGGAGGAGCCCATTAATTAAGGACAGTATCAATTTAGTAGTATATGAATTCATCAAGGGTCAAATAATTGATGTATTTATATGTTAAGAAGTTAATAAATTCCCATGATGGGAGCACATGGGGTGATGTCTGTATGAATTAATTAATGATAATTCATGTAAGCCCATAATTGCAATATCAAAGGATGTATCTGGTGCACATTTAACAAGCACGGTTACCTAGGTTGCTCCAGGAGTGGGCTGATGGCCCAGAACCTGTGCATCACAGACTTCTGGCAAGAACTACAATTTGACACCTAGTTGGTGCATGGAAGGGTGAAAGGAGAGGAGGAGCCCCAAGAACACCTGCCATATAAGCACTTCACGAGGGTCATTTCTGACACACCAGAACTGTCCCTCTAATTGTAAAGATCAAGGCTTGACAAACAATTTAAGGGGTATACCCCATAAGCAGAGCACTTTAAGAGAAAATCTATATGGCCCTGGGTGGCATCCCACCAGGGAAAGGACCTCCAGAATCTAGCGGAGCAGCCTATTTTGATGCAACTGTTCACAACCCATCAAAGATTTGTTAAAGGAAGTTTACACGTGCTTCCATACTCATTTCTTAACCAAACCCTACCTTCTCCTGACAAACCCTATCTTAGCCAAAATGACATTTGGTCCTGTTCTCATAGGTCATGTCCAGACGAACACAGCCATGCGGTATATGGTGCCGCAGATCCATCTGCGGGACCACTCATTGCGCATTCAATTGTTTCCCATGCTGCTACCTTACAGTACAGAGGGGGTTTTTTTACCTCTGGAGGTCCAGGGGTCAAAGACACATGCAGAAAAGAAGCAGGGCAGTGCACATGGAGGCAGTGTGCACTGCCCAAAACCAGAGCCTGGCTGGCCAGAGCCACACTCCAGCTGCCAGCCAGGCCCCAAGCTGCAGGAGTGATGCAGCTGCAGCTTCCCTGGCTCCCAGGACCCCAGTTAACACAGGAGCTGGCACAGTTGCTGGCCCCAGCCTCTCCTACCCTACCTAAGGTAACCTGCCGTGTGCCACAGGATGTGTGGCACAGTCGCTCCCCAGGGACAACTAGCAGCAGCACAAGGTGTCCTGCTGCTAGTTGTCCCCAGAGAACCAAATGTCTGCGTTTGTCTGGACGTGGCCATAGGCTGCTGATACACTACACATTTACACCATGAAGTAAACTGACATTACTTCCAAATAAAAATGGAGAAGACATTCAGTACACAGCTTAACTCTGGTGTATGCCACTCCACGATAAAGTTTTTCCTCAGAAAGGGAAGAGTAACTGTATACCAATGTACCAATGTAAGGTGCACAGCTATACCAGTCTGGTGTCTGCTCCCCTAGCCATTTTATTTTGGTTAGCTCCAAACAAACTGTTTTTTCTGCCATCTAGTGACCAGGTCCTGTAATAGTGCTTTCTGCAGCCAGACAGGTTGAGAGAGCCGTTATGTACCTGCCGCTTACTACACAGAAGTAAAATCCAAAGTAAATCACTCTGTGGTATTATGTTCCATAAAGTACACATTTAGCACTGTTTAGCTCTAGCTACACTGCAATTAGAGATGTTAACACAGCAAACATAGACATACATGAGCTGCTTTTAATGTAGCCAACTCAAAGTCTAACAGCAATAAAGCTACTGTAATGTGGACTTCAGTATAAGCTGTCCATAGCTGCCTGGCACCCTGGATGGTTAGCCTGAATTAAAGTCCCTGTCACTTTGGCTTTTCTGCCATAGGTACCTAAGACTGCTAAATTAAAATTATTGTGGGTATGTCTTTGCATGCTGTATTCATATCTCCAGTTGCAGGAAGGCATCACCTAATCATTTTAATGATTTAGCATTTACAGCTAAATCATTAAAATGCAAAGCACACAGGATGTAATCATTTTTGCCCCCAACTGTGAGCTAGTGTTAATGCTGGCATTCTTTTGTCTTTTTACCCTGTAGTTTAGGAATAAAAAACAGCAGGCTTGAACAGAAAGAACTGAAAAGTAACTTGAGCATTACTCAGAACTGCATGAGGAAAAAAGTGTACCACACAATTGCTGTAATTATTGCTTAGGTACATAGCATGGTTTGAAATCTTGCTGACTAATATGTTGTTACTGTAAGAATGAGAGTCTTTTCTTTCTCATTCTCAATCACTTTGGTATAGTCTGGACAAAAGTGTAAAACAAAGATAGTAGTAGTGTGTCTGTTGCCACAGTCATTCAGGGAAGGCCATATTGTACTCAAAAGCCTGTCTTCTTTCCCAGTGATATAATTGATCCAATAAAATATATTATCAACCATGCCCTGCTTCTAACATAATGATTTTTTAGCAGAAGCAGCAGTTCCAGAATTTATATAGATTAATCCATTTGCTGGTTACAGTGATTTGCATGTCTGACAAATGTCAGAGCACTTGGACTGTACACAGCCTTAAAAATGCAGTTGACTTGCAAGGGTCTTCACAGACTGCAGTGGATTCCTTTGAATTCTTCATGTTCTTTCAAACATTCTTCTCTTGGAATAGAAGACCCATATTTAATTCCATAGACCATACACTTCATTTTCTAGACACAGATTTGCCTGTGAGAAAACCTGAACCATTGTAATGTCTTCCTGTGGGAGTTTATCCAGACTTCTCCTGACCAGGACTGCTGAGTGTCTGGCCATGCTGAAGAATATAGCCTAGTACAGACTCCACAACTGGCTTGAAACAGGCTAGCTTAGGTATTAAAAGCAGCATAGCTGTGGCAGCATGGAGCCCACTTGGGCTACTTTACCCATGAGTAATTAAGGGGAAATTAGTTTGCACCAAACTCCTCTCTGCCATGTTTGCTTCTAGTTCCCACAGCCATATACACATGTTCAGTTTTTACTGGGAGAAATTCCATTCTCCCAGCAATGCCAAACTCCCTCTGCTGCTTGGCTGCTTGGCACTGTGGAGGTAATGTAAATGAAACATCATCTTTCTAGGGCTGCTTGTTATATCTGCATACTCCATCTTGTCTAAGATTACAATTAGACCTTTGGGGCAGAGACTATGTCTGTGAATAACATCTAGCAAATTTAGACCTTGATCCTAACTGGGGCTTATACTGGGATAAAGGCAACAATTAATACAAGCAGAGGGGTGCAAATACTTGACAATCCTATCCCTGCAGTAATTATTTTCATTGAACAGAGAGAGAAAAAGACAGTTTCAAAGTTGCCCTAGACATAGTCCCATTGTACTGAATATAAGGAGATCAGTCATCCATGTTTTCATACTGCAAAGCTAGTATGATTTGCTATTGCCTGGGCAGAGTTGAGGAGGAACTCAGCAACACTCCAGGCTGGACTGGCACATTACCCATTCTCTCTTCTTTATTGTGCAGGCAACAGGCCAATTTTCATTTTCAGCCTCAAACTAAATAGTCAGTGTTGAGTGCAACAAAAACAGAATTGGTCCTTTTTTCTTGGTATTTCTGTTTAAAGAGCAAGCAGGGTAGGTGTGATGCTGCACCTTTAACAGGAGAAGGGGCAAAATGGAGAAGTGACACGTTGGAACAAGACAGCTTAGGGAAGAGCAGACTAAAGAGAGTAAAAGGCACCACTAAGACTTGGTTGGACATCAGCAACAGAGGGGAACTAGTGGGAGCAGGGAAAATACCAGAGAAGTTAAAGTATGGGCGGACAGCCAGAGAGAAAACCAACTGAACCAGAGAGAAAGTGGGATAAAGGGGAAGACTGAAAACTACTTGACGGGGTTGGTATATACCTGTTTCTGTGTACCAAGGGACTGATCCACTGGCCAAGTCGGTTTTTATTATGAAACCCAGAACTTCCATTACACTTCACAGCCAGACATGAACAACCCCAACTCCCACATAAGCTTTACTCTCCCCTTTTAGAAACCAGGGAGCTGAGCTACTTAGAGGTTGAGCTTGAAGATTTCAAGGCTAGCCTCCAATTTGGGGAGCCCTCCATTTTGAAGTTCTAAATGAACTTAGCATTTTGCAGTGCTAAATTTGAGCTTCTCTCTAAAAGTGTGTCACACCTACAGATCCCCTTGAAGATCTTTGGAGCTGAAAGTGTTCAGCACTCCTGAAAAAAGCCAAGCTATTGTTCTTTTTTAGGCTAAGCACCAAAAAACTAATATATCTGAAATAAATTAGTGGGCATTTCTAAGGCCATAAAAAGACAGTCACTGCCAGAGTTCCTGAGCAACTGCTTCCCAGTTTGCCATTCAATCTTCTAAGCTATTCTCCCTCTTAACCCTGAAATAAACTCCCATTAAAGAATGTCAATGCTGCCAAATTTAATGCAAAGATCAGTGGAGGAATAACATTATTGTTCCTGTAACAGTAATTAGATGCACTGAAAAACAACAAGATGAGGACTAGCTTCCTACCCGAGTTTTCCATGGAGGGATTCTGCTAGTACTGGGGGGATTTATGGTGTGAAATTGAAGTTAGAAGTCATTACTAACAAAGTAGGAGGTCATGGAGTCACTTTCTCTCCTCCAAAAGGCAAGGAGTCGTCTTTTTTGATTGCATATATGCAGTTTGTCTGATGGTCAATAAAAAGGCCTTTCACTTTCCCAACTTGAGTTCTGAGTGCCTGATGTTCAGCATTTCAGGGTGACGGTTTTAACCACAGCCATTAAGCACAGAATAATTTACCGGCACTTGCATGATAAGAAAGAGTCAGGCCACTATGTAAGGCTACATAAATGCAAAGGTCAAAAAACCAAGTAGGGTGGAAAGCCCTCCGCAAGATGAGTGTTGCCAGTGCTGTGCTGAATCATGGGGTAGATGAAAAGGGATTTGAGGGATTTCTCACCTCTGCTCATATGCTCTGGGGGCTTGCAGTGCTGTAGGCAGCAAAAAGGAAATGGAGGTGGGGGGGGAAGAGGAAGAAGAATTGTGCAGATGTGCATTAAGGAAGTAATTCTAAAATGTACAAGCTCTCTTTAGAGCGGTGGTGCATCTGGGAGACTGATTAGAATGTTTCAGGGAAGTTCAGGGTTGCTCCTGTGTGTGGGAGGTACGTGAATAGATGGGGATATCCCACCCTGGGCAATAAAAAAAGAAAATGTACATACAGCCGTGGGATAAGTGCACTTTATCACATGGGTCATACATCTCTGACTGCCTCCGGTGAATTGTGCCAGCTAATCCATACAACCTACTGCAGGATACATGCTCTGAAATAATGGGTAACACTGAGCAGGCACAATTTCAGTTCATTTTTCAGTGACAAGATTTAATCAGATAAGGGATAACTTTCTTAAAACCAGAACACTCAGGACATAAAACACTGAACACACAATAATTCACTTACCAGTTACGTGCATCCATCCCATATCTGATTTCACATTACCACAGTGTGGCCACATTCAACTACAGTCCTGGATTTAGAAGTCTGCTTCACTTTCAATGTGCAACCTACATTGTGCTTTCAGTCTGTAGTAACAAATTATACCTATCAAGATGAAAACATCCTTTTGTGGGGACGCTCTCTTTCATGCATGAGTGTATGTTTGGGGAAAAGGTGTGTTCAGGAGTGGCCAGAGTGTCTGTGACAATGCTATTTGAAGGCAGCCTTTATGACTGCCCAGCTGTAGTGGGGCTGCTGGAGATCTCACAGCTCAAGATAAAGCCCCAATCCTGCAAAAATTCATATGTAGGCTGAATGCTGGGCACTGTAAACAAAGTTGAATAGAATTATTCAGAGTATACAATTAAGCAAATGCATGTCTTTTCAGGCCATAGTCTGCATGCCTTTAATGAACTTGTATTTAGCCCCTCAAATAGAATCCAGCATGCTGTATTAGCCATTTAGACTCCCTTGAAATGCATGGAAGAGCAGGAAAGTGCAGAAGAGAATTCAAGATTAATTAGGCCATAAAAAGAGAGCAAGAGGAAGCATGATTCTGCAGCCTTGACAAGGGCCTTTTGGCATGAGAGCCTTGGGTTCATGTCCTTTCTCCAAGGCCTGTTCCTGTTTTTATGTATTAAATATTCACTGATTAAAATGTGCCAGGAAAATTTTAAAATGCCTGTAGAGTTCAGGCACCCAAACCATATTTTTTAGGATTTTGGTTTTGGATTTAGGTACCCAAATGCCTCCTACATATTTTATTGGATCTGGCCCTCAGTTTCTGTGCCTCAGTCTACCACTTATAAAATGGAGATAATGCTCCTTCTTTACCCCCAGGAGTGTTTGAAGGATAACTCCATAAATATCTGGATCACATCTATGACAAGAGGGCTAAGCTTCTGAGTGGCTCTCATACATCAGTGATGTGACCCATGTAGCAGATTATCCATATAACAGATTAAAGTCGCTCTGGCCTTTGACAAGAGACAATAAAGCCACTCAGCAAGTAAAAAAGCAAGACAAAAGGAGTAAACAAAGAAATAAGTATGAAACGATGGCATTAAGGTGAGGCATTAATAAAATGTCTTGCAACTACAGAACAGGTCTGGATAATTGCCAGTTTATCCCATATTTTATTGCTGTGGGAGAAAATAAAAAAGTTTGGGAATTCACTGGTATGTGGACCCATGGTTGCATAAAAATACATTTTTTTTAAACTAAAAAAGGAGTTGGGATTCTTTTTAGTTCTCTGGCTCCCTCCAGTGGTTTTTGCCTCACATAAACCAAGAAGGGGTCTCACCTTTTCACATACATTGTTCAGGAGCGGGTTCAGAATTTATGAGTCCTCACAGAAGTCATAGTGGATTGAAGCCTCAAATAGTGCTGCAAGGCAGCAAATTCAGACACCTCTCTGAGATGACATTGTCCAGGTACTATACATTTCTCTGGACAAGATACAGGGGTTTATGTCTGCTTTTAAATTATCTGAATTTTGTAGCTGCTCACCTATACAGAGAGCAAGATTTGATCCTACACATGGGGAAAAGATTATGCTCTAAGTTACCTTTGACTTCCTAAGTAAATTCAAATTCAGACTGTTTGATGGTGTATAAGAGATCCAGCAACACTGAAGACAATGGGAGCTTCAACAGTAATTCCTTTTGAAGCAAGACTGTGTTATGGTTAGGGCTTCTACAGTGAACCTTGACAGGGTGAGATCATGGAACAGTATTCAAGTAGGGACTCTCTTCTGTTCTGCTGCCCCCAGCTGCCTTGCAGCTGGATGGAAGCAATAGTGAGCAGGTGCTGCACACTGAGAAGTCTAGTGTGGAAAAGGAACCTGTGAAAAGCAATCTGGAAAGAATAACTAAATTAGGTGCTTCTTGAGCACTTCATGTCACACATGATTTATTCACCAGGGGCAGCACCATATGCACCTGTTGAGGTCTAATTAGAGTTCATTATTGTCTTAATGAAAATTAGAGCTCATCTCCCCCTAGCCCCCAGAAGCCATACCTAGGCACCATACCAAAGCTTTATTTTCCATTCACAAAGTGTAAGTATTTGCCTATAAAGTCTAAGTTAATACACAATCTTTCTTCCCCCACACATGAAACCTGACATTTGGGACATGAAGTACGTGAAATTCAAGTACAGTACTTTAAAAAAAGACCCCCAAAAATCTTTAAACAAAGAAATAAGTAGTAATGTAGAAAAATCAAAGAGTTCCTTAATACTAAAACTCATCACAGAGTTAGAGTTCAAAGTTGAAGTCATAAAGCCCTAGGAGTTATAGAAATCAATACAAGAAAGCAATTGCTAAGAACAACACGTTGATATTTTTTTACATTTTATTTAAAAGTTAAAAAGTTAATTGAATATTATTAAGCAAGTCTAATTTCTTGCCATTCTGGGATTTATTGGGAGGAATCTATAATAACCAGGGGTCTGGGTTTTCCATTTGCCACATAAAAAGGTGGATTTTCTCCTTTAAAAGAGAAAAAATGCAGGAAACCACTGGTTTCCCCTTGCAGGCTGGCAGAGTTCCAGCCTGCAAGGGACTGTTTGGGGCTGGGTGGAGCATAATGCAGGTGGCACTACATGCACATGACCAGCAATGCAGCCAGGCAGTGGTGAAGACCAGCTCCCCAGCTGCCTGCAGATAAGTCTGTAGAGAGGAGGGCCATAGCCAACACAGTGGGATGGGAAGAACAGATTGAGGCCCCCATGGTAAGGGAAGTAGTGGAGCAAGGTTAATGGCTGGAGCAGTGCCCAGGGTCCAGGACCAGGGCAGAAATGTGCAGTTGTGGCGCCCAGCTGGGGGAACAGGGTGTCTGGAGGGTGGCTCATCCAGAGGGTAGCAGAGCGACTGGCTCCCTGCCTCTGTGCACATTCCCAGGGATGGGTCGGGCACTAGAGGCAGTATGTCAGGGGGTTATGGCCGAACACATGCCCCTCCAGATTTGTGCACAGGGAGGGGGAAGAAGCGGGCTGCCTGCTGTGGGGCTCAGGGCTCCCTACCTTGCTACCCTCCCCCAGAGGCCTCCACAGTCCAGTGGACAAGACACAGTGAGGGAAGGCAGAGCAGGGTGGGGAGGTTTGGTGCTGCCACCGCCGCTGCTGGGAACCAGCCATGCCATCATGGTGAGGTGTCCCTGCATCATCAGAGCTGAGGTTTAATATTAAGGGGCTCTAGCAGGGGCACCAGCAGAGACAGTGGGCTGCAGGTTGGGACTGAGGGGCACCAGCAAGGCTGGGTGGGCAGTGGCTTGAGAGTGAGGGACAACAACATGGGCAGGGGCCGGGCACCGGCATATCAGGGCTGCTCAGAGAAACAAATCAGTGGAGGGGACAACTGCAGCTGGACCTGCAGGCTGGTTGGTGAGTGAAGGAGGCAGGGGGAGCTCTGATTTTCCATAATAAAAAACCCAAAATCAAATGCCGAAATATATAGATATTTAGAATTTATTTTACTATAATGCTTGAGGCACCAGGAGACTTTAAAATTGCTTTAAAATTGTACATATATCAATTAAACATAGAGTTCAACTGACACTGCTATATATAGTGGTATTTCATTTTAATTGGTGGATTAACACAGATTTTGGGGGTGTTTTAATCAGAGAATTTGGGATTTAAACAGAGAAAACCAGGGTGGTTTCACATATTGATTTTTAATGGTTTCTGCTCTAAAACAATTCTTAATTGAGGAGAAGGGAAGAAGGTTAGCCTTGTATTGTGCCCAAGTCTTCGCTGCACAAAAAGATGTGTTTTTAAATGGAGGTGGCTCTCTCAATAGAAAATCCTAATGGAATCTGGGCAGTAATTTATACCTCAGTGCAGCTAGTTGAAGTAAACCCCAGGTGATACAAAATGATTATCCTCAATTTCAGCTTGTCTACATGGGAACCTAAACTGAATTAACTAAAAGTGTGAATTTAAAACTCACTTAATTAAACTGTACAAAAATTCACTTCCAAAAATCAATTAAATAAGGCCATTTTACTTCTGAATGAGAGCACATACACAGGGATTTAGTGCAGCTTAATTAATGTGTCTTAAATTCAGACTTTTAATTCATTTATCTCAGCTTTCCCAAGTATCTGCCTAGGGATGTAATGTTATACAGATAAAAAAATACCCATGCCTTGGTCTTACTCATGATTTTACAATGTGTTCCCTGTCCAGGTAAGACTGCACGATAGATTGCATATGGCTATGTGACAGGGGGCCATCTTTAGCTGCATTTTTTGTTGTTGTTGTTGTTGTGCCCCCGTCAAGTCTTGCTAGATTTTCCTTCTCTGGGGACCAGCTTCCCCCTTCACTCGTCTGCCACGACTTGATGTTACTTGGTTCTAAACAAAGAGGGAGGCTGACCCACAGGTTCCCAGACAGGCTCCAGGCTCACCACCCATAGGATAATGAGGTGGTGCCTTAAGGGCAAAAATGCATGCTCCTACCTCCCTTTGACGTGCCCGTGCCTCACATATGTTTTATAGATTTCTCTTTATGTTGGGATCTCAGCCGCTGTGGGCTTACCCCCTCTCTCTAGCTAGGTTTATCAGTCAAAACTCACTAATCAGGGCTTGACTTTGAGGCTCTAGCTCTCCAACTCACTCGGGCTCATGGCCCTCTGTTCCGTACTCTCTGCAACACCAGGCCTACTGGCCCTCCTACACTGCACCCCTGTGGCACCAAGCTGTTGGGGCTTCAGCCCCCTCCAGCTTTGCCTCTCTTTCTGTAGTTAGGGCCTTTTGCCTAAGTCCACCCACTAGGACCTGGCTTCAGGGCTCCTATCTCCCCTTCAAGCAACTTTGGGCTCATGGCCTTAGGACTGCGCCCCTAGTGCAGCAGGGCTTCTTGAACCCTCTATCACAGCACCCCTCAGCACTAATGAGGTCTCCTACAGCCTCAGCCACAAACCACTGGCATTTTAACATCAAACGTAAACCATAGGCTCCTATGGCCATATAATGAAAATAATAGAAAAAAATAAGAGGGGCAAAGTGCCCGCTTACTTTATGTGTGCTTCTGTCTCACAGCGTGGCATATTCTTCCCAAAGAGGTTGCTGCAGCTGCTCCATAGTCATCAGAAGTCTCCCTCTGTGCTGCCTCCCTGGCCTTATCCACTTGCAGTTTATATGGTTCTGGCCTTCCCCTTCCTGTCACCTGACCAGCTGGTAGGGCTTGATCCTTAACCCCTGCTTGGCCAGCCAGCCATGCCTGGAAGGTGCTGCATTTAAAGGGGCCGCCCTGTTTCTTAATAACAGGGCTAGTTACAGGTCGTGACAAGATACCCAAACTAGCTTTGAACAAGTGTGCTTAGGTACTAAAAGCCAGTCTAGTCACTGCAGCATAAAATACATTATATAGTAATTTATGCTGCTTTTTGGTATATTAAATTAGCCCATTTAGGGCACATTTAATGTAGATTAATTAGCTGTACAGTAAATATCTTGGCACCTATTTGTTTGCCCCTATTAGGCTGGAGTAAACTAATTTACACAGCAGCAGGGTAGTAGTACTTGTAAATACAAGTACTACTATCCTGCTGCAGAGTGAAAAACTCCATCGTAGTGCACGTGTAGACACTGCCCCTGTTGGCTGGAGCACAAGGGTGCTTCAGTGTGGGGGCTGCCTGCTGGCTAGTCCCACACTGAAGCACCCTCATGCCCCACACAGCCCCTCTGCAGCATGTTGAGCCTGGGGGAGCAGTCCTGGGCTGGCAGGCTGACCCCTGGGGCCTCCTGCCAGCCAGGGCTCCTCTGACCTAGCTCAATGTGCTACATTCCCAGGTGCACATGGAAACAGCACACCTGGGGCAATAAACTCTGGAGCATCACATTAATATGAACATGTAGATACACCTTCAGAGCTCCATTCTTCTGTAGCTAGACTGCTTCTAGTGCTCCAGCTATCTCAACTGTGTCTACAATACATGCAATCCACAGTTCTGACATTCTTTCAAGATAAAGCCACTTGTTTTGGTAGTGAAGACACAAGTTGTTGCCACTAACGGAAAGGTGGGTCTTTTACAACGAGTTACAATCTTATTGCAAAATCTTGGGAAAGCCAAGGCAATGGCAGTTTTGTGTCAATGCAGATGGCTGAGATAACGTTTAGCTCTTCCCTGTATCCACCTAGATTCATCTTGACTTGGAGCCAAGCTAGAATTACCATTATATTGCCTTGTCTACACTAGGATTTTACAGTAAGATGGATAGCACATGTTAGATAACTCATAAAAACACACCTTTTTATTATGAAAGACACCGTCTCAAACTGTGTCTGAAGTAACCTGTTCAATAAACCAGGTGCTATTGAACATAGTTGCTATTGAAGGTGTTACATATTAACATGGGAGAGAACCCCTGGCATTTCAAGTTTCCTTCTTCCCTCTTCCCCCAGTCACTATACCACATATGAAAAGTTGGAATCAATTTAATATAGGAAATTAAATGCTTAATAATAGCTTAATAGGAAATAGGAAACTAAATGCTTAATAATTAAAAACATTTAATACATTAAATGCTTAATGTCTCGATAATCTTTGCTGTTTTTGTCCTTGGGCCATAATTGCTGGGTTGCTGCTGAGGATGTTCATTTTTACGGCTCAGCTCTCCTGTTACTCACAGCTAATAGACTTGTTTAAACCAATGTAAAAGAGATGTAAAACATCCCATTCTGATTCAGTATCTTTCACCTCCCAGTCATCTGTGCTACTATAAATGGTTACACAAGGTACAAACAATCAATATTCCAACTTGATACACAATCTCTTCCCCTCCCCCGTGAACAAAGGAAAAACTGACATTTGGGACAGCAAGCATTTGGGGCAACTGGTAGGGGGTGCATGGGGGTGCACTTTCCCCCCATGATGGGGTCAGTGTCCCCACCCCCCCCAACGGCTGACACAGACAGTGCTGGCAGGGCTGGTGACCCCCCTGACAGGGCCACCACCATTGGCGGCATCTGTGGATGCCCCCCCCAGAGTCAGGAGGTACCAGTCACCTATGCAAGTAGCTATGGCAAATACAAAAAAACCCCAAAATATAAAACCCTCTCTATGTAAAGGAATAAAAACAGTATAAAAATTCACAAGAACAGCCTTAACATTAAAATCTGTTACAGAGTTATGGCTCCAAACCAGAAAGATAAAGCTTTAGAAGTTATACAAGTTTTTTAAAATGTAACCACTTAAGACAATACGTATGGAGTTGTTGTTTGTAGTTGGTTGGTTGTTGTTGAGGCTAACTTTTCGCCACTCTGGGATTTAAAACCTATACAGAATGGCTTTCATTCATGTTGGCTTTGCCAACCCTTATCAACACTTTTATTGGAAGAAATCTGTAATAATACAGAATGAGCAATGAAGACATGGATCATTGCTTGTCACTAACACATGGGAGCCATGCAACAGGTGGTCCTTATTACTGTAAGAGCTTAGACTAGATCCTGGGCCTATCATTCCCCAATCCAAAACTCTGGTTCTGAAATCAGAGCTGCAGTTCAGCCCCTTTCAGAGTCCCGGGGCAGATTTTTGAATAAAATTACTTTTGAAATACTAGAGAAGCATCGTGGGACTTTGTTCATTCTCATGTAGCTAATCTGAACACCCCATAAACTATACTTAACAATGCCACAGTGGCTACTCCCCTACTTCCTGACAAACATGTGGCAGCAGAGTCTCTAGTGACATTTCATACTACTAAGTTGGCGTTTTGTTTTTTTTTAATCTTTAGATAAATCAACAACAGCATATGTGGTAGCATGCTACAAAATTATGACAACTAAATTACAACTAAACTCTAAATAAGTGGTAGTGGGTGTTCATGGCATTTTATCTCTGATTTTTTCACTTAGTGATAGGGTAAAGATTTCTCAGCTAAAGACGTTGTATGGTATTGATTTCCTGTTACTCAGTACCAACCTCAGATGTGGAGAGGAAGAAAGTTACACTTAAGTGACTCAGCTACACAGTCTTCCTGCTTCCTTTTTTGTGTTATGCAATCAGCTCTGCTGCTCTCAGGATCAGTATCTCCAAGGGAGTGACTATGCCTCATTTCTATTACCTGAGAAAAAAAGGGATAGGTTCAGATTCACCCAACACTCGCTGTAGGGACAACCGATGCAGAAAGCTCCTTCAGGTAGTTCTCCTCACTTGCTCCTTTAACCCCCCACAGTCCAGCATCACAATACTTACAGCTCTGGAACTTCTCTCTTGGTGAACTTGGTCTCCAGAACAGTCACAGAAAAGAAACCCAGGAAGGAAACCTGAAATTTGTTTTTTAAAAATTCAGATAGATGAAAAAGAATGAACATCTAACTGCGAATTACTAAAATTTGTCTTATCTGTTCTTGTGGTAATGGGGTTTTCTTTGTTAGATATGCGCTTTGGCTGCTGAAAATATTTCCTTGTGTATGGGGGGGGGGGGGGGGGGGGTCAGGATTTTTTGGTTAAAACTCCACACTCTGGGCACTCTTTGCTCCTTTACACTCTCAGAATAATTCCTGACATTTGCCACCAGATGGCAATAGAGTCATTTTTGAAAGAGTTGTATGTTTTGGAATCCCAGCATCTGAGAAAATTAGAAAATGAACAATGCCTTTAGCACTGTGTTATTGTTTAAAGCGGTGTTTCTCAACCCATGGGTTGCAACCCAAAAGTGGGTTGCAAGAATATATGAAAGGGTCATGAACAAACTTTAAAAATGGATTCTCCTTTAAAGGAGAAAAACACGGGAAACCTTGGATTTTCCTTTGCAGGCTGGCAGAGTGCTAGCCTGCAAGGGGCTTCTTGGGGCCCCCCATGCCTTACATACACCTTCCTGCCCTGCACATCCACCCCCTGCCCCACACACTGCGGGGCTGGGGCCTGGGGCAGGGGGCAGGGGGCAGCAGGTCGGGAGTAAGGATCACTGGGTTGGGACCGGCCTTCAATGTTTACAAATGGATCCTGTTACAAAAAAGATTGAGAACCACTGGTTTAAACTTTATAGGGGTAAGAGAAGGACGTGTATTTGAGAGCTACATAAAAAAAACCTAACTAGCTGTTTTTCCTTTGCAGAAGCCTGATATGATGCTACTTGTGGTTCAAGCATTATTTGAAATAAGGAATCCCCGCATAATAATTTCCTGGTAAGTAGGATGGGAATAAGGATGTGTAGGCACTCACCCCTCTGCCCTATTATTAGTTCCTCAGGGGATTTTAGTCTATAAAAAATAAGCTTCACTCTCAAACAAAACAGACAAACAAAACAAAGGCTCTCTCCTCTCCTGATATTAGGAGAAGAACCACTTTTTGCTCTGGCTTCCCCCCAGCACAGCACCCTGGCTTCTCCTTACAGCAAGCTAGTCCCTCACAACTATCCCAGTCCCCACCTTTTCTGAGAACTTGTGAAGTGGGACACTCCTTCAGTTAGCAAAATGCCCCATGGCTGAACATTTTGGAGGGCTTGGCTGCCCTTGGACAGGCCCTGCTCTTACAGGATGGCATTCACTACTGTCAAATGGAGTGATGGCTCATCTACTTCATATTTTGATCCAAAGCCTATTGAAGCCAGTGGAGTTAGACCCAAAAGACTGCAGTATATGGGAAAGGAGAGGCAAGCCTGTTGTATTTATGACTCTTATGTTGTATTTACACTCGTCTTTTTACCCTGAAATTTTCTGCTAACAGCACCTCAGGAAAAAGTAATGAGATAGACATGTCGTCAATAGTGTCCAGCATTCTAAGCAGGTTTAGATAATACAGATATTTAATATTAAATGTGTATTGTTATGGAGAGCAAAACACTAGGCATTATTTTATCAAGCACGTTTCATACTTACAAAAGGGGGCAAAATGGAGAATGAAACATTGTGAGTCATCATGACCTACTCAGGGTCACTCAGCAACCCTGCGGCAGAAGGATTTTGGTACTGGCTACATATATTCCACAATTGGGGTGGGAACAGCTACAGATAAGGATCCCAAGAGGTTTTCAGGCAACTTTCCATTATGCATGTTGGCTAAGTATAGACAGTCAAAAAGCCCAAGGCTGAATCAATTCAATCTTTGCAAGTTAATCTCAACTGCATAGATTGAAATGATAAACAAATGAACAGACATTCACTTTTGATTTTGGAAATTCAGCCACATGTTTGTGGTAGTCCAGGCCAGAAGCTGAGGGGTGCTAGAGCTGGAGAGGTGTAAAGCATCCTGGAATTCTGGGGGGCTGTGAGTATCTAGAGGGGATCTGGCACAGAAGTTCAATAAACCAATTTAACCTAAATCAGTTAGGTCTGAGACTGAGTCCATCCAGGTTTATATTAAACCAGTTTCAGGCATTTTGAAAGCGGTTTATGTGCACTGAACTTCTGTTCTGTTACAGACCTGAAACAATTTCCAATCACTTATACCAGTTTGTGTGTAATTTCTGTCCCTAACCATTTTGTATTTTTTCACAGAAATAGCCATAATGAGTTCCAAACTGAATTAAAGGATCATCATAGTTAGGTCCTAATTCACTTCCATTTTTGGAAGAATATTTGGGGATGTACATTACATTTCATAGGTACATACTAAAAAATCACATGGAGAAATATATAGCAGTGTCTTTCCCTGCCCCATTGCATATTAGCAACTGCAAAATCAGGTGTCCTCTGATTATAAGCAAAAAAAATGTTGTGTTAATAGTGAACTCTGAATGCACAGTATTAGTCTGGTATAATATTAGTAAGGCTCAGTGCATGCTGTAGCTGACTTTCTCTCTCAGACTTATGTCTATGTTTTCCATCACCTGTTGTAATGAACCATAGGACTGTTTGTGGATACCTGATCTCAGAGTGTTGCAACGATCGTGTGTGCTTGGGCATCAGAGGAATTGACATGCAGTTTTGAAAGTTGGGCCCTAAAACAGCCATGATTTGGAGGCAATAGACTGTGCTAAGTTAATATCTCTTCTCTAGATTTGCTTATTATATTATTGGTAGGGACCTATTTAATTTGCGATTTCACAGATTTCATGGAACCCGTGAAATTGGGCATTGTCCATGAAACCAAAAAAAAAAGTACTAAAAATAAAATGCTGGCTCCCCAGTGGGAGCCAGCAGTCCTCACAGCCACTACAGCCTGGTCTCACAGCCCACTGGAGGGGGAAAGAAGGAGCCACCAGCATGACGGGTCACAAAGGGGAGCAGTCAAGATGGGGAACAGCCACCCCCCTCACCCTGCTCTGGTGTTTGGCTAAGAGTGCTGCCTGTCATGTAGCTGTGCCCCTCTCCCCAATCAGTGGTAAGGAGTGGGGCCACTAGGACCCCTTGGTCAATCAGCAGTGAAGGGCAGGCTCACCACAAAAAAGCCACAAAATCAGCTGCACATACCACAAGGGCCCATGAAAATCCCTTTCGCTCAAAGGTAGATCCCTACATATTGGGTCAATGAAAGGCAACATTTGTCTTCCTGCTCATGCAATCTAGCTTACAATTTCTATTCCACTCCTGGCAGGAAATACAAATGTAAATACATATACTCAAAGTGAGTTTAGATATTCAGATTCAGTGCTGATTTATCCCATTGATTCAGTGCTGATTTATCCCAGGTTGAATTTTACCACCTACCTGGCATTCATTCAGGGTGGATAAATATCAATGCTTTTTTTAAAAAAAAAAAAAAGGATTTGTTTTTTACTTAAATGATTCTTTAATTTAATTTTTTTATTAAGTTTTTAAAAAAGCATCTTAACAAAAACAAACTTATAGTTTTAATTTAAGATATGTTAAAGCTCAAATATATCATCATGGAATATGGTTTATAACTTCTAATTATATACTATTTGAGACAATATATTCCTTTTGAGACAATATAAACCTTTTTAGAAGTTTTATAAATAGGTCAACAGGTCATGGACTATATTAGGGGCCCAATTGTATGGGGTTCCCAGAGGCTCCTCTATAGGTTAGTAAAGATTAAAGAAAACCACTCTACCCACTGGGACTCAGTGCTCAGTCTAGAAGATCCAATTAAGCATCTCTGTGATGCTTAGTTCCAGTTCTCAAACTGTGGATTTGTGACTCCAGAGATCATAGGCAGACAAGGTTCTTTGAGTAGATGTGCTATCTTTTATTAGACCAACTAAATAGTTGGAAAAAATGTTCTATGCAAGCTTTCAGGCAAAAAATTAAATCCACCCTGCATTCATCTGAAGCTCATATAATCCAGAGTCCTCAATATTTACTCCTTAAGAGAACGCTAGTGTGAAAGGTACTGATTTGAAGTTCTTGAGGAATGAAGTCCTTATTCACAGGACATATATAGCACAGGAAGAAATATAGCAGCAATGCCAGTTTCTTCATGTTACTGCACTAACAATGTACCACAACTCTGACCTGGAGGGAGTATCTCTGGGGTGATCTTCAATGTACTTTCAGGCCTCAGTGACACTAAGGCCAGTAGATGTGATAATTTTGCTGTGACACTTTTCTGTGGCCCTGGCTACTGGTCTGGTGATCTGGATCCTATTTCTGACTCTGCCATTAATTTACTGTGTAACTTTCAGGAAGCCATTGCACTTCCCAGTGTCTGCTTCCCTATGGCAAGGAACATAATGACACTAACTTTCCTTTCTTAACCATCCTGAAACCTATATAAATGAAAAATGCTATGCAAGAGCAAACTTCTGCTTGAACAGTTAAAACAAGTTTCTACAAACTTGCATTGATAACTTGAGCTCGTTGGAACTTTTTTAACTAAATGTATTTTCATCTAAATATGCTGACTCATCCAAGCCAGTATGGTCTGTGGAGACGTATGAATTAAAAAAAAAGTTCTCTACTGGAAGCAGAGGTGTGCCTATACACTTCTGCATAGTGGCTGTGTTGCCAGTGGCAGTGGCAGTGGCAGGTCAGCAGTGTAGCTGCTGCTATTTTTGCTTACACTGCCCTACTCACTGCCCAAGCCTGTTGCCCCAGTCATGCCTCCTCTTAACTACACTACCTACTAGAAGGTTTCTAAGTTTATCTTTCTGGGTGCTGTAGTCACTACTGACAAGAGAAAGGAAGAGAGAGAGAGAGAGAACAAAATCAAAAACCTGATCTTTTCCATTGTAAAACAGTGATGTACAGACATTCAGAGAAATTTGGGTGGAGGTTAAATCAGGTTAAAAATGGTCACCTGATCTAAGGTAAGTTGGGATGGGAGGGTTAGCAGAGGGGCTTGAGTCCGTGGGCAAGCAGGGTCCGCAAGGGGGCTAGGAGGAATCAGGGGGGCTAGTGAGGTCCACAGGGAGGATTGGGGGGGTCCAGGAGGGTTTGGTGGGGGGGCTAGCAACAAGGGGGGTTGGGAGTCCAGAGGGCTTTGGGGGGATTGGAGAGCCTCACCAATCCTGCCAAACTCCCCCAGACCCCCCCAGATCCACCCCAATGCCGCCAAACTGCCCCCAATCCTACAGACAACTCCTAGGGCCAGTTTTACTAGCATTCATTGGTACTAGGAGCCTGACTGAAGTAAGTCAAGGTGGGGGGTGAGGCAGGCAGATGCAGGGCTGGCAGCTCCACAGGGGTAGGGGAGGTTTGGCAGGATTGGGGGAGCTGCTGGCTCTGCAGGGCGGCTTAGGTGCATGGGGGGCGGTGGTTCTCCGCGCCCCCAGGACCAGGGGCTATTTTTCACCCCCCATCCTCCCCACCCCACAATGAACAAACCCCACACTGTACCAATCCCGACTTACATCGATCATCTCTCAGCACCGGCAAATGCCAGGAAAAATGGCACTAGCAGCAGCTTGCGGGACTGGGGTTTTTTATGGACTGTGAGGCAGGGGGAAGGCTGGCTGGTCCGCAGTGGGGAACTTTTCCATCTGGGAGTACAGGAAGGGGCCAGGGGGCTAAAAATACCCCAGTACTGGGCTAGGGGTAGTGCTGGGAACTGTACAGTTAGATCAGTCTCACTGGACCCAATCTGAGTTAAACTACGTCTGAAGTATGGTTAACCTAGATTGGATTGGCCATTTTGAGACTGATCTAACCTTCCTGAATTTCTGTACAGTTCGCACTTAGATCAACCTAACTAGAGATCTAAGGGCAGTGACAGGCATGCAGCTCCCCGCTGTAATTCATGGCACTTATGAATTACAGCAACCCCCTAATCCAACAGACATTTGCTGTAGGGTCCCAGGGGTGGGAGATTGAGCTCCAGTTGGGAGCAGAGTTTCTGCAGTCTCTCTTCCCTCTCTTCCCTGAAGAAAGCATCAGGTGTGGGGCTGAGCAACATCAGCTCAGCCCTGCTCTGGGTGTGCACTGAGAGAAGTTAATGAAGGTGCTCTGCTTTGAAGCACCTTAATCTGGACCCTCATATAGTGGGGGTTCAGATTGTCATGCAATCGGGCACTTTTAAAGCACTCTGCAGCAATGCTCTTCTGTCAGGGCATGGCTGTAGAGCACTTCAGGGGGCTAACTGCATGACAAAAAGTCACTTGTGTCAGCGCCTTCAGTTTCTTTCAGCACCCTAAATGTAAGGTCTGCACCTGGGAAACCTAAGTGAGATTGGGTATCCATTTTAATACAATCTAACCTCCCCAAATGTCTGTGTCTAGCCCAATTCTGACAGTTTTTTAATGAAAATGTTTGGTTTTCAGTCTGATATGGACCAAAAATGAAATCTGGAACAAAAACAAATGTTGAAAGCTCAAACCTGCAAGTTGTCATGAGACAGAACTGTCATCCTCTTTCCAGCCTGACCTCCAAGTTCAGAAAAATACATCTTTCTCTTTTTTTTTTTTACGTCTCATCTCCTCCTCCTCTGCATTCTGTATCATCATACTATTCCTCAAATCTTTTGAACTGTGCCTTCAAATTAGTGTCATGCACACAGGGAAAAAACTAACATAAAAGTTTCTCAGGGACAGGTAGAATATAGCGTGAGCTTGTTGATCTGTGCGCTAGTGCCTTCCCTTTGTCATCAGCTATGTTTTGCTGAAAGCAATTCAGTGTTGCATGTGCTTTTGTAGCATTTGGTTTGCTAGGTCAGGTTCTTCTGCATCCAACATATCAACAATTGCTAGAGACACTCTCAGCAAAACTTGGCCATTCAAATGCTAAGTAGCACAGTATCTTTTTTGTCTCCCACTTCTGACTAGTGATCATACCAAAGCCTCCCACTTCATTGGTCTTTTTTCTCTGATGCTGTTCTCTATAAACCACCGAGAGCCAGATTGTGACTGGCCCTGGAATGGAACTGGATGCGCAAGGATCTTTGAGTCCCAAAGCCTTGTACCTTTCATGGGGCCTGACTGTTATCTTGGCATTTGGGGGAATGTGAAAACTATTTCCTCTATAGGCCTCAAAGAGCTCCAAGGCTGTAAACTGACATTGCATTTATTCCAAGAGAAAGCTTTTTGCCTTGGGACCCTAGAGATGTACAAGACTACCGTCCCATTTCAAGTCATTTTGAAGTATGCCAGATAAAATGCACTATCACTTTTTCCCTGGGACATTGTGGCTGTGCATCTGCAGTAAGGTTGTTGTGAGCTATACCTAACAAGCTGGTGGGCTGTGTGCTCTCACCTGCCACCTAATGGCAAAGGCGCAGCAGTGCAACTTGGAGGGCCTGTGCTGCCCTTATATCAGGGGTGGGCAAAATGCAGCCTGAGTGCCAGATGCAGCCTGCCAGGCCATTCTATCCGGCCCGCGGGGCCCCTAAAAAATTTAGAAAATTAATATTAATCTACCCTGGGCTGCCTGTCATGTGGCCCTCAATGGCTTGCTAAAACTCAGTAAGTGGCCCTCTGCCCAAAATAATTGCCCACCCCTGCCTTATATTGATCCAGGTCAACATAAAAGTGAAATGATTAAAACTGCTGATATTTGGGTCTTCTCAGTTAATAGCCAGCAGCTAGAAATGGGGCAGTCTATATGTAAACATTTACACTAGTGCTAAATGTTACTATACACAGCAGGTCCCATTGAGTTTAGTGCAAATATTTGTGTGCGCAAAGTAAACAAACAAGGTTCTTTGGGTGAATCTGATATCTTATATTAGACCAACTTAAATAGTTGGAAAACAATTATTAAGCAAGCTTTCGGGTTCAAAAACCCTTCATCAGGCTAAGGAGGTTTCAGCAGTTGGTGTGTGCTCTTCCTGGATGGAATGAAAAGTAAAGAAGGCTGGGCTGGTATGCATACAAGACAGGTAGTCAGTGAAAATGTAGATTGAGGAGTCAGTGGGTGAGAGACAGGCTGGAGTGGGGGGGAAGAGAAAGAAGGGGGATGAATAGTGGAGAGATACCTGGGGAGTCAGATGGCAGGCAAGTTATAATGTGTCATAAATCCAATGTCTATATTTAGTCCATGATTTTTAGTCTCCAGGAGATTGATGAAATGGAGTTTATAGGCTCGTCTCTGGGAAGTGTTTTGTAAGTTTCCTTTGAGGATCAGGACTGAGAGATTGGAGAGAGAGTGGTTGTCTTGTGAGAAATGTGTCCCCACCGGTAATTGGGTATTTCTGTCTTTGATAGATTTCCGGTGTGCGTTCATTCTGGTGCGCAGTTGTTGTTTGGTCTCTCCTACGTATTTTCCATCAGGGCATTTGGTGCATTGGATGAGATATATAACATTTCTGGAGGTGCAGCAGTAAGATGCAGGGATGCTGATGGCTCTGTTGTGGGGTGTAGTAATAGTGAGGGTGGTAGAGGCGTGTTGGCATGTTTTGCATTTCTTGTCATGGCATGGTCTGGATCCTTTTGGTGTGTTCTGGGCTTGAGGAAGTTTGCTTCTGGTGATGAGGTTGGCGAGGTTCGGTGCTTGTTTGAAGGCTAGGATGGGTTGCTCTGGGAAGATCTTTTTAAGAATAGGGTGTCTTTCTAATATGGGTTGCAATTTTTTGAGGATTTTCCATACAGGTTCAAGGGAGGGGTGATACGTCATAACCAGCGGTGTGCGATTTG